>NC_092873.1:129881995-130190924 GCF_028372415.1 Notamacropus eugenii | reverse complement strand
TAGAACTAGGAACAAGGTGTGAGGGGAATGTAATGAGACAAAACCTACTTGACACTATGAACAACTTCCTCAGAAACAGAGCTGTCAGAAAGTGAAATGGGCTGCCCCAAAAAAGTGTTTGTTTCTCTTTCATTGAAAGTCTCCAAATAGAAAATGGATGATAACTTGTTAAGCATTTTTAGTAAGGATACTTTTCAATTATGGTTTTATACTAGATGGCTGCTAAGGTATAGCTTAGGCATTTAATAGATGTATGTTCTGTGCCAGGTGTATGTTCTGGGGATACACATTCAAGCAAGCAAGATAACCCCTACCCTCTAGGAACTTACATTATAACAGGTATAGCCTATAAATAAAGGGGATCTTGTAAGGAGCTCAAAGTGAATGCAAAAGGTTAAGGCTGATGAGGAGAACATGGAAAAGAAGACAGGACAGGGATTTGAGTTTGGCCAGGGCCCTTTGTGAAATGGTGGTCTGTACTAGGGACCCACAAATCGCAAGAGCATACCTCCGGGCACAGACATTTCCAGAGTGAAAAGATAGATGATCATGAAGTTGGGAGGTCCCCATCAGTGGAAATCTTCAAGTTGAGTATGGATGGTCACTTTTCAGGCATTATGTAGACAAGATTCCTATATAGGTACAGCTCCTTCTAGGTGTTGTCAGAGGTCCCTTCCAGCTCTGAGACTTAGGTGGTCTAGAACTAAATCTGCCTTATTAATGAGATGCCACTATACTCTTTGTAATGATTTTTTTTAACCATGCCATTCAAAGTGACTATATTTGTACATGTATAAATGAAGACATATTTTGCAAAACTTTATATTAATGATTGATTTCTGATGACAGTTTCTTCCCTCTTCTGCCAATGAAATAATTGGGAAAAGATACTTTCTCATGACTCCAATCATCAAACACTGAACTGTATTAGACAGGACAAGTTTTCTGTTATAAGTTCGATATGCTTTCTCATGGGGATCTAACACCTGGTTTAAGATGTAATCCAAAAGCCCCGTCTTCTATGGGTTCAGGTGTTTGGTGTGTCTGACATTTTCTTGGCGTATTATGCAAAGGAGTCAATTAAATTAGCTCTAATTTCAGTCAGCATACAGAGTGCTGGGGATTGGTTTCGGGAAAAACTGTACCTCATCAGAACCTAGAGACAGATAGGAAATTCAACAGCAAGTAAAATAATATTTAAGAAACTAAGACTAAAGTAAGGTTTCCTTATTTATTGAGGTTTTTTGTTTGTTTTTGTTCTCATGATAGGAAGGCACTCAAGAACTGCATGTGTTTCTTGGTTTACAATTCACAGTTTGTATAGGAGTCAAAAGAGGTGGGGGAAGATTAACTGTGGACACCCAAAAATATTTCTGTGCAATTACTCGATAATGCCACTATTGAAAATTACTATGAGATGATGAATGCATAGTTTTAGACACAATTAAAGTTTGTGAAATCAACCATACTATTGTTCAGATGTTTGAACATATGTTTGAAAGCCCAAAGCATACTTCTATAGAATTGTATCCTATTGTATACTGCCTTCATTTCAAAATACTGCCTTCATTTTGAAATCATTTATATTATAAAGATAAAATTCACATGCATGTATTTAATTAATTAAGGTTAGATAATTTTATATGTTAACTTTTGAAATGTTTTCAATGTTGTGCTAGATGAGTATTTAAATTGTTAGCAATTCAATTTTAGTTTTTTTAATATTTTGCAATTCTGAGAATTAGAATGTTTAAACATCTGCTCATCAACACAGAGCTAGAAGGCAGGTGGAAATTGTGCCCTTTGTATATGTTTTCTAAACACACCCATTAAAATTCACTTTTCATTATAACATATTCAAACATGTTACTATCATGCAAAATTAATCATATTTTTCTATCTGATGATTCCATGTTGTATACATGCCCCTCCTTTTATATATACATATATGTGGTATGTACATATATAGGTGTGTGTTTGTGTGTGTAATGCATATTTTAAATAATGTGCTGTAAGAAATCCAGAAACTATATCTATCTTAAAATATTTGAAAAAATCTAGCAAAGTGCAAATACTTAGAACAGTGAATGTGTGTGTGTGTATACACATATACATATATATGTATATATATAAAATGTGTGTATCCATCTATATGGAGATGTATATATGGAGATATATATTTACACACATGTATTAATTATATGTTGTTATATATACATTATTGTTGTTATATATACATTAATGTTGTTAACATTATAATTATTATTATTGTATGCACTTCTCTGTGCAAAACTTGCTCATACTTTTTATTGGCATTCCCTCAAGACAACCAGTAGGTAAAATAAGCGAACAGTAGAACCAAGAGCCTGTAATGGATTTCTTGAGCCTATCTAATACACATACTGCAACAGAACAGTCTTGCCTAATTTTGTTCTTCAAAGTCTGTTAAAAATTAATCCCAATGAGGCATTCGGAATCATCTTGTTCTGTCAGATTTTTAGCACAAGATCTTGCCTGAAATCCAGAGAAACATGGAAAGACTTAGGTCAACTGATGTAAAATAAGCAGAGGAAAATAATTTCTGTGACCACAATGATGTTAATGGAAGGAATAGCAAAACCTGAATGTTGTGTAATTAGAATTACTAAGTTTGTCCCCAAAGAGAAAATGAGAAAATACACTTCTCTTCTCTCTCTTCAGAACCAATGAACTAAAATATGGAAAAATGCAGCATAATCCCAGGCAAACAGGTACCTTGCATTGGCCAGATCTCTATGTGCTGCAGTACCGTCCAGGCCAAACATATATTTGCAAACTTTCCAGGTTCCTCAGCAAATATTCAGCAGCCATCACTGGCGCACCACACTTCAGGGTAGCCACAGGGCAAAAAGACAGCCTTCAGGGGACTAACCACCTCAAAATTCAGTAATAGCCACAGAGAAACACAGAAGCACCCCACTTGGCCTCAGCACATGCCAGGCACCAACATTAGGACCCCAGCTCAGAATCAGATAAGCTGCCAGACTGTATAGCCTCTAGCAGTGGCAGCCAACCCCCACCCAATCTTTAGCATAGCAACAGAGATGAGGGCTCTTGGGAGCCTCAGAGCAACATCAGTTCAACACCATGTAAACAACCAGGGCCTGCAGCCAGTAACAAAAGAAAGCAGGAACTGTGTCCCTGCCACTCTGGAGGTATAGCTCAAATTAAAAAAAAGAGAGAGAGAGAGAGAGAGAGAGAGAGAGAGAGAGAGAGAGAGAGAGAGAGAGAGAGAGAAAGAGAGAGAGAAAGAATAAAAAAGATGTGCAGAAAAAAATTTTTTAAAATAATCTGACCATATTATGGTGGCAGAGAAGATCAAGACAAAAATTTAGAAAAGGTCAACAATGTCAAAATACCTGTGGACAAATTCAAAACAACAAGAAAAATGGAAGAAAATGTAATTGTTTTGCTCATCAGCAAAACAACTGACCTGGAAAAATAGATGTAGGACAGACAGTACAGAATTACTAAGCTACCTGAAAACCATAATCAAAAGGGGAACTTGGACTGCATCTTTCAAGAAATTATCCTTGAAAACTGCCCTGATATCTTGGAATCAGAGGGCAAAATCAACATCGAAAGAATCCCCAGATCACCTCAGGAAAAAAGATCCCAAAATAAAAACTCCCAGGAAAATTATAGCCAAATGTCAGAACTATCAGGTCAAGGAAAAAATGCTGCAAGTGGACAGAATGAAACAATTCAGGATCTCACAGGTCCTGACAGGTGCAACATTAAAGGATCAGAGATCATGAGCATGATATTGCAGAAGGCAAAGGAGCTAGGACTACAACGAAGAATCACTTATCCAGCAAAATTAAACATAATACATCAAGGGGGGGAGATGGTCCTTCAATGAAATAGAAGGATTGCAAGCCTTCATAAGGAAAACATCAGAAGTAAACAAAAAAATTGACCTCCAATATCAAGACCCAAGAGAAGTATAAATGGATAAAAAAAGGAAAAGAAAGCACTAGGGGTTCAATAGAGCTAAACTGTTTACATCTCTATCTGGGAAGATAAAAGTTGTAACTTAAAAATTGTATCACTATTGGTACAGATAGAAGGAATATACCAAGACAGACAATACAGGCATAAAGTGTGTGTGTTCGTCCTTCGTTGGCGAAGAAGACCATGCCATCAGAGAAATGATGACATGACTTGCACTTAACTTTGTTGTGAGTGAAGGAGGGCTGTGAAGGTCACCAGCCTCACTTCTCTTCCAGAGCCGTCTGAATCCAGTGACCAGATATTCATCAGAATGACTGGAGATGACCCAGGATGAGGGGTTAAGTGACTTGCCCAAGGTCACACAGCTAGTGAGTGTCAAGTGTCTAAGGTGAGATTTGAACTCAGGTCCTCCTGACTTGTGCTCTATCCTCTGTACCACCTAGCTGCCCTACAGGTATAAGGTAAATTTGAGGGAGTGACATACAAAAAATTAAGGGATAAGAAAAAGTACAATGGGAGCAGAAGGAAGGTAGAGGTGGATTATCTCACATGAGGAGGCAAGAAAGACATTTTACAATGCAGGGGAAAATGGGAGGGTGGACAACAGGCATTGATTGAGCCTTACTCTCAGAGAGGGAATGGTGTACCCAATCATTTGAATATAAAAATTTATCTTACCCCACAGGGGAGTAGGAGGGGAGAAGATTAAGTAAAGGGTGTGGGGTGGGGACTGACAGAAGGGAGGGCAGATCAGGGGAAGTGGTAGACAGAAACAAAAGACTGGCAAGGTGGGAAAGGGTGAAAGGAGACAGAAGACAAACACAAGGAAGAACAGGATAGAAGGAAATGCACAGATAGTAATCATAAGCACAAATGTGAATGGGATGAACCTTCCCACAAAACAGAAGCAGATACCAGAATCCTACAATATATTGCTTAACAAAACCCACTTGAAGTAGAGAGACATACAGAGTAAATGAGAGAGGTTAGAGCAGAAGCTATTATGCTACACCTGAATTAAAAAAGCAGGGCTAGCAATCCTGATCTTGGACAAAGTCAAAACAAAAATAGACCTAATTAAAAGAGATAAAGAAGGAAACTACATCTTTTTTTTTTTTTTTTTTAGCTTTTAACATTCATTTTCACAAAATTTTGGGTTACAAATTTTCTCCCCTTTTCTCCCCTCCCCCCCCAAACGCCAAGCATTCTAATTGCCCCTATGACCAATCTGCTCTCTCTTCTATCATCCCTCTCTGCCCTTGTCTCTGTCTTCTCTTTTGTCCTGTAGGGCCAGATAGCTTTCTATACCCCTTTACCTGTATTTCTTATTTCCTAGTGGTAAGAACATTACAGTTGATCTTAACACTTTGAGTTCCAACTTCTTTAGTTCCCTCCCTCTCCACCCCTTCCCTTTGGAAGGCAAGCAATTCAATATAGGCCAAATCTGTGTAGTTTTGCAAATGACTTCCATAATAGTTGTGTTGTATAGGACTAACTATATTTCCCTCCATCCTATCCTGTCCCCCATTACTTCTATTCTCTTTTGATCCTATCCCTCCCCATGAGTGTTGACCTCAAATTGCACTCTCCTCCCCATGCCCTCCCTTCTATCATCCCCCCCCACTCTGCTTATCCCCTTATCCTCCACTTTCCTGTATTGTAAGATAGGTTTTCATACCAAAATGAGTAGGCATTTTATTCTTTCCTTTAGTGGAATGTGATGAGAGTAGACTTCATGTTTTTCTCTCACCTCCCCTCTTTATCCCTCCACTAATGAGTCTTTTGCTTGCCTCTTTTATGAGAGATAATTTGCCCCATTCAATTCTCCCTTTCTCCTCCCAATATCTTTCTCACTGCTTGATTTCATTTTTTTTTAAGATATGATCCCATTCTCTTCAATTCACTCTGTGCACTCTGTCTCTATGTGTGTGTGTGTGTGTGCATGTGTGTGTGTGTAATCCCACCCAGTACCCAGATACTGAAATGTTTCAAGAGTTACAAATATTGTCTTTCCATGTAGGAATGTAAACAGTTCAACTTTAGTAAGTCCCTTATGACTTCTCTTTGCTGTTCACCTTTTCATGGTTCTCTTCATTCTTGTGTTAGAAAGTCAAATTTTCTTTTCAGCTCTGGTCTTTTCATCAAGAATGCTTGAAAATCCTCTATTTCATTGAAAGACCAATTTTTCCCCTGAAGTATTATACTCAGTTTTGCTGGGTAGGTGATTCTTGGTTTTAGTCCTAGTTCCTTTGACTTCTGGAATATCCTATTCCATGCCCTTCAATCCCTTAATGTAGAAGCTGCTAGATCTTGTGTTATCCTGATTGTATTTCCACAATACTTGAATTGTTTCTTTCTAGCTGCTTGCAATATTTTCTCTTTCACCTGGGAGTTCTGGAATTTGGCCACAGTGTTCCTAGGAGTTTCTCTTTTTGGATCTCTTTCATGCGGTGTTCTGTGGATTCCTTGAATATTTATTTTGCCCTCTGGTTCTAGAATCTCAGGGCAGTTTTCCTTGATAATTTCATGGAAGATGATGTCTAGGCTCTTCTTTTGATCATGGCTTTCAGGTAGTCCCATAATTTTTAAATTGTCTCTCCTGGATCTATTTTCAAGGTCAGTTGTTTTTCCAATGAGATATTTCACATTATCTTCCATTTTTCCATTCCTCTGGCTTTGTTCTGTGATTTCTTGCTTTCTCATAAAGTCCTTAGCCTCCATCTGTTCCATTCTAATTTTGAAAGAACTATTTTCTTCAGTGAG
Organism: Notamacropus eugenii; assembly: GCF_028372415.1. NCBI lineage: Eukaryota > Metazoa > Chordata > Mammalia > Diprotodontia > Macropodidae > Notamacropus > Notamacropus eugenii. Next base: position 130,184,168 of record NC_092873.1, on the reverse strand, counting down.
CTTTTGAATCTCCTTTTCCATTTGGCTAATTCTGCTTTTGAAAGCATTCTTCTCCTCATTGGCTTTTTGAACCCTCTTTTGCCAATTGAGTTAGGCTAGTTTTCAAGGTGTTATTTTCTTCAACATTTTTTTGGGTCTCCTTTAGCAGGGAGCTGATTTGCTGTTCATGCTTTGACTTCGTCTCCTTTAGCAGGGAGCTGATTTGCTGTTCATGCTTTGACTTCATGTCTCTCATTTCTCTTCCCAGCTTTTCCTCCACCTCTCTAACTTGATTTTCAAAATTCTTTTTGAGCTCTTCCATGGCCTGAGCCCATTGAGTGGGCTGGGACACAGAAGCCTTGATTTCTATGTCTTTGCCTGATGGTAAGCATTGTTCTTCCTCATCAGAAAGGAAGGGAGGAAATGCCTATTCACCAAGAAAGTAACCTTCTATAGTCTTATTTCTTTTCCCTTTTCTGGGCATTTTCCCAGCCAGTGACTTGACCTCTGAATATTTTCCTCACACCCACCTCACCTCCTGATCCTCCCAGCCAGTGTTTGGGGTCTGAGATTCAATGCTGCTTCCAGCCTCAGGGCTTTGGGCGGGGGCAGGGCTGCTATTCAGTGTGAGATTAAATTCAGATGCTCAGGTGAGGGCAGGGCCGCCTCTCAGGCTCAGTTCCCTCAGGGAGTTTATGCACAGACCTTCAACAATGGATCCTGGCTCCTGCCTGCTTGCGGAGCCCTGGTCTGCCGCTGCCCCTCAGCTTCTGTCTCCCGAGGGGGCCCGAGCCATGGGGGCACCCCACTCCCTCCTCGACCCGCCAAAGGGACTCTCTCACCGACCCCCGTCACCTGTGGGTGGAGGTACTTGTGCAGCCGCTGGAGATCCCGTCCCTGAAGCCCACTCGGATCTGTTCCTCTCGGTGCCGCAGCCACGGCAGGGCTGTACTCAGCTCCCAGTCCCGGCGCCCAGTCCGCAGCACGAAGGACCTTTTACGAGAGGTTTGCAGGTCTCTCCGGAACAGAAATCTCCCTCGCTCCAATGTTCTGTGGCCTCTGGGTGCAGAATTCGCCGTGAGTTACTTCTTTGTAGTTGTTCTATGGGTTGTGGGTTCGGAGCTATGTGTATGTGCGTCTTTCTACTACGCCATCTTGGCTCCGCCCCAGGAAACTACATCTTGCTAAAAAAATATACCATAGACAATGAAGCAGTTAAATGATATGGGCAAGGAATAGTCTACCTGTAAGATCTATGGGGTGGTGAAGAATTCATGACCAAACAAGAAACAGAGAGAATTATGAAATGTAGAATAAATAATTTGGATCACATTAAATTGAAAAACTTTTGTACAAACAAAAACAATGGGATCAAGATTAGAAAGAAAGCAGAAAACTGAGAAACAATCTTTATAGGAAGCATCTCTTATAATGGCCTCATTTCTCAAATATGTAGAGAACTGAGCCAAATTTATGAAAATAAAAGCCATTCTCCAGTTCATAAATGGTCAAAGTATATGAATAGGCAGTTTTCAGATGAAGAAATCAAAGACACCTATAGACATATGAAGAAGTGCTCTAAATCACTTTTGATTAGAGAAATGCAAATTAAAACAACTCTGAAATACCATCTCACCCCAATCAGATTGGTTACTAAGACAAAAAAGGAAAATGATAAATGCTGAAGAGATTGAAGCAAAATTGGGACACAGATGCAAGGTTGGTGGAAGTGTGAACTGATACAACCACCCTAGATGGTACCTTGGAACTATTGCCAAAAGGGCAATCAAACTGTGCATACCCTTTGATTCAGCAATACCACTACTGGACCTGTATCCCAAAGAGATCATATAAAAGCGAAAAGTGCAAAAATACTTATAGAAGCCTTTTTTATGGTGAAAAAATATTGGAAATTGAGGTGGTGCCCATCAATTGAGGAATGGTTATACAAGCTGTGGCATATAAATGTAATGGAACACTTTTGTGCAATAAGAAAAGATAAACAGGGAAATTTCAGAAAAAACTTGGAAAGACTCGTATGAAATAATGCATTGTGAAATGAGCAGAACATTTTATACTACATTTTATATAGTATGGGCAACATGGTGTGATGACCAACTATGAACAACTCAGCTCCTCTCAGCAACACAATGATCCAAGATAAGGTCAAAGGACTTATAAAGGAAAATGCCATCCATATCCAGATAAAGAACTGATGGACTCAATACAGATCATAGCACAATTTTTTCACTTTATTCTTTCTCATGGTTTTATTTCCTTTTGATCTGTTTCTTCTTCCACAATTGTGATGAATATGGAAATATGTTTTACATGATAGCACATGTGTAAACTATGTTAAACTGTATACCATTTGTAGAAGAGAGGAGGGAGAAAAATTGGAACTCAAAATCTTATAAAAATGAATGCTAGAAATTTTCTTGATATGTAATTGGAGGCGATACTATTTAAATTAAAAATAAATAAATAAGAAAGAGAGAAATAGGAAAAAATCAGATCAACTGGGCAGTACTGAAAAATCATGTTACATACAACACTTCACACCTATAGACACCCTCCCCCCAACTTGCATAGTATCAGGGGAAGTTGTTTTCTCGCATTTCTTCTTTAAGGAATTTTGGCTTAGTTTATATACATATGTGTATATATATGTATAATTTTACATTATTTGGCTTGAATTGCTTTTCTTGTTTAATTTACTTTATTTTTAATTTATGGTATAAAAAAGCATTTCCTAACATCACACAGTAAAAAAGATGACTGCAAAAAATTGCCCGTTTATCTTTCCATTTACTTTGTTGTACTAGTGCATAATTATTTTCCTAGCTCTGTTTATTTCACTTTGTATCAGTTCATGTAGCATTTATTTATGATTCAGTTTATTTAGCTTATTTGTCATCCCTTCTAGCATAACAATATTCAATTACATTCATGAAATACAATTTATTTGACTATTCCCCAATCAATGGGCATCAGCTTTACTTCTAGATATTTGATTCCTTGAATATAAAGACCTTTTTTTTTGGTTAATGTCCTCCTTAGGATATAATAATATCATCAATGATAACAATAGCAATAACTAGTATTTATGTCATACTTTAAGGTTTACAGAGTGTTTGCATACATTATCTCATTTGATCCTCACAACAACCCTGGGAGATAAGTGCTGATACAGGTGAGCAAATTGGAGCTGAGGCCTTCAGTGACTTGCCAAGGACTATACAACTAACTAATGCAAGGCAGGATTTGAACTTGGGTCTCTCTGGTTCCAAGTCCAATGCTTTTTCCACTATACCATTTTTTAATCTCACGTTAAAATTTCTGGTCAAATGTTATAGATACTTTAGACACTTTATTTGTGTAATTCCAAATTCCTTCCTAGAAAGTTCAACAAATTCATAGCTCCACCAATAAAACATTAGTGTTCTTGCCTTTCTACAATTCTTCCAACATTGACTGCTAACTTCCTTTGAAAATGTCTTTTTAAAAAATTCCTACTCTTGTAACTTTGTATTAATTTTCCATCATTACTGCAATGAGGTTGGGGGTCAGGAATACCCAAACAGCTGATAGAGGAATGACTACCAAATCTATTGTGATTCATTTCACATCTTTTAAAATACAATATATTTCTCTTTTATTTGGTGATATTATTCAGTACTCACTATATCCAGTGTGTCCTGAATATTTTCTTGAAGGTAGAATTAATGATATGGAGTCATGGGGCTATTGTGGGATTTACACATCTTTGGCTTCTCTTGTCCCTCACTCTTGAATCCTACTGTATTCTTAACTATCCTCATCTATTTCCATCTTTGCTTTAAAGTCACTGAAAATCAAAATGTATGTTGATTTGATTTAATTTGGACAATTATTATCAAGTTCTTTGTAGACTCCTGCTTTTCATTCTCTACAACAGATGTTTTCATATGAGCTGTAATAATTGCAATAGTTGTATTTTTGCAAATATTTATCATTATCACTGCAATACAAAATAATAGCATGTTCCATGAGATAATGTTTCTTGTTGCTTTTGGATACTTAATAAGACTGACATTACTTAGCGCATTATTTGTCTCTCAAAGGTAACCTGATAAGCCATCCTACTGTTTAGCCACAAATTTATCTTCTGGTTTCCTTTACAGTAAAATTACCAAGATTGATATCATTGATTTCATCTAGTATTGCATTAATTTTCCATCATTTGATGGATATCATATTTGGAATACCAAAAAATACTTACAAGCAATTTAAAACCATATGATTCATAGCACCTTCTCATAATACCCTCAAAATGTACCTAGAGTATTCTCATCAAAACATCAAATATGCAAAAGGTTGATATATGGGTTGGTAAGTTACTTGTGTTGTCTTAGCCTTCCTCTTCTTAAGATGCTTTCAAAATTATGAGTTAGTAGTTACTGATTTTTTTCCTCAGTAAATACTTTAAAATACTTTGAAAATTAATTGCATGATGACCTAAAAACTGTCACCTTTTGCACAGACTTTGAATACATATGATCTAGTCAAGCTTTTTTTTTCACTGTCTTTATTTTCTCCAGTGACATTTCTACTGCTACTATAAACATATCTGCAATTATGATGTTAGAATCTAAATGTCATAAGTGCATTGTCCTTGATGATGAAAGGAATTTGATATAAAAAAATCAGTTTTTTTCTGTCTTTGTGTTTTGTTGTTCTCCCATTTTCATTTTCAAATGCTTTTGGGATAATGTATTAGTTGAGTCTTGAAAGGCTTTCTTTCAACTTGCTTCTCTCTTCATTTTTTAACACTTTTATGAAATGATACTGCCAATCATCCTAAATCAACATTCTCTGGAAGATTTGAAAAATAAATTTATATTCTAAAAAGAGGAGCAGGAGAATATCATAAAGACAAGGGTATTTCATGTAGATTTATCTAATCTAGCATGCATTGGAGGAAAGACTGAGTACTGAGAGTACTGTTAGTGACTATTGGAATAGTCCATATATTGGAAAATGATCATTGAAAGAATGAATCTAGCTGGTAGTTGATAGATTAACGTCAACTTCGAAAAAGGTTTCTATTTTAATACTCTGTCATTGTATCAATTTCAATTAAAATGTCACCAGTGCTTCAAAATGAGTTCAGTTTTTTATTTTGTTGAACAGATATGTCAAACACACAAACTACACTCCCACACACTCCCTAATGCAGCCCAAACAAGATTAAAAATATAATTGGGAAATATTTAACAGAATAAATAAAAATATAATAAAATATTGATAATGCTAACATGTGGTTTTTGAAGACAATATGTAACCCTCACTGATCTTCATGAATAACTTACTAGCTTCTGTTACCATTTGATTTTGATGCCAGTACTTTAGATATTGTGCTATTCTGTGACAGACAGACATGCAGTATCCCTAGAAGCAATGTGTTACAAGGGAATGAGCCCTGGGTTTGCAGGAAGATATGTTAGATTCAATTCTTCCTATATAATTTATGACTTTTGTGAACTTTGACATGTAACTTAACTTCCCTAGTCCTCAGTTGCCCTATCTGAAAATGAAGGGTTTGGATTAAATGGCCTCTAAAGTCCCTTCAGGCTCTTTGTCTATCTTGCCAGGAACTGAAAAGGAGATGTCATTGTGGGAAGGGAAAGGAATGAAGAGATGTGAGAGAAACTATAAGAATGGACCATATTTGGTGACTTACTTGGATATTATGTTGAAGTAAGCCCAGAGTTATTCTATGTTTTCACCTATGCTTGGATGGAAGAATAGTGATAATATAAAAAGAAATAGGAAAGTCAAGTAGGAATAGCCAGTGTTAGGAAGAAGGTGAAGACGCCCATTTTAGATATGTGGAATTAGAAAGTGAACTCCATGAGGGTAGAAATTTTGTCTTATCCAAACTATTTATTCCACCACCCTCCATACCAGTTTTTTTGTTCTTTATATGTAAGATATTAAATATTGTTACATATTAGATTGTATACTTATAATTATCAGATACTTAATATTTGATACTTAACAGTTTTCAATCTAACTGAGCTGATGAGATATTCAACTGATGACCACACAGTAGCCTTTGACATCTAAATATTTCCACTTGAATGTCTCATCGGCTGAATTCGATTAAAAACAATTTATTAAATATTATTTATTAACCATTAAGTATAAGTACAATGGCATATTAAATATGCATATAAATGTATGTGCATATATTATATATATATATTAAAGCATAAACACACATGTATTTTTTACATGAACTCTGTGGTCCTCAGCTTTTTCAGGTATAAAATGAAGGAGCTGAATTAGATGACCTCTAAAGTCATGTCCAAATCTAAATCTTGCCAGGCTCAGAGAACTCTGGCACTTTTCCATAGCATTATCAAAGAGAAAATATGATGAACACCACACCACAGAACTTTATTATCTTTCCCTCCTCACTAAGAACTACTATTGGAAGAATTAAACACCCAGGATTCACTGACTGGTGACAAAAGAGAGCAGTATATCTCAACATCTGGAGCCAACTCCTGGGGGCAAATGAGAAACCATCCTGTGGGACCCTAGTTGGAAATAAGGAGAACTGGAAGAAGGTGGGAAGATAAGACTCTCAGCAGGAAAAGAAGACTTGTGGAGGGCCACAGTCAGAGGAATATTCATATTAAGAAGTGTCAATGAGTCTGAAGATTTATTTACATTGGGAAATTTCATGACTATTGGCATAGATTTCTAGGTTCTTTTCCTCCTTTCCCCAGCTAGGGGGTACAGTGAGCCTGGAATCAGGAAGACCTGAGTTCAAAATTTACCTCAGATTTTTGTTGTTTGTCCTTCTTTCCCTGGAAGAAGACAACTGGGAGGTGATGTCATGACATGCAAGTGAATTAAATGAGGGAGGACGGTGCAAGGTCACCAGCCTCACTTTCTCTTTCAAGTCCATCTGGGTCCAGTGGCCAGATATAGATCAGGGCAACTAGAGATGGTCCAGGATGAGTGAGGGACCTTGGCTTTTTCAAACTAAGATCTTTAATAGGTCAATTAAGCCAATGAGCATTAAGTGATTGAGGTTTAATAAGAAATGAGGCAGAGAAAGGCCTCCTTACCTAGTTTAAAAAAAAAATCTATCTGGGAGAGGAAGACCCTCAGGGTTTCTGGTCAAAATAGAAACATTTGCTATTGACCTTCTTTCAGAATCATTTAGAGCCCAATGACCAAGTCAGGATTGGCCTGGGACCTATTGTTGACCAAAGAGAACCCGAGTGATTTGATGTTGTCTGGTCTTTAAGAGAGAAAAAAGTTTCAGAGATTAAAATATACATTCCCATTGGGCAGAGTATCTATAGACTGTGCTACCCTATGGGGACAGAGGGAAGGGAAAGAGAAAAGGAGGGAAGGGAAAGAGAAAAGGAAGGAAGGAAGGAAGGAAGGAAGGAAGGAAGGAAGGAAGGAAGGAAGGAAGGAAGGAAGGAAGGAAGGAAGGAAGGAAGGAAGGAAGGAAGGAAGGAAGGAAGGAAGGAAGGCTATGAGATGCTGGACAAGTCACTTAACCACTGTCTGACTCAGTTTTTTCATTTGTGAAATGGGAATAATAATAGAACCTACCTCCTAGGATTATTGTGATAAGATGTTTGTAAAATGCTGAGCAAAGTGTCTAGACACTATATAAATGCCCCTTCCCTTTACTTATTTCCCTTCCTTTAATAAAGCTCTCCTTTGCAGTTTCTGGAAATGTCAATTAGCAAACATTACTCTGTGCTAAATGTTATTCCAGGTACTAAAGAGACAAAGACAAAGAAAAATGTCCCCTGCCCTCAAGGGGATTATAGTCCATTGAGGGAAATAATATGCATATAAATATAAGGGAGAAGATTTACCTCATCTGCAAAATGAAGGGGTTAACTCAATTTCTTCCAAGGTCCCTTCTGGCTCTAATACTCTGGGTCTATGATTTTATATTCATATATATCCTTTAAAATGACAAACAAGTCAGTGCACGAAAGATAATTTCTGATAAATAATTCTAGGTATCAGGCCATGGATTATTCAGTATTCTATAGCTGCTAAATTTTTGCAGTCCGGGGTAATCTTACATATTTGCTACCATTCCTCCACATAGCTTTCATTGGTCAGTGAGTCACTCAGCTCCCTGAATCTCTGAGTCAGGATATTTATCAATGTCTTCCTGATTCTAAGTCCAAGATGTATTCCACTACATCACATAACCTCTTATTTTATTAATATTATTGTTACTCCTAGTTATTAGCTCATATTTTCATTGCAAGGTAAAACTTAAAATCAATTTAATGCTATAATTAGTTGAAATTTTACTATAGTCATAGTAAGAACCATTCTAATTCCTAGTTAAACAGGGTTAGTGACTTCAATGCAGTAAATTTGCAAAATTATCCGATCAATATCTGACTTCTAGATCAAATATTTGTAGCAAGAAATTGTAGGTGCAAAATAATAATTGGCAAAATGTAAATCATAAGCCCTGTAGTGTAGCAGATGGAAAGTTGGCCTTATTGTCAAGAAGACTTGAGTTTAAGTTCAACCTAGAACTCAAAACAGCTGTGTGACCTTGGGCAAGTCATTTACCCTTTCAGAGTTCCAGGCAACTTTCTGAGAAGAGAAGGTAGGGATTTACATTGGTTCACTGATTTTTTTCACAAGGAATTCTCTACACAGATGAAATTAAAAGTCCAGTCAAAATAATTAAACTATAACCATAATTTTCCATAAGGATAAAAAAAAACAATTACTTGCCCAATATATTCAAAACTTGAGAAATGAAGTACTTATCAGAAATAAAAGCAAATAAGCTATGTGAATTGAAACATTTTAATGAGAGAAAATTATAGCAATTGATTTTATTTCTAGGGAAACATTATGTTTTAAAGACTAATTTAGAAATCACCAGCAGCGAATGATAATTGGAAAATGGAAATATTAGAACTGAAAGGTGCCTTTATTTTTAATGGCATATTACAAAAAAATTAGCTTTAAGCAGTGACATCTTTCAAAATTAAAACCACACATCTCAGAAGCATGTCCCTCTGAGGAATATTTATCTTTTTTCAAAGAGACACTAACAAATAACTCTATCCATCTAAGTTCTTTTTGATCACATCTAATAGATGGTTTAAAAGTACATAATTCAAATAATGAGCAATTACTAAAGTTTATATTCCCAATATTTCCTCATTCAAGCAATCCATTTTCAATTCCCATCAAACATGATGTGAAAAAATATACAGACACTTTTAAAACTTTATCTAGCTTATTTTGTCTTCTAATTATATTTTAAGCAAATCAATAATCATCATTAAATCTTGCATCATAATTTTATTTTGAAATTTTGTAAGTAAAGATTAGTTTTTTCAATATTCTTCCATTTTACTTTGTTTTGGTGATATGGGTTATTTTATAAGTAATTTGTTTCCAGATTATTTCAAAGTTGGCCCTCTTATTAAAACATATATTTCTATAGGAAACTTTGTAGAAGGATTTTTGTTTTCTTTAGGATCGTGTTATGACAGTGTTTTTAGCATCTACTATCAGATTTTGCAATTTGGCAATTAAATAAATGAATATACATGATTGATGTTTTCAAAGGTGCTTTAAAAATGATAGATCTGCAGATATATCATTTGCTGATTTAAAAAGCAAAATATGTCTGATATGTTCTATTTCTAAATATCAGTGCTAATTTGACTAAAATAAGGTCAGAATCTACCACATTGACTTCACATGTGAACCAATTCAGAATCTCTCCATCTGGTGTCTCCAATCCATATCAGCATTCTGTGATGTGACCCCCAGAGTTTAGATAATCAAAACATCTTTAAGTTGAAAAAGAATCCTTCCATCATGTGTTGACAAGTGAGTTCCTTATACTGATTCAAAAGGAACTCAGTAATTTCTAATATAGTCCATTCCCATTTTCAGACAAAGCAACTATTGAAGTTTTTTTTTTAATTTAGAAACTAAATCTGTCTTTTTTGTAATTTTTACTCATGGAACCTAATTTTGTCTTCTGAAGACAATCAGAAAATGTTTAGTCCATCTTCCAAATGACATCCCTACAAATATCTATATTTCAAGATATCTGTTTTCAAACCCCAATTTTGAAGCAGAGTCTGTTCAAAGAAAGAGACAAACGAAATTAAGATGTGTGTGTCCATGTCTTAATTTCTCTCAAGCTGGCTTGACATGTATTCCTTGGGAGTTTGGTCCAAAACTGGGCTGTCCCTAAGGGGGCCAGTTCAGACGTGGCTCTATTTGGGATTTAGGCATACAGAATTATATGCCTTTTGAAGAGTTAGGTGTTTCCAAGGAGTGCAAACCAACCCTGATCAGTCAACATACTGAGAAGTGGGCTATATTAAAATGAAGTCTTAAGTATATGACTTAGGTCACTTAATCTTTATACAATATGTTTTCAACAGAGGCTAATATCACCCACCATCATTCTATTTTCAGACGAAATAGTTATTCTGTCAGACCACCCCCAGACTTGGGCTTTCTAGGCAGAATAGAACTCTATCCAAGCCTGAGTAGGATAAAATCAATTCAGGTTTGGATCACGTTTGACCAGGACAAGAAGATTCAATAGAGCATCATCATCAGTAATGTCCTTCTAAAGGAGAGGCTGAATTTGTAAGGGGGAGAGGACTGGTGGAGCGGGGGAGAGGGGTGTGTGGAACTCTGAGTCTCCAAGACACTGACTGATTCTAAGACTTAAAATCATTTTTCATACTATTAAGCTACTGTCACCTCAAGTCTTCAGCAGACTAAATGTCCCCATTTCTTTTAACTGGTTCTTATTTGGGATTTTTCTCAATACCCTCACCCACCTTTCCACCCTCTTTTTGATACACTCAAAGTTTTCAAGTTCAGAGTTGCCTAAACTGTGATGTCCCAAACTGTGTATCCGGATTATTAGCTCTATTATTCTGGGTACTATATGTCTATCAGTGTAATCTAAGATTATGTTAGTAGCAATTTAATGACAGTGATTAATATTGATCTTGGTAGTATATTAACTTTAAAAATTCAATTATTTTTCATTCAGAAAATTTTCTAACCAAGCTACTCCCCATGGTCTCATCCTGCTTGTGTGGTTGATTAATTTTTAATCCATATGTTGGATGTTGTTTATTATTGTTAAATTTGTTGTTACTAGATTCATCTTGTTATCCAAGCTCACTAGTGTCTTCTGGACCCAGATGGTGTTTTCCAGAATGTTATTTTCCAAGCTTCATGTCATCTGGCAATTTGATAGGTATATTATCTATATCATTATCTCCAAATATTGATAAAACTCCAACCCTCACAAGCCATGCACTGAAAACAATTTTGAGGGTTTAACATTGAATTAATTTGGCTCCTTTTCTAATGAACTTTCCAGATAGCAAGATGGATTCTATCATCCATGTATAGTTCTAATCCACATAGATATTCACAAAGACAATTCAACAGACTAAGTACACAAAGGGAAATATTCTGAATATCCTTTGACTTTTCTTCTTTCTTCCATCAAGCAGTACTCTGAAACTGAAGCACCTATTCAAGAGTCCTCCCGACTTTCAATGCCTTCTCAGGCCTATAATAAACCTCCTAAGGTTCATTAGAACCTTAATGGCACTCTAAAACATTGACCAGTCATGTCTCCACAGTTAGGATTAGAGAATTTTAAAGACTGAAGCAATTTTAGAATCATATTATAATTATGTCATCAGTGAAGAAATTAGGGCCAAAAGAGTTGAATGATTTATGGTCTAGGTCCTATTGATAGTAAGTAGTAGAGCTATGAGCTGAACCCAGGTATTCTGCCTCCAGGGTTCTTTCCAATAATTCATGCTGCCTTCCCTGCAAATAGCAATTGAAATACAACTCCTAGCAATGGATTCTTTATATAACTTTCTCAGAAGTCTTATCATTTATATACATGCATACACATACACACATATGGATGTGTATATATACTTACATATATATGTATAAACCCTATGATAGTTTCTAATGACTTGCTACCTGAATTTCTTTGTCCTGGAGATTTAAATGATGAATATCATACATAGGCCAAGTTCCCAACTAAATCACTTCAGTACCTCCTATAAATGAATTTTTCTAGGTGTAAAATTAAATTAGGTTAAGAGATTTTGAATCTAAATTAAGAGATTTTAAATACCACTATCCTCTATCTTCCATTAGATCTGGAGCACAATGTACCATTCTGGATGCCATACTTTAGGAATGATATTGATGAGCCAGAGAGCATGTAGAGGAAAGTGACCAGGATTTTTGGTCAGAATTGCATATATGAGGATCAGTTGAAGGAACTAGGGATATTTGTTTGGGGACTTAGAGAAGATGTAATAAAGGTTTTATATTTGTGTATGTATATATTTGAAAGGATGCCATATTAAAGAAAGGCTAGATTTATGCTGCTTTTCTATAGAGACAATAGGTAGAAGTCACTTAGAAGCAGATTTAATCTCTAAGAAAAAACAGACTCCCTAACAATTAGAGCTAATGCAGAGTTAAAAAAAAAAATTACCTCAGATGATACTGTATCTTTTTCTATGAGAACTCTCTAAGCAGAGTCTTTATGATTTCTTGGGCATGTTATAGAGAGTAGTGTGTATCAGTATGCACCCCAACATGCATGGGGGGGGTCTGCTATCACAGGTTCTTAGATCTGCATTCATAAAAGGAAAACATCTTTCAAGGGGTTAACAATCACTTTAATCAAACACATGTATCATTCCTTTAACCGAGTACATATATCATTCAGTTCAAGAAGTCAACACTCTGAACTTCAAAGAAAATACAGAGAAATCAAAAGATCAACAGACATGGCTTCCTCTGCCTGACCATAATTCAACAGACAGGTACTGATGTCTGATCATTGTTACCAGAGAAGGAAGCATGACATCTGGGTTCTCAAAGCCAGGGGCTCCTTAGCGGCTTCCCAGATTCCTCTTCTGGCACTCAAAACATCTTGCAAAAAGTAAGCCCCAACGTAAAACCTCAACTCAGAGTATTTGTAACTTTTTTAGAGTCAGAGGGCATCACAACCCTCTGACTGGGTGCCTCAATAGAAAAAACAAAAGGTATTTTGGACCCTCCTACAAAACAACTCCCCTAATCAAGTTTCCCACAATGGGCAGGCTCATCAATGGGTGGGAAAGATCTTTAATCACATTAAAATAATTAGCAATAAAAATACATACGCTGTTTCTAGTTAAAGAAACTTGTTTCTATACTTTGCTCCTTGTAAAGACTCTCGATTGATACAAGCAAGATTCAATCAGAGGCACTTGATTGTACTAAAATAAGAAGAGCAGAAGATCCTATTTTGATTGCCATCACATAGTGTCAAACTTAAAAGAGAAACTGGAGGCCACTAAACCCATACAAAAAGATCCCTGTCGGTTGCATATTGACTTAGAAAACTGCACATTGACATTATCTATGTTCTATTATAATATTATTTTTAAAATATTTTTCAGTTGCTCATTCAGATTCTTAAAGGTGAACAACAAATTTGACACCTGTTCTAGAGAACATTCTTTGTCAGATGCTAGTAAGATTTAATGACTTTAAGGTCTATTTCTCTCATTGATTTTTCTAACTGAAAGAACGGTCTAAAGTCTATGAATAAAGTCCATTTTTATCCAGATGGCATGAAAATCCACTTGCAGAACTTTATCATTCACATTTCATATGTTTACTTAAAACTTATTGTGAAAATCATCTCCCAAGATTCAAAAGATGATGAAAGAGAAATATTTTAAGATATTTTTTAGTTACTCTGTGGTTTGGCTATTTAGTGTTACATTAAGTATATCTTTTAAGTAAGTGCTACATGTATTTTTTTTAGAACTGATAGAATTTTTTTCAACTTAATAGGGCTATTTAAGCCTCTTACATTCCAGGTCATTAATTTTAATGGTTTAAGCATTGTTATATGGCACTCTCAGGAGGGAAAGGTACACACTAATAATTCTGCTCCTATGCAGGAAATATCTTCATCAAAGTCACATTTCTTTGGTTTTAGAAGCATTTAGTTTCTAAGTCTCTGTTACCATTTTATTTAAAGCCCCATTAGCCTCAACACACTGAATGTTAACTCACCATTTTGCCCTATATATGATCCATTTAGAGAAGTAGAAAAGCTCATAAAAATACCTTACTTGTATTTATGTGTCTTCTGTCACTTTGTAAAACCATAGAAAATGTGTCTAATTACTCTATAATGGAATGAAAGAGAAATAAAGGTAAAATAAGAAGCAACTGACTAGTTTTTATTCCAAAACCTAAGTCAATTTAAATCTTGGCAATAGTTTCTGTGAATAAAAATGTCGTCTTTACTTTATTGAAAGTGAGACAAATATAACTAAGAAAAGAAAATATCGAAATGGTCTAAACCAGAGGTGGGGAACCTGCAGCCTTAAGGCCACATATGGCCTTCTAGGTCTTTGAGTGCCACCTTTTGAATAAGTCCAGGTTTTACAGAACAAATCCTTTTATTAAGGGTGTTTGTTCTGTGAAGTTTGGATCCAGTTAAAGGACCACACTTGAGGACCTAGAATATCAAATGTGGCCTTGAGGAAGCAGGTTTTCCACCCAGGGTCTAAACCCACATTCTCTCACTTCTGTCATTGAATGTCACTATCCTTTGAACCTCTATCAGCTTAGTATATAGTAGATGATTAATAAATTCTTGTTCAATTCAATACTGTTATTTAAATTTAGCAAATATCTCGTTCTTCTTGCCACCTCCCAGCAACTTCTCACCTCCCCAAGAAAAAAAAAAAACCTTTGCCTTTCAATTCCCATGTCTAAGCAGCTCCAGTTTTTCCTGCATCCCTGAACAGTAGGTAGGTTCTTTTGACCCTCCACAGTTCCAGTTAGGACTGAGGCCCCTTAAATTTTGGCTTTACACCTAAAATGAGTTGTGGAATATATATTAAAGGTTCATAGGAATACTACAAAGATGATCAAAGGATTGGAAAGAATGCCCATCTGTGAGGAGAGTACAAAAAGATAAAGGAACTAGAATTGTTCAGTAAGAAGAAAGGAGGAGAAACTGCCATTGAAGAGATAATAGTAACAGAAATCTCCAGTTTCACACATGAAGGATGTTGGCACCATGTTAACTGAGGATAAAGTATGAAAGCACTCACAGTTACCAACAGGTCTTCTAAGGGGGATGGTCATTATAGCAGGACAAGATCTAAGAAAAGCTGTGAAGAATCTACTTTTATCTACAGTGTATTCCTAAAAACTACACTATGAGATAGATTTTTATAAGGCTGGTAGTGTTTTTCCATAGGCTCAAAAATCTAATTGACGGTTCTATTCCTGATCATAAATAGTGTCAAAGAAACCACAGTTATGACCAACAATATGCAATGCCATTAAAGCAGAAATTCAATGACTACAGAGGTCTAGATTTAAAACAACAAAATCATAATCGAAGGGGAGTAAAGTGGGCCTAAATATATAATGCATTTTGATTATTTAGGGGTCGTAAATGTATACATTGCATATAAAAATACAACTTAAGTTTATAATAAATAAAACCAAAATGAATATGCTAGTTATAACAAACCTTAATTGAAAGTTGATTATGGGGATGTTTTGTGGGAGGGTGCATTATTTTTCTTTTTGAGACTGTAGAAGAGCTTTCAGGGATGATTTTCAAAAATCAATGCTTTCAAAATATGTATGTACACACACACACAAATACGTGCACACACAGCCATCCAAGAACATTTAAAATGCTGTTTCCTTGTTTTCATGAAACTATTTCTGTAGCAGTCACTCAAAGTATTACCTGTGTGTGTGTTCATCCCTCATTGCCGAAGAAGACCATGCCATCAGAGAAATAATGACATGACTTGCACTTGACTTGGTTTTGAGTGAGGGAGGGCTGTGCAGGTCACCAGCCTCACTTCTCCTCCAGAGCCATCTGAATCCAGTGACCAGATATTCATCAGGATGACTGGAGATGACCCAGGATGAGGAAATTAGGGTTAGTGACTTGCCCAAGGTCACATAGCTAGTGAGTGTCAAGTGTCTGAGGTGAGATTTGAACTCAGGTCTTCCTGACTCCTACACTGGTGCTCTATCCACTGCACCACCTAGCTGCCCCTAAAGTATTACCTAAGTGCTTGATGAATATCTCTGCCTTCTGGTGATAAGGAGACGATCTTTTCCTGAAAGAAATATTTTTGAAAGTAAGAGTTAGCTCATCATTTCTACCCATCACCCTTTCCTACCTTCTCAAAATATTATAGAGAACAATTATTGAATATCAGGCGAAAGAAAGGCCATTAGGAAACAAATATTGAAAACTGTTTCTCATGCTTCATTGCCACAGGACCTATTTGGAACTTTGCTGACAACTATCTAAAGATTTCATTTCAGTGGAAAAATCAAAACAAAACAATACAAAAAAATACCCTTTTCAAGTCATTAGCAATAGACCTTTAAAAGGGCATTCCTTAACATCTCTCACAGAATTACTGAGGCACGTATAAAACAACAGCCTTCCTAAAACTGTGCTTTTACCTTGGTCTTTTCAGGGGTTAAATATGGAATGGACACGGATTTGGTTATGGGAGTTAATGAATGGCCTCTCAGGAGCAGAAGGAAATAAAAATGAGTTCAAGTTATTCCCAACCTAGGAAAAGTTGGTACTCCCTTTTGATAGTTTTTGCCTTTTTTCTTCCCCATCTATATATTTTCCTATCTTTTTTTCCAGTACATTTCCCTCCCAGCTCACCTTGCTAGATCATACATTTTTAAGTATAAAGCACCTAAGAGGCCATCGAGTCTAGTAAACTTATCTTACAAATAAGAAAACTGAGGGCTAGAGAATGCAACCCCATTCCCAGGTAAGTAATGGTGAAGAAGGAAGGAACAAGCATTTATTAAACCCCTATTATGTGTAAGGTTGTGGGTTGGGGATTTACAAATATCTCATTTGTAATAGAAACATAATAATATATACTCCGTAATACTTCGATAAATCAGTATCCCGAGTACATCCTCATGTGAAGAATAAGTTATTTTCTTCCTTCTGTCATACCTGTCCATTCTCCCACAATCCTATCCTTCAAGATTTATCCCATAAAGAAAAGCAAAGACACTAGATTCTACCGTAAGAAAAACCTTTCCAGTCTCCATTCTCCCATGGATAAATTTCATAACTACTTAAACTTCTCTCAGCCTCATTTCCTTATCTGTCAAATTAGAGGGTTTGAAATAATATATACATCAGGGTTTTTTAACCTGAGGCCTGTGATTTTTTTCAATTGATAATTATATTTCAAAATAATTGATGAACTTTTTATTCTATATTTTTATTTCAGCCATTTAACAAAAACTCAGGTACAGTACATAGACTTTGCTAGATCACCTAAGAGTTGCCTCTTAGGTGATACAAATAAGGTTGAGTCCCTAGACTCAGTGGTCTCTAAGTTCCCTTTCAGACTGAAGACAGAAGCACAATATAACAAAATTAAAATGTCAAAATATAATAATACATGTAAAATAAGAGTACATCACTTTGCTTCCTCTGTATTGTCTGTAATTTTAAACAGACAAGTACAATATTGTCATTCTAGTTTACATTTTGAACTGTGCCTAGCATAGCTCTGTGCATCCATTAGACATGACTGACTGAATAAGGTAAGGTAGAGGCGAAATTTAATCATGGGCTTCCAGCATATTAAAGACTCCTGTGAAGAGTATGGTGACAGTTTATCTCAATCTCCAATGAGGAAAGAAAAGAGGCACCTGGCTTATATTGCAAAATGAGGTATTTAGGATTGAAAATTTTCCTGAAGGTGAGTTGCTAAGAATTGGAAGGAGTTATCAAGGGAAATTGCAAAATCCCATTATTTCAAGGGCTCTACAAGGTAGAGTTTCTCCTTGATTTAGAATAGTATAACAGTGGTCCTGTCAGAAAGCAGGGACTACAGGATCTCTTAAAATCCTTTCACCTATATAACGTTGTATGTTGATGACCTGAAAGAGAGCAAATATATGCATATTCCCAATGGATCTGCGTTCTCATTGTAATGAGTATTCCCATAGGAGGTTCTGAAAAATATGCACTATTTGGAATATGAGGACCTGAATTCAGATCTCACTTCTCATTTCCAATTGAATTAAGCCTTAAGAGAGGGAAAAGGAGGCTATTTCCAAGTCAATGAAGAAAAGCCTGAAGCCCAGGGGCATAATTTTTGGAGACCAAATATGAAAGAGCTTTTCTCAACCAGGCAGCTAGAAATGAGAAAAGAGCCTCAGAGGAAACCTAGAGACAGATCGTCAGAAGGGGTGAAGGAGGTATCTGATATGCCCCATTTAGTACAGAAATACATTGGTAGAATTGTTAGGAACAATTAATGATAACAAAAAAGCATTGTATACAGTGTTTTGTCTTTGCAAAGCAAATTGCAAGTCTATCTTATTTGGTGCTTATAATGACACTCAGATGTAATGTAGAAGTGTTGTTTTACCCAGTTTTTAGATGTAGAAAATTGGAAATCAGAGAATTTTAAGAGACTTTTTTCAGGATAACGCAATTGACAAATGATGAGTCAGGACTCAAAGCCAATCTTTTACTGTGTTGATTTACCACATATAAGTCATAGAGGGTCCTGCATTCAGGATATATTGGAATAGGAGCAGATTTCTAGGGACTTTCAGTCCCTAGAGCTTTGGTAAAATGAATCTATATGAATTTTTTTAATGAAAGCAAGAAAAAAGAAAAAAAACAAGTATTGTCCCAACATCTGACTGTGACAGGGCTACACAGATTTATTTCAGGAATATAATTTAAAAGAAAGGAATGACTAAGGTCATGGACAAGGCAGAGACAAATATCTCTCATGGATATATGACTTTATAGTTTCCAAAGCACTTCACTTTTAAAGCGGATTGTACAAGTATTATCACCACTTTACTGATGGGGAAATTGAGGCTCAGACAAAGATTGAACTGCCTATGGTAAAATAGCTGGTAATTGACAAATCTGAACTCAAAGCCAAGTCTTCTGACCTTAGGCTTAGGACTCTTTACCACTATACCATTTTTTAAAATATAACCTTCAATAAAATATTTGACCTCTCTAATTTGAAAAGATTCAGGTCAGTCTCTTTGATTTGACTTGAAGCAAAAATTCCTTTCTTAAAATATTTCTCAGATCTCTATATGTTACCTTTTCGGGGGCAGCTGGCAAAGTACATAGAGTATTTGGCCTGATGTTAGAAACTTGGTTTCAAGTTCTTATTCTGACACGTATTGGCTTTTTAAAATTGGGTAAATCATTTAGCTTCTCAAGCCTCCAAACTATTCTCTAGGCCTATAAATTGTAAAGTAGATGATAACCTGAATTGATAGAGGAAGTTTCTTAAACCACTGAAATTGGTTTTATATGTATATATCATATTTATAAAGAAAGTAAGGGCAAATGGTCGTCAGAGCCACAGCTAACCTTAATTTATGCAGTGGTGACAAAGAGTAGTCTAGGGAGTCCCTACTTTCATAATTAAGCCATGACTTTTTAATTTCTAATTTGGTAATATCAATAAATATAATCCATGTAAACAAAAGCTCTTGGGGGCAAGGGTGACCTCAGTTTTTAAGTGTGTAAAGAGCTCCTCAGATCAAAATGTCTAAGAACTGCTTCATAGGCTCTATCCTTTTAGCAGTATAGAAATATATAGAAGCTTGAACTGTCAAACAGAAACATAGACCTTTTAGAAATATATAGTCTTTATGCCTTACCAAATAATGCATTTAGTTTTCCCAGGTTCCCTCTACTTTTCTTGATACTGCCCCCCAGCCTCCATGCTGTGTATGTTGCAGAATATTTCCAATAAGAATCACATTTCCTGGCTCTTTTCAGAGCTGTCATACATTTTTTATGACCCCAATTCCAGTCATCACCACCATAAGGAAGCGATATCGTTCAAAGCTGGCCATGTCATTTTGTAAAGAAGCATTTTATTAGTCTCAGAGATCAAATGAAATTCAAGGAAAAAAGTCTATTCAGTCACCTTGGATATGTAAGTAGTTCATCGTAGATCTATAACAAAAAGGACAAATGTCAAGTTTTCAATCACCTAATCTAAAGAAGTCACTGAGGCAAACTGCAATGAAATAAGGATATATGTTGTTCCTGTCTACCTCTTCTTTCCTAAAAAAAAAAAAAAAAACAACAACAACAACTCAGAATTCTAGTTACATAGTCCTATTTCATACCCTATTCCCTATCTCACTTGCCCTGTAGTTATTAAAGGCAGTCTTCCTTGCTCCCCAAACTATATAGCTGGACATTAATGTGAACCTTAGCTATTATTGTTATTGCCATAAAATGTCTGACACAAGCTTTGAGCCATTTCCTCAGGTATTTTAAATTTTGGATGTGATGTTATATCTTCCTTTCTACATTGGAAATTGCTGAAGAAAAAAGTCAGTTTCTACTGGTCTACTTTCAGGTCAAGTCAATAAGCGTTTATTAGACTCCTATAATGTATGAGTCACTTTAATGACTTTGGGGATAGATGAAAAAAAAAGAAGAAAAATTTCCATCCTTAAAGAGTTTACATTGTAGTGGAGCTCATTAATTCAAGATGCCATGAAAGACAATGTTATTTCTATCATTGTTAATGAAGAATTTTCTTTATACTACCTGGAGTGTGGTTAGAGCAAAATTTAAAGAGAATGAAATTTAGAGAAAATCCAGAACCTGTGCATGATCCAAGCATGTAAAAATAAAAGCAAATTTTTAGAAAGAGTAAAGAAGTATAGAGGAACATAATAAGTTTCAACTCTGGTTGGACACTGTGGAAGCTAAAATGAACTTTAGTTGCATCTACATGTAGAAAATGATACTATGGTTTAGTCATTTGGTACATACCCAACTTTCAGTGAGGAATTTTATTAAATTGACTCAGATGAATAGACATTTAACTCCAAAGATGGTTATCTTTTTATAACTTTTTAAATTTATTTTTAGATTTCAACATTCATTTCCACAAAATTTTGAGTTCCAATTTTTCTCCCCATCCCTCTCCTCCCCTATCCCACAACAACCTGCATTCTGATTACTCCTTCCCTTAATGTACCCTCCTTTCGATCATACCTCACCCTTCCCTTATCCCCATCTTCTCTCTTTTCTTGTAGGGCAAAATAGATTTCTATATCCCATTACCTGTATTTCTTATTTCCCAGTTGTATGCAATAACAATTCTCAACATTCATATCTAATACTCTGAATTCCAACTTCTCTCCCTTCCTCCCTCCCCACCCATCCCCACTGAGAAGGCAGTAGAATGCTGTCAGAATATAGAATGTAGAAGCTGCCAGATCCTGTGTTATCCTGATTGTATTTCCACAGTACTCAAATTATCTCTTTCTAGCTGCTTACAATATTTTCTCCTTGACCTGGAAGCTCTGAAATTTGGCCACAATATTCCTAGGAGTTTCTCTTTTTGGGTCTCTTTCAGGAGGTGATCAGTGAATTCTTTCAATATTTATTTTACCCTCTGATTCTAGACTATCAGGGCAGTTTTCCTTGATAATTTCATGAAAGATGATGTCTAGGCTCTTTTATTGATCATGGCTTTTAAGTAGTCCCATAATTTTTAAATTGTCTGTCCTGGATCTGTTTTCCAGGTCAGTTGTTTCTCCAGTGAGATATTTCACATTATCTTCTATTTTTTCATTCTTTTGGTTTTGTTTTGTAATTTCTTGGTTTATCACAAAGTCATTAGCTTCCCTCAGCTCCACTCTCATTTTTAAAGGACTATTTTCTTCACTGAACTTTTGAACCTCCTTTTCTATTTGACTAATTCTGCTTTTTAAAACCTTCTTCTCCTCATTGGCTTTTTGGATCTGTTTTTCCAATTGAGTTAGCCTGTTTTTATAGGTGTTATTTTCTTCAGCATTTTTTTGCGGTCTCCTTTAGCAAGCTGTTGACTCATTTTTCAAGCTCTTTTATGGCCTGAGCCCATTGCATATTCATTTTGGAGGTACTGGATGCAGAAGCCTTGACTTCCTCTGACAGTATGCATTGTTCTTCCTCATCTGAAAGGATGGAGGAAAATACCTGTTCACCAAGAAAATAACCTTCTATAGTCTTATTTTTTTTCCCTTTTTGGGGCATTTTCCCAGCCAGTTGCTTGACTTTGGAATCTTTTGTCAAGAGGAAGGTCTTAGTGCTTCTTCTCACTCTAAGGACCGTGCTCAGAGCTGAGGTTCAGATCAGCTGCTCAATTCCCCCAGGGTCTTTAGGCAGGGCAGGGCCACCACTACTGCTACTGCCCCATTACCACCGCCACCACCTGGGGCCAATGCTGGGCAGGGGACCCTGCTCCCCTCTTGCCCAGCTGGGAAAGCCCTCTTACTGACCTTTAAAGGTTTCTTTGACACTTGTGGGTTGAGGCATCTGAGAACCTCCCTGCTGTTGATTTTGCCCCAAAGACCTGTTCTGGTCCTGTTCCTCCCATTGCTACATGACCAGGGCTGGACTCTGCTCCACTCAGTGTCTTGTGGGATAAACCTTTCCTGTCAGCTTTCCAGATTACCTTTGGCTGGAAATCTCTTTCACTCTGTCATTCCATGGCTTCTGCTGCTCTAGAATGTGTGGAGAGTCATTTTTTACAGGTATTTTATGGGCTGTGGGGGAAGAGCTAAAGTATGTGTATCTTTCAACTCCACCATCTTGGCTCCACCTCAAAGATGGCTATATTATAACTGTTCCTAGTAATATTTGCACTCTTGAAAAACTCTTACTTTCTTACAAAATTTAAATGCTGTTTTAAAGACATAATATATAAATCTGAAGCAGAAGGAGCTAGCTACAGTGAGAAGAAAATAAACATTTATTAAACCCTACTGGTAGGGAAATTGGAACTTTTTTGTTTTATTTATCTTTTCCTGCTTATGGAAATATATAGTTTTTTTTTTACTTGTGTAAGTCCAATACTTTCAGAGAATGTCTGATAAGATGGTATACTTAACAGGCCTCTAAAGTCTGTTTAATTTACTTTGTTTTTCTTTCTTATACTCCTCAAAGTAGAATTGGTAGTTTGACCCAGCTCTAAAGTAGCTTTAAATGGTTGATTAATTAGTATAACTTTCTATCAATTCTTTTAAAATTTCCAGGGAGCAATACACAACCTTTTTTACTGTCTTACTCCATAAAAAAACTGGCGTGATTCAGAATTTATACATATGAATTAAGTTTATGTTATCTTTCCCAAAAAACTTAACCTTTTTATAAACCTCTTCATTTCTATTAAGGCCATTACTGTGTCATGAGTTATCCTGGCCTGGTCACTCTCCCTCATATCTTCTATCCAAACAGTTACTCTGTGTGTGTGTGTGTGTGTGTGTGTGTGTGTGTGTGTGTGTGCGTATAGGAAGTTGTGGGGTAGACATACCCCACAATATTCTTTTCCAATGTCCTTTTCTCTCTGTTCATTCAGGGACCACAGTAGATCAGGCTTTCCTAACAGTCTCACCTAGGTTACCATAATAGCTTCCCAGTTGTTCTCTCTGCCTTGAGTTTTTTCCCACTCCAATCCATCTTCCATGCAAAGTGATTTCCTAAAACTTAGGTCTGACCATGACTCTTCTCAAAGAGTTAAATGCTTCTCTTATGAATAAATATAAGCTTTTCTGTTTAATTTTGAAAGCCCTTCCAAAACTAACCTACTTTTCCTACCGTATTATACATTAATGTCCTTTCTGTACTCTGTGGCCTTCTTGCTAATCATCACACACAGAATTTGCATTATTTGCATTTCCCATCTTTGCACATTTATACTAACTCCCCCCACCCACAGCAGAGTTGTACTCCTTCCTTTTCAACTCTCACAATCTCTTGTTTTCTTCAAAATTCAACTCAAGATCTATCCTTTACATGAAGTCTTTCTTGATTTCATCTCTCCCCCAATGAATGCTAGATCCCTTCTAGATCTAAAGTTTGTCATCTAAAATTCTATTTGCCATAATTTTCTATTTAAATTAAATCGACATCCAAACCTCTTTGGAATGCATTTTTTAATGCTTAGAAGGAACATAAGTTTTCATTGCCTTTGACAAAACTTCACTCTAGCCAATTATCTTCATTATTGACTTAACACAAGGAAGTGGTAATATGGACTAAGAATCTGCTAAGAAACCTGGAATTTTCTACAAGTGTGAATTGTGACTTTAAGATTTTGCCTTTTTTCAAAAACAGAATTGGGAAATGATCCTATTAAGTAGGTAAGATATTATCTCTCAGTGCTTTTCACTGAATGAGTAATAACCATATTCAGCACGTGGCTGGCTTTCTGGGTTAGAAGTTAGAAGATATTCAGTAAATTAAGCATTCTCCTAATATGGTGGTGAACAATGATTTCAAAATAAATGTTAGTTACAGACATTTTGAAATGGACTTGAATATAAATGAAGGCAAGTAGGGCATCATTTTTAAAACCAAAATCTATAAAAAAAGAAAGTCTCTAAATTCAAATGATCCCAAGCCGATAAAGATTCAGTCCTGCAGTGCATGAATGCTGGACAAGGAACTAAAAGCAACTTCTATTTCTTTGCTAGTTCTTTAGCATCACTCTTTAGGACTGTGTTACCCATCCTTCAAGTGATTTCACGGACCAGTATCTTAGAAGGAAAAAAACCAATGCAAAGTTCATGGAGTCAGACACTTTCTTATGTAATGGAACTTTTGTATAGAAATATGTTTCCAAAGAACCTGAGTTCTAAGTGGAATTCTGGAGAAGTGAAGATTTTTACCTACTTGGACCTGAGTGTTATCCTGAAGTATGGACTTTCAAAAAAGAAGGGAAAAAATGAGGAATAAAGGTTTCCTTTCCTTTTTATATTTCCCTAGTCTCCTTGAAAGACTTTGTTTTCATTAGGGAATAAAACCAAATAATTTCTTAAAATCACTCTTTAGATTTTAAAAATCATATAATCCAGGATAGTGGTGAAAATATATTTTGAGAAGTAAATGATGTAATGTTTCTTGAAAAAGCTGTAGTATATTTGTAGAAGAATGTTTATTGTACCACTGCCATTTGAATCAACCCATATGAAATCATTTTTTTTTGTGAAATTACCTGGTAAGAAAATAATTCATTTTATTCTGGTCAAGAATTTTACAGGTCAGCACCATATAGAAGTGTGATGAGGCATTGCTTCACATTCACACTACAGTGCTTTCCATTTCAAGGATGGTTTCTTGCAGATGTACATGGTCAGCCCTCAATTAACCATATGAATAGGTGGAAGCTATGATGTAAATAACCCACATTTTGTTCATATTTCACAAAATCCTGTCCCCATGCCTTATCATGGTATGATGGTGACCTTGGGTTTTCATAGATAATGCCAATGAGGTACAAGCTTCTCCCATGTGGAAAAAAGCTTCCTGGAAAGAAGACTGTGTCTTCTTTCTGAAGACCAGATTTGATATGTTCAGAGGGGCTCCTCACTAGCATACTGCCTATGTTGTGCTCTCTCATATATAACCTCATTGTGCTTCAGAAGTAATGATAACAAAGTGGCAGAGGGTACCCAAATTGCCCAATTTTATATAGAAACATTGATTTCATTGTTGGTACTCTAAATTTGAGATCCTGCCCAGTAACTAATGAATGAACTGATTATTAGAGGAACTTATTTATATTCATCTCCACATTTTTCCTATAAATGAATCTAGAAGACAAAAGGAAGTTCCAATTAATGGAAAGATAGCTTCCAGTTCTGTTTCAGGGAAATGAAAATAGATTTAGAAGGGAAGGCAAAGGCAATACAAAAAAATCATTTCTTAGAATATTTGTAGTGCTAACAATAAATATTTTTAGAAGTCCGCATGGACATAATTGTAGTTTGTGTGCCAGTATCTGTTACAGATGATGAAGAAATAGAGAAAACTGTAAGTTAAATCAACATCTATTCTGATGCTTGGTGACTTCAATGAAAAGATGGCTATAGGTCTGGACAGTGACAAATAGGTTAGAAAATTATGGATAAGAAATAAGGAGTGAGAGAAGATAGAGACATGTAGACTACTAAGAAACCTCATACTTTGCATCACTGTTGTTCAGACATATCCTAGACTAATTTGAAGGTTTAGTCTCATAATTGAAAAGAAATTATACACGTAGAACAAAGAAAATTATTTAACAGCATTGAGAAGATACTCGGGTAGGATGCAGCACTGTGTGAGGTAGACACAGACCCTCTTGTTTCTATGTGGAAATGAATCTGCTGAGACAGAGCCAAGAAGGGCAAGTAAAGGCAGGGATTCTTCTGAGTTCTCCCCCAAGTCCCTCCAAATGCCTTTAAATAATGACTCTAAGTAAATTCTAGAGTGGTAGAATCCAGAAAAAAGATGGAGTGAAACAATTTTTCAGATCAAGACAAATTGGAAGGTCAGCAGGAAAGGTCTGGTGTACCAGAGTGAGAGAGGAGTACAGTGCAGAGCAGGTTGTACCAGTGCAGACCTGCCCCACCAAACCAGGAGCAAGCCTTAGGACAACTGAATCAGTGGCAGCAGTGGCAGTTTCCAAACCTCTCAGCCCACAGATACCAAAGACAACCCAGAAGATCAGCAGGAAAAGTCTGTTGCACCTAGGTGAGAGTGGAACATAGTCGAGCTGAGGCCATACTAGCATAACTACGGCACCAGAAAACCAGGTGCAGACCTTGAGAGCTGTCAAAGCAGCAGTAGCAGCAGCTGCTGCTTCTGGATCTCTCAGCCCACAGACCATAAAGGGGTTGAGTTAGTCAGGAGATTGTAGGGGTCTCTTTGTTAGCACTCAGGAAGGACTCTGTTGCTTTGCCCATACTTGGATCTATTTCACAGTCTTTAGGGCCAGTCCCAGTGTAAGGAGGAGAACTTGTACACCAAACCTTGCAGCTACAGTGGAGCAGAGACCCTTCTCACAGTTCCATGGAGGAAAAAAGTTCTTGTGTTCACTCACAGACCAGAGCACATGGCAAAAGACTAATAAACACACCTTTCCTTAGCTCATATCACCTCAGAAGAACTGAAAACTTACTGGTTCCTAGAAATATCTCTAAAAACAACTGCACAAACCCCTGAATCTTTGGTCAGTGCACCCTCCACCCTCAAAGCAGAGACTTACTTTCACAAAGAGTTAAAAGTTAAGTAATAGGCTAGAAAAAGGAGCAAACAGCAGGAAAAAAAAATCTGATACAGAAAATTACTATGGTGACCAGGAAAATCAAGCTCACACTCAGAATAAGATAACAAAGTCAAAGCTCCTACATCTAAAGCCTCCAAGAAAAATATGAATTGGTGTCAGGCCATGGAAGAGCTCAAAAAGGACTTTGAAAATCAAGTAAAAAAAGGCAGAGGAAAAATTGTGAAGAGAAATGAGAATGATGCAAAAAAATCATGAAAAATGAATCAACAGCTCAGAAAAGGGGACGCAAAAAATACTGAAGAAAATAACATCTTAAAAAAAATAGATTAGGCCAAATGGTAATAGAGGTCCAAAAAGCAAATGAGGAGAAGAATGCCTTAAAAATCAGAATTGGTCAAATGGAAAAAGAGGAACAAAAATTCACTAAAGAAAAGAATTTCTTAAAAACTAGAACTGAGCAAATGGAAGCTTAGTGACTTTGTGAGAAATCAAGAAATGATAAAACAAAACCAAAAGAATGAAAAAATAGAAGACAATGTGAAATTTTAAAAATTATTAGACTAACTGTAAGCCATGATTAAAAAAGACCCTAGATATCATCTTTCAAGAAATTATCAAAGAAAATTGTCATGATATTCTAGAGCCAGAGTAAAAAATAGAAATTTTTAAAAATCCACCAGTCACCTCTTGAAAAATGCCAAAATGAAAACTCCTAGAAATGTTATAGTTAAATTCCAGAACTCCCAGGTCCAGGAGAGAATACTGCAGGGAGTCAGAAAGAAAACAGTTCAAGTATGGTGGAGCCACCATCAGGAGAACACAAGTTTTAGCAATTTCTACATGAAAGGATCAGAGGGCTTGGCATATGATATTTTGGAGGGCATATTAACTAGGATTACAACCAAGAGTCACCTACTCAGCAAAACTGAGCATATCCCTTTCAGGGGCAGGGGCTTGAGGGCGAGGAGAGAGAATATATATTCAATGAAATAGAGGACTTTGAGGCATTCTTAATGGAAAGACCAGAGCTGATTAGAAAATTTGACTTTCAAATACAAGATTCAAGAGAAGCATAAAAATGTAAACAGAAAAAGGAAATTGTGAGAGATTTAATAAGGTTAAACTGTTTTCATTACTACATGGGAACATGGTACTTGTAACTCATAAGAACTTTGCCATTATTAAGGTAGTTAGAAGGAGTATATATAGACAGAGAGCACAGGTGTGAGCTGAATATGAAGGGATGATATCTAAAAACATAAAATTAAGGGGTAAGAAAGGAATGTACTGGAAGAAAGGGAAAGAGAGAGGTAGAAAGGAAAAAGGAGAGGTAGAATGGGGTAAATTATCCCACATAAAAGAGGCAAGAAAAAACTTTAACCTTGGAGAAGAGAAGGGAGGTGAGAGGGAGTGAGTGTGCATTATTCTTATCAGAATTGACTCAAAGAATCTTGAGTATAGAAAGAAATCTATGTTACCCTATAGGAAAGTAGGAAGGGAAGGGGGTAAACAAGGAGATGATAAAAGGGATGGTGAGGGGAAGTAGTCAGAAGCAAAACACTTCTGAAGAGGGACAGGGTGAAAGAAGAGAGAGAACAGAGTGAACAATAAATGGGGGGAATAGGATGGAAGGAAATACAGTTATTGATAGCAACTGAAAAAATGTTTTGAAGCAGATCTCTCATAAAAGGCCTCATTTTTCAAACATATAGAGGACTGAGTCAAATTTATAAAAATAAATGCCATTGACCAATTGAGAAATGGTCAAAAGACATGAATAGTTTTCAGATGAAGTAATCACAGCTATCTACAACCATATAAAAAAAAGGTTCTAACTCAATACTGATTGGGGAAATGCAAATTAA
The DNA here is from genome assembly GCF_028372415.1 of Notamacropus eugenii. Lineage (NCBI taxonomy): Eukaryota > Metazoa > Chordata > Mammalia > Diprotodontia > Macropodidae > Notamacropus > Notamacropus eugenii. The sequence goes on along the minus strand of NC_092873.1, from coordinate 130,155,097 downwards.
AACAATTCCAATGTGCTACATCATTCCTATTAATAGGACAAAAAAGGGATCATAGATTTATATCTGAAAGGAGCATTAGAGACCATCTAGTCCAACCCTTTCTTTAAGGGAGTTTAGGTGTTTTGCCTAAGGTCATTCAGTTACTTTTAGAGCAGCTAAAGAACTGGTCCATAGAGTTTTAGTGTCCAAGGTCGTATAAATAGCAAGTAACAGAGCCTGGATTTGAACTGGTCCTCTAATTCAAATCTAATGTACTTTCCTCAATACTACTGACTTACCAAGTGGATAGATATGGAAGATAAGGGAAACAGTAGTTTGTAACATAAACTTATCTATAAAATTTCAAAGAGAAGTACAGTTTATTATGAAGTATCACCTCATGAAACTCAGAGAAGCAATGGAGGATGGAAAAGCTGTCTAACAAAAGTTTGGCAAGAGACCCAATTAAGCAACATAATCCCAAAGTCATCTAAGAATAAAACTGGACAATGAAAAACAAAGAGATGAGTGTTGGAAAGAATTTTAAAAGACTTACAATATTTTTTTTCATCACAAAGGACAATGGAGCCCCATATTTAGACATGTGACTTCATATTAGATGTTTTTTATAAATAAAATGAAAATTATACAAAATAAAGAGTAATGAAATAAGATGATGAATGAAAGATGTCAAAGACCCTGAACTAGATGAATCATACGCCAAAAACCTTGTGCTGGAGTCAATACAATTTTAAGGATTTTGTGAAGGATCAAATCTCAAGATATCTAAAGGAGGGAAAAATACCAAAGACTGAAAAAAAGCTATCTTAGATTTTATTGCCTGACCAAAAGAAATGACTAATAAAAATAACTATGACACCATATTCCTAACTTCCCATTTATATAAAAATAAAATGAAATTATTCATCTATTCCTGTGGCTAGCTCATCTTTAATAATTGTATTAGAATGGAATGGAGATACTTTCACAAGTTTTATTTCACAAGGTTTTTGTTGTTGTTCAGTTGTTTCAGTTGTGTCTGACTCTTTGTTACCCCTTTTGGAATTTTCTTGGCAGAGACACTGGAGTGGTTTGCCATTTCCTTCTCTAACTCATTTTATAGTTGAGTAAACTGAAGCAAACAGGGTTAAGTGACCTGCCCAGAGTCATACTTCTAACAAGTGTCTGGGGTCAGATTTGAACTCAGAATGGTGAGTCTCTGTGACTCCAGGCCCATCACTCTATCCACTGTGTTGCCTAGCTGACCCTAGTATTTCACAATAGATCACATCTCCATCACCACATAATTATATTAAAGGTGTAAATTACACACATAATCCAACTGTGCTTTTTGTATATTCATTACAAAACATTTGATTCAGTAGAGAAAAACACAACCTTAAAGTCCCCTAGACTGTAACTTTTTTTAATCTGTCAAAAGGTTCCTTGAAAAATAAGAGAACAGATATAACCTTATTTGAAGTTCTTGGATCATTAAATAAAGTAAGACATAAAACATGAAGACTCATAATAACAACGTTCATTGCTTTCAAGAAAGAGAGTTTTCTCATTCAGAGGCCAGATTGAGAAGAGATTTACATTGGATGGTGAGGTTGTTCAGATTCCCCTGTTAGAGGATGGCATTGTACTGATTGTATCCAGTCTCAGATCATTGCAGAGGATCCTAAATGATATGTCTGAGGCATTCAGGCTGTTCAAGCTAACCACACTGAATAAAACAAGAGATTGAAGAATGATTTGGTTTCTAAGCAGTGACATGAAGTTGATTGAACAATCTCTTCTAGCTGTACTGCTGTTTCCATCTTTCTTTCTGCCACTTTCTTCTTCCCCGTTGAAGTACTCTCTATCCATTTATATCATTCTGTTCAGATCAGTATTGCAGTTAATTTACCAGATTAAAGTTATATTGTGTCCTTACTCATAGATCACAATCTTTTCTACATCAATATCTGTGAGAATTTCCCTCTACCAATGCAAATCAGTACTTTATTTTCAATGTAAGATCTCAGAACATTACCTGAGACAATGAGAGATCAAATGACTAGCCCAGGGTCACACAGCCAGTATATTCCAGAGGCAAGAGTTGAACCCAGATCTTTCTTGTTTAGAGGCTAGCTCTCCAACCATTATACCTTTTGCAATGGTAATTATGAGAGTTAAAGATCTTCCCCACCCATTAATGGGCCTGCCCATTAATGGAAGCTTGGGGAGTCCTACACCTTTTGTTAATTTTCTAATGAGGCACTGGTTCTCAAGGGTTATGGTGTCTTTTGGCTCTAAAAAAAAATGCATAAATACTCTGAAGTGAGATTTTACTTTAGGGTTTTGTTTTTGGAAGAAGACTTGTCTGCCAGATGAGACTCTGGGAAGCTGCTAAGCAGCGTTCCCAGCTTTGAAAACCCAGATGTGGGTGCTTCTCTCTCTGGCAACTATGCATGTATGGTCAGATATTTGGATCTGTCTGCTGATCTGTGATGTATGTATTTCTTATGATCAGGCAGCTGGATACACTGTCTGTTGATCTTTATTTCTCTGTATTTTCTCTGAAGTTCATGGTTCTGAAGTTCCTCCTGAACTAAGTGAATAATATATGTGCTTGATTAAAGTGATGGTTGACCCCTCAAAAGTCACCTTTCCTTTTAGAAAAGCAGATCTAAGAACCTGTGATAGCAGGCCCTCCTGTGTATGTCAGGTGCTTACTTTTACACTTTTGTGAATGATAATATATAATTGCATGTGGATCTTTTCATAATTTCCTCATCTTGCTATTCATATCTAATGTCTATCATTATTAAATGTTTAAATCTAACACTTAGCACAGTGTCTATCACATGATCAATGCTTAATAAATTCCATTAGACCTTAAATGAAATATAGTATTCCATTATATCAATGCAGTATACTGTAGTTAACAATATCAGAGTGTATTCTCCAAAATTATATTATTTCCTCAAGTGATATGGATTTACAACTTTTGTTTTCTAGCTGTGTACTACCAGTCTGCTCCACAAAGGGAATCTACAAGCTTGTAATTTCATCATCAATGGGTGGCTATATCTATCATTCCATTTCCCATTTGATCTGTGTGAGGTAGAATGTTGATATTTCTTTAAATTATATATCTTTGATATCCAGGAATGTTGAGAGTTTTTCAACTGATTATAAAAAACATCCATTCCTTTCAAAAAATTATTCATCTATGCCCAAAGGGCTATAAAAATGTGCATACCCTTTGACCGAGTAATACCACTTCTAAGACTATATCTCAAAAAGATCATAAAAATGGGAAAAAGACCCACATGTACTAATATATAGCAGTTCTTTTTGTGGTGGCCAAGAACAGGAAATTGAGGGGATGGTCATCTATTGAGGGAAATTGCTGAACAAGTTGTGGTATATGAATGTAATGGAATACCACTGTGCTATAAAAAATGATGAGAAAATGAACTTCAGAAAATCCTGGAAAGACTTATATGAGCCATGGCTGAATAAAATCAGCAGAACCAGGAAAACACTGTTCACAGAAACAGCCACAGTGTGTGATGACTGATTTTGACAGACTTAGCCCTTCTCAGCAGTATAAGGACCTGAAACAATTCCAAAGGACTCATAATAGAAAATGCCATCCACCTCCAGAGAAAGAACTACAGAGTCGGAATGCAGAGCAGAGTACACTATTTTCTTTTTTGTTTTATTTTGTTTCACTTTTTTTTTCTTTCTCATGGTTTCTCCCATTCATTATAATTCTTCTATGCAACATGACTAATGTGAAAATGTTTTTAATAGGAATATATTTGTAGAGCCCACATCAGATTGCATGCAATCTTGGGGAGGGAAGAGGGAGAGAAGAGGAGAAAATTTAAAATTTATGAAAGTGAATGTTGAAAACTAAAAATAAATTTTTAAAAAATGAAAAATTGTTCATGTTCTGTGATCATTTATCCATTCTTGACTACAAACTACTACTAGGATTTAATAGTTCCTTATATATCCTAAATGTCAAATTTAATATCTTATTTGCCATAAATAGTTTTCTAATCTGATAGTTTTCTAGAGGGATGCAACAGTTCTTTTATTCTTTCTTGATACTCTCTATGAGGAATAGGAGAGTGATTTCAAAACTTTCTTTTCTCTTTTTAAGTTCCCTGTGTAAGCTCTCCCCTTACACAGAGGATCTTGATTCTACTTAGTTCTCCATTCTATCCTTATTTCTATTTCTGTCAAAAAGTTAGTCCTCTGCCCTTGATCCTATTCTCTTTCATCACATCCTTTGTCCTTGTAATCATTCCTTCTCTCTTCTCAATCTCAACTTAAGCTCCTTCCTTGGTGCCTAGAAATACATGCAGGTTTCCCCTCATCCTTTAAAAACTTTCATTTCACCTTGCCATCACCTCAGGCTATCACTTTTTATCTTCTCTCTCTTTCACAACCAGTTTCCCTGAAACAATCATTAACATTTGTTGAACTCATTTCCTTAACTTCTGCTCACTTCTCAAATCCATACAGAATGGTTTTTGATATCCCTATTTGGCTAAAACATCTTTCAAAGGTTCTTAATGATATCTTACCTGTCTCATCCTGTGGCCTTTCCCCACTCCTTATTCTGTATGTCTCATTTACACCTTTTGACAATGTTGAGTCCAATCTTCCCTGAAACATAGAATCCCATTTTATAGAATTACAGACTATCAGAGTTGACTGGCACTTCTAAGACTGTTTAAGTCACCTATTTCAGATTAATGATCTCTACAATATGATTCATCTAACACCTTCTCGAAGATTTTAAGTGAAGGGGAACCTCGCCAAAGTCATCTATTTCACTTTTCAACAGCTTTAATTGTTTTCAAGTAATCACGTTTTTTGTTTGTTTTTATCCTCCTTACATTTAGTCCCAATTTGTCTTTCTATCACTTCCATTACTTATTCCTAGTTCTGGCCTCTGGGGTCAAATAGAACAAGTCTGTGTGTTCTTCCACAGTATTTTTTTCAAGTAGTTAAAAGTTTCTATTATGCCTCATTAGTCTCAAGCACTCCCAGTTCTTTCTAAGCTTCTCTTTATCCCTGAAGCAGCCTTCCCAGTCTCTTTTATTACTCCTTCAATTCTTTATTGGGGTGACATTGCATTTCTTCTAAATGAATGTTTCTATGTAACTTACCTATATTGATGAATCACAACCCTCCTGCTAGTTAGTTAGTCCCAAGTTAAACTTTATGAAAACCCTTTTCAAAACTAATGACAGCTTCATTGACAAAATATTATAGTAGCGATTTATTGAACACCTACTAAGTGTCTACACATGTCATTGTGAATCTACCATTCAAATGACTATATGATCAATTAGAACTATCAAGTGTTCTAGGACTCAAGAGGGCAAAGCACAACAGATCATTAAATTTAAAATCCCCTTCTACTGTGTGACAAAGGCAACATGATATGATAGATATACTGCTGGACTGGAAGCCAGGAAGACCTGAATTTGAATCGTGCCTGTGATAGTTAGAAGCATATATTAGCACTGGCAAATAAATTAACTTTTAATAGCCTGTTTTTGAACCTGTAAAATGAAGAAATCAGATGAGGTACCCCCATGGTCTCTTGCAACTCCAAATTTGTGAGCCTATAAACCTTAGGTAAGACATGTTCACTTCTCTCTATCTCAATTTTATCATCAGTTAGACCAGATCATCCCTAGAATGCCTCTCAGCTTTGCATCCTATGATATCGTGGGCAAGCATCTTGAAGAAAACTGATCTTGAGATAGACCTTAAAAATATATGTTAGAATGTAAATAGGCAGAGTGAACAAAGACTCAGGCAAAGTTAAAAAGTTAAAAAGCATGGTTTGTTTCACAAGCAGTGAGGAACCTGGCCAGGCTGAAAGAGAGGGTTCATATTAGAAAGAAGTTGGGAAAATAAATGGGTTAGGTTGAAGATGAGATATAGTTATGTTGGACCTTGAAAAGAATATGAAGGAATTTGGACATGATTTAGGAAGAAATATGAAATCATTATAACTTTATTAGAATACATATAAATTTGTTATTTGCATGGAGAAATATTCATATGAGTCATAACTAGGTTTCTATTGCATACAGTTTTAATCCTGTCAAAAAGAATTTGCCAAATATGATTCAAATAAAAATTGAATGACCACTTGTCAAGGATATTTTAGAGGGAATCCCCACTAGAGAATAGGTTGGATTCAATTTCCTCTAAGATCACTTTTTCTTCTGAAATTATGTGTGTGAAAAGTTCATATCAGAATACAGCTGTTTTGTTTGATTTTTAAAAAGGGCATGTTGGTAGTTACAAGTAGCATAAGTCTTAGATTCTAATAACTTGGATTAGAATAAGTTCTAGGTTAAATGTATAAGAGCCAAGTGCCTGTGAACAACTCATTTAACTTCTTCAATCTTGCATTCTTTAACTGTAAAAGAATGTTGAATGGTGTTTGCAGCACTTATCTACAAAGCATATGAGGAAAGCATTTTGCAAACTCTAAAGTACTACAGGGGTATGAATTACAGTAGATGGCATGACCAGAAGAAGTTGATCAACTTGATGAGGTTAAAACTGAGGCTTTGGGAACTCTGATTATGTCTCTTTGATAGGTACAAATATCCCTTTTAACCTTGCTCCAGGGAGAAATCTGAACAGTGGGAAGGCACTATGAGTCTAGGGCTTTATACTGGCCACTAGAAGGAAGGGGAATGCACTGAAGAGGGAAGTATTATCTTGATTGATTATAGAATCTTACAAGTCCTTGTTTTTATTTTTTTTTAATCTTTCTGTGAGAAGAAATAAAGATCTAGGACATAAGTAGGTACATGGTAGAGAGACATAAAAATCAATCAATGAATAAGCTTTTATTAAGCACCAGCTATATACCAGGAACTACACTAAGTGCTAGGGATACAAAAGGAGACAAAATACAGTCCTTACCTTCAAAAAGCATGTGGTCTAATGACATGAATAACATGTAAAGAAATATATACAAAGCGATCTCTACACAGGAAAAAATAATTAACAGAAAAAAGTTATTAGAATTAAAAGGGAGTGGGAAATTGCAGGGATACCCATCAATAGAAGAATGGATGAACAAATTATGGTACATGATTGTGATGGAATACTACTGTGATATAAAAAATGATGATCTCAATGATCTTGGAAAAACTTGCAGAATATGATGAAGAACAAAATATTGTACACAGTAACAGCAATATTGTTTTAAGAATCATTTTGAATGAAGAACATTATAAATACCCAAATTAACTCTAAAGGTCATGGGAAGAAAGACTCAATCTACATCCAGAGAAAGGACTGATAAATAGAAGTATGTACAGAATAATTTTACATATGTATACATATCTGTGCATAATAGGAAGGGTTGGGGGAGAAGAAAAAGGAAATTTACATAATAACATTGTACATTTGAAAGGAATAGTAAGCTGTGCATAGTAGATTTGCAGTTTCATGTGCAATCATCTTTTTTATCATACTATGTTATGGAAATATTTGTTTTATTTCAGAAATTAAGAATAAAATTAAAAAATAAGCATTGTTAATAAGAAAAGGCGGGAATGAGAGAGGCTTACAGCAAAAAAAATAAAAATAAGATTTTAGTTTGGATTTAAAGAAAGCCAGGAAAGTCAATAGGCAGAGTTGAGTAGGGAAAACAATCAAGCATGGGACATAGCCAGAGAAAATGCCTATACCCAAGAGACAGAATCTCTTGGCCATGGAATAGCAAGGATGCCAACATCACTGCATCAAAGAATCTATGGTAGGAATGGAAAGCTAGGAGGGTGCTGGTAATAAACAGCTTTGAGTGCCAAATAGAAGAGTTCATATTTGATCCTAGCAAGAGAGAGCTACTGGTGTTTGCTCAGTAGGTGGGTAGCAGGGTGACATGATCACACTTGCACTTAAAGAAACTCATTTTAGTTGCTGAGTGGAGGATGGGTTAGAGTAGAGAAAGACTTGAGGCAAGCAACACACCATAGGCTATTTTGCATGAGATGATGAGAATGATGTCAGTGTCAGAGGAGAGAAGATAAGCAGACAGACATAGAGATAGTAGATGGATATATGGTCAGGTACATGCTAGCCAGATAGATAGACAGGTAGAAGAGAGGTAAACAGAAGATAAATATTAACTGAAGTGCTTCCACATTAACTTTGAAGCTTTTACTTATGTCTAGGGACATCTGGATATGAGTGATTCTCTCAGCTTCCCAGGGGAAACCAAAAAGTGATTTATGAAAATTACCAATTCATGCTAGCCCAGAACTTAGGATTCTAGACCACAGGTTACAATTATTATAAACGAATAAAGTTTCTGAAAAGTCAAATAAATTGCAACTTTTTTGAGTCTTAACTGATTTCATAAGTAGTGCTTTGAAGAGAAAAGATGTTTTGGTTTAAAGGGCTTTGTAAACAAAAATATTAGTGTTCACTTTAAACATTCGTTTTAGGAATAACTCAAAAAGAGCATGGTCAGAGTGTTTCATATCATTCCAATTCCCTCCTCCAGTTTTTTTTAAAGGAAAAGAGATGAATGGGACCTATAAATATTCCCCTAAGTAGTAATAAGTATCCAGAATGAATTCCTGACAGCTCTGAATTAATGTCACCAACGTCATTCTTGCTTTCTTTTCCTAATTGAGAATGTTGGTTATAAAAACGGATTGTTTGCAGAAGCTGTGACCTGTTCAGCAGTTACTTTTCTAACCCTTAGAGCAATCTGTCATTTAAAAGAGTTGAAAGCTGCAACCTTTGCAGGAGATTTAACAAATAATTGCTTTTTTACTTTATCTATGGCATTTTCCAGATAAAAAGACATCTCATTGAGAAGGGCCTGAAATTTTGCTATTTATTCTGTTGGTAGTAATTTATTGATAATTAGCTCATCCAAAAAGATGTTATGTATCCCTCTAGGCTCTGTGGCAATACAACCTGGGTCCTATTTTCCAAACTGATTCATTTGCATTCATCTACTAGAATTAAAATGTAACATAAAATAGGCAGAGTATTAAATAATTCCTCTGTGAACTATTGCATAGCCTTTAAGAAAGTCATTGATACTTGGCTGGTATCTAAGAACCTAAAACAAATTGCGAATGTTTTAGATAATTGGATTTTTCTCACACATAATTTGATTTAGATTAATGATTATAGACCAAGAATAATAGTCTCAATACCAAATATTGTCATGATTAAAATATTGTATTTCATGTAATCATAATGAATCATATAATCTCACAGTCTAAAGGTGTCTTGGAGGCCATCCTGGCCAATGGAAATTCTTTAAGAAGTATCTCCTACAAATGTTCACCCATCTTTTATAGATTAACCTCTAGTAATGGGAAATATGTTCCTGTTCTTTTTTTTCCTGTGATGACTCTTTCCATTTTTAGAGTTCAAAATTGTTAGAAAACATAGCTACTTCTATTACTTAACTAGAAAGATAGAGCATTGGGCCTGGAATCAGGGAGGATTAAGTTCAAATCAAGCCTCATATGCTTACTACCTTGGTTTGCCTTAATCTACAGGAGAAGAAAAAGCATTCTATACTAAGAAAACCCCAAGGACAGTATAGTCCACAGGGCAGCTAGGTGATACAGTGAATACAGTCTAGAATCTGGATGATTCATCCTCAGAGTTCAAACCTGGCTTCAGACACTTACCAGCTGTGTGACCCTGGATAAGTTACTTAACTCTGTCTGCCTCAGTTTCCTCATCTGTAAAATGAGCTGGAGAAGAAAATGCAAACCATCCCAGTACCTCTGCCAAGAAAACCCCAAATGAAGTCACAGAGAGTTGGACACAACTGAAAATGCCTGGACAACAAATTTAATTTTTAAAATTCACATAAACAGGCTTTGAAAATGACTTAAAATTTTTCTGATAACTAATTATGCACTTTTTCCCTGTTCTATACATTTGGGCATGTTGCTATTCAACACATTTAATTATTTACTAACTTGTTTTGTATTTAAATAAGTTGTATTGTTACATACTCTCTCACGTAGATGTCCAGCTCCTTTGGAACAAAGAACATGCAATATATTTCCTTTGCATGTTAAACAAGACCTATGGTGTCATTAGCAATAGAAAAATATGAGTGGCTATTTGTTAAGATGAATTGGTCAGCATGTTGTCTGTATATAGGTATAATCTACTGCCTGCTTTGTCCAGCTTATGTGTCATGCCTTAGAATCTTGATAACTTCAGTTAGGTTGATAATTTTATTGTCAGTTATTCAACAGTAGATAAGTACCTACTTGATATAGATCACTGTATTTCTTTCCAAGTCTATGATTTTACTGGAATGGGAAGGAACTCTTGAAGAAGAAAACTCCCTCTCTCTATACAGATGAGAGCCTACTTTACAACTTATACTCTTAGAAACGCACCAGGCTCATTTAGAGATGAAGTAACTTTCTCAGAGTCACACAGCCAGGATATAGCAGAGGGCAGATTTGAAGCCAAGACTTCTGACTCTGAGTTCAGTCCTTCACACTACATCGTTTTCTCAGCATGTATAAATATTCCAGTATATACTCCCTCCTGGGGGTTACCTATGAAATGAATGATAACACATTCTATGTTCCCTTTTCTTCCATTTTGATATCAGAAATAAAGTCCCATGGATATCAGTAGTAATATAAAGAAGAAAGAAGATTGAAATTAGAACCAAAAACCCTAAACTCAGGAAGCACTTTTGCCACTTACGTGATGAGCACATCACTTCTTCTTCCCTATTTGCTCAGTTCCTTTCCTTTTAAAATGAAAACATAAAGCCAAATTATACTAAAGGTCCTTTCTAGCTACAATTTTTCCTAATCTGAAAACTTTTGACAAGAAATGTGTTATGACTGTCTAACTCATGGGTACAGTATATCAATATGAATATAACTTTTAAGCTACATAGCCCCTGTTTAGAAGTCATTATTTTATTTATTTACCTTACTTTGACATGAATTTTCCAATGCCAAGATCTCTTCCCTGGGCCATCATTCTGCCATCCCACTCCTTATTTTCATTCTTGGAGATAAACTCATTCAATATGCACTTATACACAAATGTACTCAACAATGAAATTATTAAGTCAGTCAGAAATAGGACGTACAAATAAAGTTTGTGCTTTTGACCTATCAGGCACAAAAATTTACCATATAGATTCTTCAGGGCTAGGTTACCCCACCATAGTGAAGATGAAACATTTAGAGTTTCTCTATAAAGCACAGCCTCCGACATAATAGAAAGAAAAGATAATTAATAATGATGGCTGGTTAATGAAAGTCATTGATTCTAATTATTAGGAGTTTTGGTATAACCCAGTGTGTGATTTGGAACACTGGACAATTTTAAAACTTAAACTACATGAATGGGAGGGGAGTAGTTAAGTAAGTTCAACTTCTAAAAACTTGCTGATTTGATGCTTCATTGTGTTCATTAGAGTGTTAATGGTCGTTATATTAATTAGAGTTCTTAATACTTTCAAAGTTGTTCATTTATACAAGGTTGGCATTATGTTATACACTGTTCTCCTTGTTCAGATTATTTCACTATGAATCATCTTCTGATGCTTAATTCCTAACAGAAAGGAGACTGACTAAATATAGACAATGAGATGTATTTTGAGACATGACCAATATGAGAATTTGTTTTGACTATGTATATTTGGTATGACTATGTATATTTATTTTGTTTTCTTCTTTCAATGAGGGAGGACACAAGTGGGAGAGAAGGGAAAAAACTTTTTTAATTAAAAAAAGAGAAAGAACTTTAAAAATTTCATGCTCCAAGATGGAAAGAGCCACATTTATCTCGATATTTTTGTTTTAAAGAAGACCAAAATACGCAGAAGTAACAATGGCGTGAAAGAATAGTTCACATATCTTCATTCTGGAAAAAGTGTAAAGAATTGGCAAAGTTAGTTTCATCTTACATCCAAAGCAAAAAACAAAACAACAACAAAAAAAAAAAACAAGAAACAAAAAAAGCCAAACCCATCATATCATGGGAGTCTTAAACATGTTGCTGTGTATTAATTATGATAAACACAAACAGACCTTAATAAATAGAGTTTCAACTTATGTATCAATATTCTGTTTAGACTAACCACATAGAAAAAAGTCTGCAAGAACTTAACAAGACTACAAACTAAGTCAATATAAATCATTTTGCTATTCGGTGGTCACATCTGGAATGTTGGGACAAGAGAGTGACATAAAAAATTAACTCCTTGGCTTACAATTTAGAATGTGATTGAACAAAACAACTTTATTTCAGCCCTAGTTATAAGCCAAAGCAAGAAGAAGAATCATTTGGCCCATAGAGAAAGGAAGTATGGATGGTGCTATTAGATACTTGATAATGTTAGAATAAGAGCTATTTTTAATAGATATTTATTATGCACAAAAAAATACTGAGTTCCTAACCAGTTAGTCACTACTCTTGGGGGCAGTTTGTTGTGTTCCAGGGGAGAGAACAGACACTTCTTAATTTGCTTTTTTTGAAATATGGCTAATGGAAATTACATGATTTCATGTTTTGCATGATTTCACATGTATAATTGATACCATAATGCTTCCCTTCTCAATGGGTGGGGGAAGAGTGAGAAAGTTTGGACCTCTAAAAAGAAAAGAATCCTTAAAACAAATAAATAATAAATTTTTTTTTAAAAAATGCCAGCTCTGAACTCAGAAGACTTGGGTTTGAGTCATGAATATGCCCTCTGACTACCTATATGATGTTGGTGAAGACAAAAATATTCCAGACATTTTTTTTAAATGATAGGATTAGACTAGATGAGCACTTATATTATTCTAAAATCCTGTGATTCTGTGCTAGAAAATTTCGTTTGAGGTTAAAAGAAAAACTAAGAGGGCAAAAGTTTCTCAGAAGCTTCACACATGAATACCATACTATATGATTATCTCTGTGAAGAAAATATTTGGAAGGCACTGCACACAACCAACATTAAGTAACATAATAAAAAATTAAGCTGGCTATAACTCAACAGACAGCAAACAAGTGAGGATAGCTGTAGCAGTCATTTCACAGCTGTTTGTGTAGTCAGATCATTTAGTTTTTGCAGATAAAAGTAAACACTAAATTAGAAAAAAAAAAACCTAAAGATGAGAAGGCAATCAACACTGCATATAGTTAAATGTTTTCACTCTGACCTGTTAAAAGGAGCTGTCTGATTTAAAAAACAACAGAAGTAAAGATGCTGATTCAGTCAACATATCCTAGAGAAGTTGAACTGGTATAAAACTATTGGCGTAAGGAATCTGGAAAAACCTGGAAACTGCCACTGCCCTTCAAATATTCAATCTCCTTGCCAAGTGGAGATGCATGGCAACCTATGGCAACACATTTACAGTATGTGTTTATTTGCAAAATATGTCATAGTAGCATGACAGAATTCAAGAAACAGTATCAACTTATGTAAAGAATAAGATATGGTGGAATATTCACTATTTTAAAGCCATCCAGAGATTGATTTTGAAGATATTTCAAAGAAGAAAAGCTCCTAAAAGAAAATGTCACAAATGATGCTTTGATAACAGAAGTGGATGGGGGGCGAAGAGAGAGAGATCTATTGAGGTCGTTGGCAATTAAAATCTTTATAAGAATGATCTACGTACTCATTGAGGAGTATGCTTGATGAAAATATGTGTAAAGAACAGACAGCTTTTCCACACATAGTTTTCAATATTAGACCATATCTTTGTGGACGCATAACTTACTGAGAGCTATAGAGAGTATTGATAAATTAATGGACCAGTAAACATTTGTTTAGCACCTACTATGAGTCAGCCACTCCAAGTGCTGAAGATTTAAAAAGATGGAAAAAAAATACCTACCCTCAAGGAGAGTACAGTCTAATGGGGGAGAAAAAATGCAGACAAATATATACAGAACATGATATGTATGTGTGTGTGTGTGTGTGTGATAAATGGGAAATAATGAAAGGAAAGCACTGGAATTAAGAGAAATCTTGTAGAAGATGGAATTTTAGTTGGGATTTAATGAAAACCAGGGACATCAGTAACCAGATTGAAGGAGAGAGAATGTTCTAGGCATGGGGGGAATTCAGAGAAAATTATTGGAGTGGGGAAATAGAATATCTTGTTTGTGGAATGGTCAGGATATAACTGGATTGCAAAGTGTAAAAAAACTATAAAAGTAGGATAGGCTAGACTGTGAAGTTCTCTGAAGCTAAATAGAGTATTATATCTTTGCTCCTGGAGTCAAGAAGGAGCCACTGGAGTTTATTGAGGAGGGGGCTGACATAATTGCAACTGTGTTTTGGGAATATCCCTTTAGTAGATGAATGGAGGATGTGTTAGAGTGAGGAGACTTGAAGCAGCCAGACCCACTAACGGAAAATTGTAATAATCCAAGCATGAAGTGATGAGGATCTATGCTAGAGTGGAGACATTGTCAAAGAGAAGTGGGTATATTTTAAAACTGTTGAAAAGGTCAAATCAATAGGCCATGGCAAAAGCTTGGATATGTGGGTGAAAGTGAGGAATATAGGATGACTCCTAGATTGTGAGCCTGAGACACTAGGAAGTTAGTGTTGCCCTCTACCATAACAGGGAAGGTAGGAGATAGGGTTTAGAGGGGAAGATGATGAGTTCTATTTTGAACATAATGAATTTAAGTTATCTATTGGACATCCATTTTGAGATGTCTGAAAGGAAGTTGGAGAAGCAAGATTGGAGGAGAGCAGAGATTGGGGCAAGAAAGATAGATATGAGCACCATCAGCATAAAGATGATAATTAAATTCTTGAAAGCAGATGAGATCACCAAATGAAGTCGTTTAGAAGGAAAAGAGAAAAGGGCCTAGGACACAACCCTGAAGGATATCTACAGAGAGAGGGCATGATCTGGAAGAGTATCCAGGAAAGGAAACAGAGAAGGAGCAGTTACATAGAAAAATCAGAAGAAAGTGATGTCCTGAAAACTAAAGAATATCAAGAAAGAGTGATCAGTAGAATTAAAGGCTGAAGAGAGGTTAAAGAGAAAGGATTGAGGAAAAAGCCATTTGGGTTTTATAAGTAAGAGATCATTAAAAATTTTGTAGAGAGCCGTTTCAGTGGAATGATAAAGTCAAATGCCAAGTTGTAAGGGCTTCAGGAGAGAGTGAAAGGAGAGGAGAAAAAATAGAAGTGTCCATTTTAGATAGCTTTTACCAGGGAATTTAGTTTCAATGGGTAGAAGAGGTACAGGATGATAGCAAGAGTAGAAGGCAATAATATATCACCATGGCTTTTGTTTAATTATTTTGAAAAACCAATTTACTTCGGATTTTCAAATTCAATCTCGAAGATTATCCTCAAACAAGATGTCTCCTACATATTTTTGTTGTTTATCCGTTGTTTTCAAAAAGGAATAATGACATCACGATGTTGGGGTCAAGGTGCAGCATGTTTGTGTGTGGCTGATCAGTCCAATACAAATTTGCAAGCTCTGCCCAAGGCTTGGGTACAAGTAGTCCTGTAGAACATTTGAGATTGAGATGTCTCTGGATTTGCGCATCTCACATTTCCTTTCTTCTACTGCAATTCTGTTTTGTTTATAGAGTAGAGCAACTTCTTTGATGTGGACATGTCACACTGGACGGTCCTGTGCCAGCATCTCCCATGTCTCACAATCTATACTAAAGTTCTTCAGAGATACCTTGAGAGTGTCCCTGTACCTCTGTGTGAGCATTTGCTTTGTGTAAGTTCTATGTAAAATAGTGGTTTAGGTAATCATGTGTTTAATGTTTGACCAGCCCATCAGGGTTTAAATCTGATCTTAGACACAAGATGTAAGACATCAAAAGCACAAATGTGTGCATGTACGTACATACACATACATACATGTGTGCGTTGTGCATACATATGTATGTGTGTTTGTGTATGTTTGTATATATACAACAATGGAAATTACATGCGAAAACTTCTGAGTACTGTCATTTAGCAAAGTCCAGTACTGAGATGTCCTCTACTCAAGTATTTCAATACCTTACAAGATGTCCTGAACAGAGTTCAAAATTTTTTGAAAAATATGTTTGCTATTGAAAGTGAAATCATTATTTCCAGATGTAGAGTGTACTGCTTATTTATTTTTTATTCTGAATTTAAGAAATAAAACAAGCATTTCCATAACATAGTAGAATGGGGGGTGGGAAAAGATGATTGCACATAAAACTGCGAGTCTGTTGTGTACAACTTTCTATTCCTCTTAAATATATAAAAAGTTATCATGTAACCCTTTTCTCCCTCCCCACCACCCCACCCTAGAAATGCATCAAGCCCTAGAGAAGTGTAAAATTTTCTCAGTAACATCCACAGGAAGCCTACCAATACTTGAAAAAAAAAGTGAATGATATATTTCCCAGTCTGGACATGTACCCGGATGCTCAGCCCTTGGAGTTGGTTCTCAAATATTGAATGAATACCACAGATAGACAAAGAACAGGGGCTAGAATTGAATCATGACAGGAGGTAAGGATGAATTGAATTTGGGAAAATTTAAAGTGTTTTCAATATTTCAAACTGCCTAAAATTTATTTTTAATAGCAATATCAGTGAAGCAATGCTTTGTCTGTAATTCATGAAAAGTATGGTCTTAAAAGAATTAAAATTATAAATAATCCAAAGTACAGTGGAAGAAACTATGGTGGTTCTAAGTAAGCATGCTATCAGCAATTACCTGAATATGACAAGTAACACAAAAAGATCACTATGTCATACAGTACCTGTATGTCTCAAAAATGAGGTATGCTTATCTTGTAGTCAGAGAGAACAGAAGCATTCTCAGAGACAAATTGGTGCCCACCCCCCAAATAATCACATATATGCACAAAAAATAAGCATAGAGAAGAAACCCTCTACTGTGTTGGATAGATCCTCCAGGGACAATTTATTGAAATGACTAGATAAGAATTACATAACATGAAAATAACAGAATTCGTAATCAAATTAGCTAAAGTTACATAGTGATTTAAGGTTTACTAAATACTTTACATGTATTATTTCAATTGACTCAGAAACATAAGGTAGATATTACTTTTTTTATTTTACAGATGAGAAAACTGAGGCTTAGAGATGTTAAATAACATCCACTTTCTCACAGCTAGTTGTATACAAGACAGGATTTGATCTTCTCAATTCCACACTCAGTATTTTATCCACTTAAACATGTTGCCACCTCCAAGGTTGCAAAGAGACACTCTAATCTGTATTAGAAAAAGGAATTTCCACACTGATGTCATCATAGATCCTTCAAAGTATGAGATTGTAGAGCAAATTCAAGATTCTCTAGTGGTTAAACTGCTTTATTTTGTAAAGAGTTCTGTGTAGACTTTAAAAACATTACATAATTTTTTTTAAATTTTTTTCATTGTATTTTTATTCATTGCATCTCCATTAAAAGTTCTACTCTGATGCCTCATCATGTTACAGAGGTGAACCTCAGATAAGAGATTCTGTCAGTTAAGCCCATATTCTTATAGGGCCTCCAAGCCAGAAAGGTTTTATGCACTGGCCTGGTGACAGTCTGTGTGTCTGTTATCCAATAATCAGCTGGAAATGCTCATCTGGTTTATCACAAAATGCTGAGTTTATTTTTCAACAACAGACTTTCTGACATCTGTGAAGTCAGTCAACAAAAATTTATTAGTTGCTTACTATTCATTGTGCTAAGTGCTGGGGATACAAAAAAGGCAAAAGCAAAAAAAAAAAAAAAACCAGCACCTTACCTCAATGTGTGTGTGTGCGTGTGTGTGTATGTGTGTGTGTGTGTAATATGTGTTGCCTAGAAGCAACATGTAGTGGAAGCAGCATTGAACTGTTAATGAGATGACCCAGAGGTTAGTCCTAGATTTGTATCAATTTCCCAGCTGATTTTAGGAAATTCACTAGTCATCTATGAGCCTGAGTGGATAGATAAGATGTAGATATATCTATCCATATGTATATAGATATGTGTGTATATATACACAGATACATACATATATGTGTGTGTTTACATAGGAGTGGGGGGTTGGTGATCAAAGCATTCTTTAATATAATTTTTTTTTATTTTAAACAAATTGCCATGTACACAGCAGACCATAGGAGAGGATTCAATATAAAACAATAAATTTTCATTTCAAGAACACCTATATAATAAATACTACATATTATTTTCAAAGCTTCCCAGTTTTCCTTTGCTTCCTTGTTGGTTTTCTTTTGCTCTCTGGTATATATTTTTTACTTTATTTTCCCCTTTCTCCCCTGCCACCCTAAAGAAGGCTACTATTAAGTATGAATATATATATGTATACATATATATATACATACAAAGAAATCTATAAACATACACATATATGCACTCATATACATCTGTAAGACCATACTATGCTCATTTCCACTTGTCATATGTTTCCCTGAGGGTAGATATCACCTTCCCTCACAAGCCCAAGTCTTTCCATGTTTTCCTAAATCAACCAACTCATCATTTCCTACACCACAGTCACATCCTATCTGAGAGACTGTCTATGAAAATTTTTTCCCCCAATTTCTGCGTTCCTTCTATTCTTGGCTAAATGGGTTTTATTTATACAAGAAAGGTTTAATTTAAAATAACTGAAATTATTCTTTTTATATTTCAACAATGCTCTTCCTTATAATATAGTTTAAGATCTGATACTGCTGAATCTACTCCCTTTACATCTTTTTTTCCTGGTTGCTTTGAAGTTCCTGACCTTTCTCTCCTTCAAATGAATTTGGTGATTATTTTTCTAACTCAGTAAAATATTTTTAGTAATTTAATTAGGATGACATTGAATAAATAAATTGTTTAGGCAAAATTGTCATTTTAAAAATAATATTGGCTTTACCTACAAACAATAAATGTTGCTTAAATTATTTAGATCTAAGTTTATTTGTATAAAAAAATGTTTTATGTTCATATAGTTCTTGTATCTGTTTTGTCAGGTATGCACTCAGGTATTTTATACTGTCTAGTATTTTAAATGGTCTAAACTAAAGCTATATTGAATAATATTCCTGACATAGTATAATTTCTCCATTTTTCACTTTTGATTAAATCTATTTTAGCTTTAACTTTGTCTGAGATCATGATTACTATCCCTAATTTTTTTACATAATAAATTCTGCTCCAGTCCTTTATTTTATCTTTGTGTGTATCTCTCATTTTTATAATGTTTCCTGAAAGTAATATATTGGTGAATTCAAATTTTTATTCTGCTATCCATTTCCATTTTATGGGCAAATTCATCTCCTTCACATTTTAAGCTACAATTTCTTCTAGTATATTTCCTTCCTTCTTATTTTCCCTCACTACCCTTCTCACCTTATTTACCCTCTCTCTTTTCACTCCTCTGCTTTAATTCTACTCACTAACTTACCTACCCCTTTAAAAGTCCCTCCTTATCCTCTCCCCACCCTCTATCCCCTTGCACTAATTTCTTTCTGAGTTTAGAAGAATGAATATATATAACCCACCCTCCCACTTCTTCTGTATTAATTTTCCCCTTTATGCTTCATTTGTATGAGTCACTCCTTTTTTATCTCTCCCTACTCAATTTAATTTTTTTAGTCACCTCATCATGCTCTTTTCAGTCTGTCTTTCTTTTTAACTACCCAAATATAAATGACAGTCATATAATATTTTTCACATATATGAAAGAAGTAATTTAACCTTATTGAGTCCCTTATATTTGATCTTTAATGTTCACTTTATATTTCTCCTGGATATTGTATGTCAGATTTTCCCTTAAGTTCTAGGATTTTTGTCACAGAAACCTGAAAGTTTTTCAGTTTCTTAAATGTCCTTTCTTTCATTCAGAGTTATACTTAATTTTCTGGGTAAGTTACCCTTGGTTGTAACCCCTATTCTTTTGCTCTATGGAATATAGTATTCCAAGACCTATGGTCCTTCTAAGTAGTATCTTCCAGGTCTTACTTGCATAATCTTTATTGTAGCTCCATGGTATTTAAATTTTTTTTTCTTATTACTTCTAATATTTTTTCCTTATCCTGGGAGCTTTGAAACTTGACTATGATATTCCTTTAAGTTTTCTTCCTAGGATCCCATTCAGGTAGTTATTGTTGGATATTTTTTCTGTTTCTACTTTGCTTTCTTGTTCTAGAACTATAGAGCAATTTTCCTCGATAATTTCTCATAATATTGTATCAAAACTTCTTAAATCATATTTTTCAGGAAGTCTGACCATTCTTATACTATTTCTCCTTGATCTCTTGTCCAGATCAGTTGTTTTTCTGATGTGATGTTGCATTACCTCTCCTATTTCTTCATTCCTTTGATTTTGTTTTATAATTTCTTGTTGTCTTATACTGTCATTAGCATCCCTGTGCCCAATTCTAATTTTCAAGGAATTACGTTCTTCTTTAATTTTTTATTCTTGATGTCAAGTTTGTTGACTTTTCATAATTTTCTTGATTTTCTTGGGTTGCTTTTATTTTTTTTTCTAATTTTTCCTCAATCTCTCTTATTTGATTTTTAAAGTCCTTTTTGATTTCTTCCAAAAGTTCTTTTGGGGCATGGGACCACTTGATACTTCTCTTTGAAAAAGGAGTGGCTTTTTAGCTCCATTTTCTTTCTCTGAATATGAGCTTAGATCTTCTCTATTCCTGTAATAACTATCCATGGTTGGATTCTTTCTCCTTTGCTTAACTCATTTTTATTTATTTGTTTCATTTTGCTTTTAGCCTCTGTTAGTGTGATCAAATTATAGTCTCATGATATGGGGAATGATGCCGAAAGTCCCAGTTGCTTTTTACTGTTAT
Source organism: Notamacropus eugenii (assembly GCF_028372415.1). Lineage (NCBI taxonomy): Eukaryota > Metazoa > Chordata > Mammalia > Diprotodontia > Macropodidae > Notamacropus > Notamacropus eugenii. Next base: position 130,134,273 of record NC_092873.1, on the reverse strand, counting down.
TTTTTGAGATCTGTATTGGAGTAGAACCTTTGGTTCTTCTCTCTACTTCTAAGGCCCTACTAGAGCCTCCAGTCATACTGCCCAACAAATGGTCTTGCTCCCTGTGCATGCTCTGGTGGCTGCAAAGTGCTGCTGTCCTCTTTGCTCTGGAACTGAAACCAAGGATTCTGTTGTTCTACAAGTGCCCACAGCCAATAGGGTCCTGCCCCTTGCTAATGCACTCATCATGAGTGTAGTAATTCCTCTGGCCATACCTTCAGTCAGCACAGCTGTGCCTGTAGTCCCTAAGCAGTGGAAGGTTTTTTAGTCTTCTCCTACTCAGCAGTCAGACTCCCAGACCATATGCAAAATCAAAATTTCTAAGGCTGAGGCTGCTTCTCAACCCAGCTGCTCCAGGGCTTGTTTATTGATTTTTCAGAGTTAGCCTGAGGGTGTTTGCACTTCACTCAGGCCGAACCCCTACCCCAGGAGATTAGGTCTTTGCTAGGATCTTCTCAGATTGTCTTAGGAGGACAACTATTTTAGCCCAAGTTTATTTCTGCTACTCTGCAACTATGTTCTGTCTTTTTTGTGGAGGAAATTTGGAAAGTTGAAAGTTTTCTGACATACTCCACCATCTTTCCAGAATTCTCTCTGGATGTATTTTAAAATAAGGGTTTTGAACTATATCATCCTCTTTTACTTCTTCCTCTCTCCCTCCCCCTCCACCTGTCATCTCATTGGAGAAGGAAATTCCTTCTACCCATGCAAATTTTAGAGAGCTACCTGGGTAAGTGATAATGATACTCATCATTTAAATAGGGCACCTAGGCACTACGGTGGATATAGAGTTGGGCCTGTATTCAGGAAGACCTGCATTCAAATCTAGCCTCAGACACTTGCTGTGTGACTCTGGACAAGTCACTTAACCCTCTTTGCCTCAGTTCCTCATCTATAAAATAAGATGAAGAAGGAAAAGGCAAACCTATTGTCTTTGCTAATAAAAATCCCAAATGGGGTCATGAAGAGCTGTGCATGACTGAAACAACTGAACACAAAACAAAAAGCATTATTATAGCATTTTAAGATCTGTAAGCACTTTATATATATGGTTTACTGATGAGGAAACTGAGACAAAGATTAAGGAACTTGTCCAGGATCGTAGGATCAAACAACTAGTTAGTATCTGAGGCAGGATTTGAACTCAGATCTACCTGACTCCAAATCCAGTGCTCTCCTCTGTACCCCTCAATTACCCCTCAACTCATGTTTAGATAGTGATGTTAAAGTTTACAAACAGTTCTCTTCACAAAAAGAAAATAACTTAGCCTCCAAAGAATCTTTGATTTGCTTGACAAATTCATGCTTTGAAGGATGATTCCATTGGTGCAACATTCCAGCACAGATTACAATACCTCAGGTTCTTCTGGGAGGCAACTAGGTGTTGCAGTATGTATAGAATACTGGACCTGCAGTTGAGACACCAAAGTTCAAATCAGATACTAACTCTATGCCCCTGGATAATCTCTTTACATCTCTAAGCCTCAATTTCCTATTCTGTAAAATGAAAGTAGTAATATCATCTACCTAATAGGGGTGCTGGGAGCGTCAAATAAGATAATACATATAAAGCATATCATAAACCTTAAAGCTATACAGGTTAACTATTATAATTATGATTACTGAGAGATAAAGTGACTTGCCTGGCATCATGACATAATATATCTCAAAGGTAGCACTTAAACCTAGATCCTCCTAAAAGGGTGGCTCACTAGCCACTAAGGGACATTGACTCTCATGGATATGAAAAAGTGTTGCATTACTTTGGTTTAAGGAAAATAGCTTAGCTTCTCTTCAGAGTAACTTACCACTGCTTCCCAAATTCCCCTGGGGATGATTAGTCTAAGTCCTAGTATCTTTGACACTGGTAAATAACACATTGTCACAAAAACTAACCTAATAACTCTTTTGCAAGTGATCTCCTCGGGGTTGGGGTTGGCAGGGTGGGGAGGGCATATGAGACAATATTTATCAAATGCCCATCAAATACTTCAGGGAAATATATCAAAGGACAACTATTCCCATCTACTAAAGTAACCTCTTTATTAGTAGAATCTTAGCAGGAATGCAGATATCATCATAAATTGTATCATATATCAAGCTTAGCATACATGGTACCTGCCTTTTCTATCTTGATTGACAGACAGGTGCTAGGAGCTCTGAAATCAAAGGCAGTCATGCAGTGTTTACAGTGAGGAATTTGGAACCTGAGTTGCTATATGCATATGTTCCTCTGTACTAGAGAGCATGTGCAAGTGGTAAAGATGCTTCCATTGCTGGATAGAAGTGCATGCCTGTCTTCTTATTCAATTTTCATGAACCATTCTTGTCTGACCAAAGGTCACTTATAACTGTACACTCAGGTTCCAGAACTACTGCCTTGCCATCTTCTGTGTTTCTCTTTCCCAAATTCTGTCTGTCTGTTTCTTACATATTCACACACACACACACACACACACACACACACACACTTGCCTTGTGATTTGATAAATAACACATCCTGCCATCATTTTTTTAAATGTCACCGAAAGGATGAGATAAGCGATAAGCAAATTTTCATTCACTTCTTTCCTCTTATGCAATCTATGATCCAATCTCCCAAAGTACTCTGACACAAGAATTATATGAGTAGTTCCCCTAATTTAAGGGATGCTACACATAATTAGTTGGTATCAGAAAGCTCCTACTCTGTGATTCAAAGAACTCAATCACATAACCCAAAGTGCTTCTCTCCACTCCATTCTGAGACCTTATGGATTATCAGGAGCTGTCCCTTAAGAATGCCCTTCATGTGCCAGTTGGAATTCAAAGAAAATGCTATTCATTCATTCATACATTTGATGTTTAAATAGGCACATAGCTAATAATATTGTGGTGTCTATTGTTTTCCTTTCCTCCATTCAGTATATTGTCATGCCTTTGGGTTTCAATTTAGCACCAAAGAGGTGCCTACTAACCATAAAAGCTGATAATCATAAATTTACTGAAACACTGTGGCAATTATTTCAAATTACAAAGTAAGCAGAAAAGTAAAGGGAAGATAAAGCAAATATTTTTGCCTATGAAGGCAATTCTAGTGTCTTAACTTGGAGGCCAAACTTGGTTTATAAATTTAGGTCTCCTGGTAATAGTGATTTAATATTATTGTAGAACTATAAGCACAGAACTTCTTGTATCAGGAGCAAGGGATTATTTATTATTTATATTACATTTTATTATTGGTGCTCTCTTTCCTTGAACTTAAAGTGCTCTTTAAATGTTCTCTTGGCAATACTTAGGATGCTTTTGTTTGTCATGTCAGTGGCAAGTATAATTCCAACCTTTAGATTGAAGAATCTGAATTAAAAGGGTTGTCATTTGCCAGAAGTCACAACTCTGAATTTCAATAAATACTTGATGCTAAAACCAAAGGTGTTATTCTATTATCCCATCTCCCTTGCTCTTAAAAGTATAATATGCCTACTTCAGCCATGTTGCTCTGGAATTGATGAAACTCAAAGAACAGAATAACATTCTGATTGTGAAAGGTTCTGTTTATATTAATGTCGTATGATTTGGTAAGTGTCACATAGTTAATAAGGAAAAGTAAACGGAAAAAAAACCCAAATATCTTTGTAAATGAAAGTAGCCTGAGGCAATCCAGTACTCTACTACACCAACCAACATTTTTCCCTAAGAATTCCTCAGCCAAAACAATAATGAGAATAAAAGTGTCATCTGACCGTCAAATATTGAGTTTTTACATACTTAGCTCAACTGTTCCTTACAGATTGTTCTGGAAGCACCAAGAGAATAATTCTGCATTCTTAAAGGTGACAAAAATATTTTGTTTCATTTGTATATTTCATTTTTTCCCAATGACATGTAAAAGATTGTTTTCAGCTTTCATTTTTTATAAGATTTTGAGTTTCAAATTTTTTTCTCCTTCCTTCCCTCCTCTCCCACCCTCCCAAGAAAGCAAACAATCTGATATAGGTCATATATGCACAATTATGTAAATATATTTTCACATTAGTCATGTTATGAAAAAAATAGAAAAAAATGGAAAAGCCATCAAAAAAAGTAAAAATAATGTATTTCAATTTGCATTCAGATTCCATAGTTTCTTCTCTGGATGTGGATAGCACTTGTCATCATGAGGCTTTTGGAATTATCTTGGATCATTGTATTGCTGAGAGGGTCTAAGTCAATCATAGTTGATCATCACACAATGCTGCTCTTACTGTGAACAATGTTCTGGTTCTGTTCACTTCACTTAGCATAAGTTCATTTAAGTCTTTCCAGGTTTTTCTGAAATTTGCCTGCTCATCATTTCTTATAGCACAATAGTATTCTATTACATTCATGTACCACAATTTGTTCAGCCATTCTCCAGTTGATGGGCATCCCCTCAATTTCCAATTCTTTGCTACCACAAAAAATAGCTGCTAAAAATATTTTGGTATTACTGGATCAAAGCGTATGTACAGTTTGATTGTCCTTTGGGCATAGTTCCAAATTGCTCTCCAGAATAGTTTGATCAATTCACATCTCCACCAATGCATTAGTGTCCCAATTTTCCAACATCTATCTAAACATTTATAATTTTCCTTTGCTGTCATATTAGCCAATCTGATAAGTAGGAGTTGGTACCTCAGAATTGTTTTAATTTACATTTCTCTAATCAATAGTGATTTAGAACATTTTTTCATATGATTATAAAGAGTTTTGATTTCCTTATCTGAAAATTGCTTCTTCATATCCTTTGACCATTTTTCCACTGGGGAATGGCTTGTATTCTTATAAATTTGACTCAACTCTCTATATATTTCAGAAGTGAGGTCTTTATCAGAAATACTAGCAGTAAAAATTCTGTCCCATCTTTCTGCTGTCTTTCTAATCTTGGTTGCATTGATTTTGTTTGTGCAAAAACTCTTTAATTTAATCAAAATTACCCACTTTACATTGCATAATATTCTCTATCTCTTTTCTGCCTTGGAACTATGACCAGGGTTTCCTTGCTGCAGTGTAGCTGCAAGCTCTGCTATGCTAGTGCTCCTCCTCAACCTGGAACTACCCAGGACTGTGACCCAGATCTGAGTATGGGCAAAGCAAGAGTCCTGCCTCAGTGCTAGCAAAGAGACCCCTATAATCTCCTTCTGTCCAATTGTTTGACTCCCTTATACTCTGTGGGTTGAGAGTTCCAGAAACAGCTGCTGCCTCTGCTGATTCAGTCACTCCCAAGTCCTGATCCTGGTTTGCTGGGGCTGGGGCTGTGCTGACAGGGCCTGAATGAGACTGCACTCTTCTCTCAATCTGGTGCAACAGACCTTTCCTGTTTACCTTCCAGGTTGTCTTGGACAGGAAATTTTTTTCACTCTGTCTTTTTATGGGTTCTGTTGCTCTAGAATTTGTTTGAAGTCATTTTAAAAAGGTATTTGGAGGGATTTGAGGGAGAGCTCAGGGAAGTCCCTGTCTTTACCATCTTAACTCAACCTCCTACAATTATTTTAAATGGAATTTCTCTATTTGTTCTTGTTGTTATTAACTATATATAAATGCTGATGGTTTATGGGGTTTATTTTATATCCTACAACTTTGCTAAAGTTGTTAATTATTTCAAGTAGTTTTTTGCTAGATTCTCTAAATATACTCACATATATATATATATATATACATATATACATATATATGCAAATAGCTAGCTTTGTTTCCTCATTTTCTAGTTTAATTCCTTCAATTTATTTTTCTTCTCTTTTCGCTGAAGCTAATATTTCCAGTACAGTATTGAAGAATAGTGGTGATAATGGGCATCCTTGTTTCACCCTCGGTCTTACTGGGAAAGCCTCTAGTTTATCCCCATTACAGATAATGCTTGCTGATGGTTTTAGGTAGATACTACTTACCATTTTAAGGAATGGTCCCCTTATTCCTATGCTCCCTATTGTTTTGAATAGGAATGGGTACTGTATCTTGTCAAAAGCATTTTCTGTATTGAGATAATCATATGATTCCTGTTGATTTTGTTATTGATATGATGTTATACTAACAGTTTTCACAATATTGAAACATTCCTAGTATAAGTCACACCTGATCATAGTATATTATCCTGATGACAAGTTGCTGTAATCTCTTTGCTAATATTTTATTTAAATTTTTTATATCTATATTCATTAGGAAAATTGGTCTATAATTTTCTTTCTCCATTTTAGCTCTTCCCAGTTTAGGTATCAGCATCATCTTTGGATCATAAAAAAATCTGGCAGGACTCCATTGCATATTTTTCCAAATCGTTCATGTAATATTGGAATTAATTGTTCTTTAAATGTTTGTAGAATTTGCTTGCAAATGCATCTGGCCCTGGCAATTTTTTCTTAGGGAGTTCATTGATGGCTTGTTCAATTTCTTTTTCTAAAATAGAGTTACTTAAATATTTTATTTCCTCTTCTATTAATTTATATATTTTTTGTAAATTTTCATATATTTGACAAATTGTGAGATTTATAGGCATACAGTTGGGTAAAATAGCTCTTAATTATTTCATTGATTTCCTCTTCACTGGTGTTGCATTTACCTTTTCCATTTTTGGTACTGATAATTTGGTTTTCTTTTTGTTTTTATCAAATTGGCCAAAGGTTTATTTGAGGCCCCACACCAGTTTAGTTTTGCTGCCCATTTTTTCCTGTAATTCACTGAACTTCTCTTTCTAAGGATCTTGATGCTATACCTCTTCATGCATGTGTTTACACTAATATTACTTCATCATCACCTATACTACGTTTTAGCAAGATGTAGTTTCTTTCCTTGTCTCTTTTAATTAGATCTATTTTTACTTTTCCTTTGACTAAGATCAGGATTGCTACCTCTTCTTCTTCTTTTTTTTTTTTTTTGCTTCAGCTGAAGCATAATATATTCTGCTCCCTTTTACCTTTTCTCTACATGTGGCTCTCTGCTTCAAATGTGTTTCTTGTAAACACCATATTGTAGGGTTGTCGTTTTATGATCCACTCTTCTACTTGATTTTGTTTTATGAGACAGTTCATCCCATTCACATTCATGATTATGATTCCTAACTGTGTATTTCCCTCCATCCTATTTTCTCCCTTTTTATACTTTTCTCTCTCCTTTTATGCTGTCCCTTCTCATTGGTGTTTTGGTTCTGACCACTAACTCCTCCAAACTACCCTCCCTTTTATCAGTCCCCTCCCTTTTCTTTCCCTTTTCCCTTCCTAGCCCTGCCTTCTCTCTGCCTTATCTTCTGTTACCACACACACACACACACACACACACACACACACACACACACACACACACACACACACACACACTTTTCTTTCCTCTTTCCCCTCCTACTTCCCTATAGGGTAAGATAGATTTCTCTACCCAACTGGGTATGTATGTTATTTCCTCTTCAAGCTAAATCCTGTGAGAGTAAGATTCAAACAAGGCTCACCCCTTCCCTTCTTTCCCTCTACTGTAATAGTTTTTTATGCCTCCTCATGTGATTTAATTTATCCCATCTTGCCTCCCCCTTTCCTCTTCTCCCAGTATAATCTTTATATAACCCCTTAAGTATTTTTATCACATCCAAGTCAACTTATACCCACACCTTCTAAGTATACTCCTTCTAAGTTCCTAATAGAGATTCAGTATCATCTTCCTATATAGTGATGTAATCAAATTAACCTTATTGAGTACCATGATTTTTTTCCCTTTCCTGGATACTTTTTTATGCTTCTCTTGGGTCTTTTATTTAAAGATCAAATTTTCTGTTCTGCTTTGGTTTTTTCATCAGGAAAGTTTGAAAGTCCCCCATTTCATTCAATGTCCATCTTTTTCCCTGGAAGATTGTGCTCAGTTTTGCTGGGTAGTTGATTTTTGGTTGCAGTCCAAGCTCTTTTGACTTCCAGAACACAAAAATCCCTGCCCTGGAGGAACTTATATTCTTTTTCTTTATGGGTACAACACACTTTGACATAAATTATCTCTTTTGATCCTTACAGCATCCCATGTGAATTAGTCTGGAACCCCCATTTTATTGATGAAGAAGTTGACATTCAAAGAGACTAATTGACTTACTTACTCAAGTAAAATTGGCTGGCCAGACTTGAACTCATCACTATTGAATCTAAACCCATTTTTCTTTGTACTCTATCATTGTCCTTTTTAAAGATAATGAAAAGAGCTATAACTAGGGCAGAGCAACTAGGATTTTGCCCAAAGTTGGTTCCCAAATTTAGAGAGGTCCAGAGAGTGGTTTCAGTTATGAGTCAGCTTAGAAATGGCTGACTTTTGCATGCCATTAGTAACTGTAATTAATTTTTTTAAATGGGATATTTGCCAACAAGCTCTTTTCGGGTTTAGCCTGATCTGTTCCCTGCTACTGCCATGTCGCCTTCCTCATTGAAGGCCTTGACATGTCTTACATCCATCATGTCTCCCCAACTAAATTAAAGGCATCATTTGCACCACTTTCCCTTGGTTAAAATATATATATATGCACACACACACATATACATATATGTATATAGTATATGTATACATATGTATACATATATGTGTATACATATACTTTATATATATATCCTTTCAGTATATATATTTATACATATACATATACATATGTATATATATATATATACATATACATATGTATATATATATATATATATATATAGTTACAGCTCTAACAATCAATAGATTCTAATTAGTTTTGCTCTAAAGTGACCTCTGATTAGAGGTTAACAATTTTCCACTTAGTCCCACTAATTTCACCCAAACCACTAGAGGAATAAATTTGTACCCACTAGAATAAAAAAAAGTGAGGGAGTAGAGAGACAATTCTTTAACAAAATACCTTAGTACAAGGATTTAACTTTCACATAGTACTCATTTGGTAAATGTCTGTTGAATTTAAAAGTTACAGAAGGTATACTGTATATATACAGAAGGTACTGAAGCAAGGCCATAGATGAAAAACTAACAGAATAATCTTGGAGTAGCTTGCATAGTGTTTGCATGCATAATTGTTCAATAAATACTGTATGGTGATGATAAACACAATTTTACATGGTTGATTTTCAGTGCATTCAGTATATGGAATTAGAATGGACTTTTATGAAAAGTATTTGTCATCCATATTCATACCAAAATAATTAATTTATGGGATTAATGACATTTCAAAGAGAAAGAACCAATTAGAAGGATAATTTAAAATATAATCTCATTAATGTTGATTAGTTTTATAACAGTTTACAGCAACAAGTGTAAGAAAAGGAATTAGAGAAGAAAAATAAGGTTGGTGAAAATAGATTAGATACTATAAAGAAATGCTTCTAAATATAACTTCTAGAATTAGATTCAAAGAAAAAATATAATCACCTTTTTTTTGCTTTTAACAATAAATGAAACAAATTATTGTTAATAAAAATACTAATGAGAACTCTTAGACTATAACTTTGTTGTTATTCAGTCATGTGTGACTCTTTATGACCCCATTTGGGGTTTTCTTGGTAAAGATACTGGAGTAGCTTGCCATTTCCTTCTCCATTTCATTTTCCAGATTAGAAAACTGAGGTAAGCAAGGTTAAGTGACTTGTCCAGGATCACAAAAATGGATTTGAACTCAGTTCCTCCTGACTCCAGGCCCCATACTCTATTTGCTGGACCACCAAACTGCCCAGGCTACTATAGCTAAAATACTTTATAGACTGAGTAATTTTTAATGAACTCCTGCCAGAAAGCACTAACACTTATAGTGAGTAGAAGGCAAAGTTTATTTTTAAGTTAAATTAGTAAAATATAAAACATGCAAATATGTAAATAGGATATTGAATATGATATAAGAAAACCAACTCTGTGTGCCCCCCATATTTGATTTTTTGCATTCTCTTCAAACATTATTAAAGGGAACCTGCTAAACTTCCTGAAACTTAAAAATACTTTTGTGTCCTGCCCTGAACCCCATACAGAGCTGTTTAGCAGAGAGGTTCCTTTCTTACAGCAAATCCTTTATGTTTTGGTTTTTTTTTCTATGAGCTCATTATATGATTTGTAGCAGAGATTTTTAAGATAATGAGAACAAATTGTTGCATCAAGTATAATGAAATTTTTGTTTGCAGAACTCAAAGATGTTGTGTGCCACATTCATTTAGGGCAAATGTTGATGTCAAATTTGGGAAATAGATGCTAGAGGTCTGCTGACCTCATCTCCTTCCCTCCCCAAGCATCACTCTTCAGACTTCAATGTATGCTGCAGTGTGTTCCATCCTATCCTAAATTGTTGCACAGAATTGCCGCTCTGTTCTCTAAAATGGCTGTCATTTTTCAGGCTGTGAAAAGCTTTTCTGTTGTAAGTTAAATGACTCCTTTACCAGTATAATTTAGAAAGTATACTTTTAGATGGCTGGGATGAAAAATGATTCATAAAAATACTTAATGATAATAAAAGTCTTTATAAGATATATATTGAAAAACAGTTTTCAAAATTTAAAACAAAACAATTTTATAGACACCAGATTAATAATCTCTGTCTTAGACAACAACTCAGGTCAGGGCTACAACAATCCCAAAAAGTCAGTCTTAGCACAATTTCTGTTTTATCTGTTCAACAGGGTGTGTCCTCCCCCCCCCCCCCCCCCTTTATTTCTCTTGCTCTCTGAGCAGGTAGAGAGAAGAAAGGTTCCTCAAGGACCATGGAAATTGAAAACATGAGGATTTGGAGAAATAAAAACTCATATACATTTCCTCCTTTCTCAATACCTCACCCATCTCTCAACTCTGATCACTGCCTTGCAGTCATTTACTACATTTACATAAGGTCCTAACAAGATGACTTCTGAGATTGTCACTTAGAAAAGTAAGACAGAATAAAAAATTTTGGTCTATATAAAGGATTAATAAATTAGCAAATCACACCTCAAGAAAAATAAGGAGCTGGGAAAATCTTTAAAGAAAACTAAAATGTCTGAAAAAGATAGGCGATAACACTATTAATAACAATCTTGGGACAGCATGGCATTCTGGATACTATACTGGGCTCGGAGTAGGGAAAACTTAGTTCAAACCCTGCTTTGACACTAACTAGTTGTACAACCCTAGGCAAATAAATTAACCTCTATGTATTTGCAGGCGTTTCTGTCAGACGTATCTGCTAATTGGCACACTGATAGAGTTCTGTTAACGATTGGTGTTGCTGCCACTGCATTTCCACACAATGATGAAATAATAGATGTTTCCCCTATGCTTGTAATGATCTGACATTCACATAGTGCTTTCAGGTTTGGAAAGCATAACTATATTTGACCCTTGCAACAATGCTGTGAGGTAAGTGATTTATATGGTAGGTACGTATAGGAAAGGCTAATTTGATTAGTCATTAAAAGAAAATAAAATGTCATTGGAAAGTTATATTGTCCCCATTTTATGGCAGAGAAAACTGAGTGTTAGATCAGTTAAGTGGTTTGTCCAGAGTGACAGAGTTAGTAAGCAATGAAGCAGAGATTCAAGTCTAAGTTGTCTGATTCCAAGACCTTTCCCCTTTCCACCAAACCATCTTACCATTCATTTAGGTAGGCAGAAATAGTCTAGGACCAGAGTACTGATGGATCAGTGGTAGGCTTAAGCCTCAGGGCTTATTGGTCTATAAATTAATTTTAAATGACTGATCCAACTTATTAACAAATTACACAATGTTGTAGTTAAAGGGTTTTACTACTATTGTTCCTTTTAAAACCTTTGTTAAAGAGAGAGAATAAATATTTATTAAGTGCCGACTATGTGACAGGCTAAGTACTTTATAAGTATTATTTGACTTGTTTCCCCACAACAGCCCTCGTTTTGTGTCTAAGAAAAGTCAGACACACAGAGATTAACCTTACCCAGGGTTACCCAGGTAGTAAGTGTTTGATGCCAGATTCGAACTAGGTTCTCTCTGACTTCAGGATCAGTGCTTTCTATCCATTCTACCACCTACCTGTTAAGATAAACAGAAAGTAACATCAAGTTTAATATTAAAATAGCTTATTTTATAAAAAAAGTTATTAACTGAATTGACTGTGTTTGTCCATTTTCCATGTCTATGGAATTATTATTATAAGGTCTGCAATGCTATTTATGAGCATCAACAACCGGATAAAATGCCAAGCATCTGACAGGGACTCAACAAGCTAGAATATTAAGAGGAAAAGAACAAGATGAAATTTAATAGAAATGAATGTAAGGTCATGCCAAGGTTCAAAAAACTCAACATTTGATAAGTATAAGATGAGAGAATTATGAGTAGATAGCAGTTAACCTTAAAATGATCTGATTATTTGTTTGATGTGTGTGTGTGTGTGTGTGCATGCAAACTTCATGGTGAATAGGCATGACTGATATGGCTCAGTAGTTAATAAAGCTGACATAATCTTATGCTATATGAAGAGAACCATTGCGTCAAGGTCTAGATAGGATAGTTCAATTACAATCTGACCTCATCCAGAGTATCATGTTCAGTTTGGGGGACCATATTTTTAAAATATTTTTATGTTAAAACATCGAAAGAAGGCCTGCACAACTGCAGTTCGTGGTCCACTTGCTGCACACCAGAGAATTTCAGGTAACCTGTGAACAATGTAAAGGGTCCTCTATGTTTTTTGCTGGTCATCCTCTACATTCATCACAGGCTGCCTGAAATCTTTCAGTGTGTCACAAGTGTGGGCCACAGGTTGTGCTGGCCTGATACAGAGGAAGGTAAATGACTTCTAGGTCATATCATAAACAAACTGAAAGAATTGTGAGTGTGTGGCCTGGATAAAAGTTAATAACAATAAGAATCACTCGCAATTTATATAACTCTGTAAAGTTTTCAAAACTCTTTATTATTTTTTTTGCTTATAACAGCCCTGGGAGATAGATATTACTCTTATCCTCATATTACAGATGAGAATCTAGAAGCAGATAGAGGTTTAGTGACTCAGTTAAGACCACACAGGTAGTAAAAGTGTCTGAGGCAAGATTTGAACATTCCTGACTTCCTAATTCCAGAAATAGCACTCTATCTACTTGTGCCTTCTAGCTGAGGGATATTGCTAAATCTAATGGTGTAATTTCAGTCTTTCTTGACTTCTCTTTGAAACTGCTAACCACGGTCATCCTCTTAATAATCTCTTCCCTGAGTTTTCTGGACATGGATCTCTCCTATCATCCTGACTGACTACTCTCAAGTTTCCTTTGCTGGAAAGACATTTCTTCTTTAGGCATTGCTGAACTTGAAGTCATCAATATCCGTAACTTCTGAGTCATCCTTAACCTCCCCCTCATGCCCCATATCCAATAATTCATCAAATCTTGTCAGTTCTACCTACACAACAACTATTCTTCACCTTCACTCTACCTGCACATCTACCATCCTGTGTCAGAACCCCCTCACCTTTTGCTTTGTTTATTGTAATAGCCTTCTAATTCCATTGTCTTTCCTCTCTAATCCATCTTCCAAAGAGCTATCAAAATAATCTTCATACAACACAAGTCTGACCATTTTTTTCCTGCTCAAGAATTTTTAGTCACTTTCTGTTATTTCTAAGACAAAAGACAATTTTCTCAATCATTTAAAGCCCTTCATAAACCATCTTCAGCATAACTTTTCAGTCTTAATGTATATTATTCTCTTTCTCACACTTTGTATTCTGGTCAAAAATCGCCTATCTTTTCTTCTGCAGACTTAGTATTTTATTTCCCACCTTTATCTTTTCAGATGCTGTCCCCCATGCCTAGATTACACACTCTAAACCTCGGTCTCTGAGAATCTCTTTAGCTTCCTTCAAGGTCCAGTTCCTATTGGTAGACTTTCTGAATTTCCTTACTTGCTATACTCTCCCTACTCCTTCTATTACTATTTGCATGCCTCTATATACTCCATCTTGTGCGTTCCCTTCCTCCTGGTAGAAAATAAGCTCTTCATATGGGCATTGTTTTACAATTTGACTTTATATCCCCAGCACCTAGTATAATCCCTTGCATATGGCAGGTATATAATAAATGCCTGTTTGAATGGATTGGTTGTATATTACAACATCCTTCAAGCACTAAAAAGCAGTTACTTGGAGAATAGACTTATTTTCATTGGTTCTAAGGGGCAAACAGTTGAAAGTTGCAAAGAGGCAAATTTAGACTTTAATTTCTGTCTTCCATATTATGGTCTTCCAGATGCTTGAATGCCACTATATCATCCATTGATTTAAGGGAAAATTTCCTAACAATTAGAGCTATCCAAAAATGGAATGGATTGCCTCAGGAAGTAATTACTTACAGAATAATAGAATGTGAAATTACAAAGAGGCCTTAATTGGGCCTCTAGTCCAATCTATCCATGAAGAAATCTCTAATGTATATGACAGTGGACTGCCCAGCCTCTGCCTGAGGACTTCCAAGGAGGAGGAATCCACCACCTCTTGAGGTTAGTTACCCCACTTTTAAACAGGAAGTTATTTTGGTTGTTTCATTTTTGTTTTGTTTGTTTGTTTCCCAGTCATCAAGCCTAAATTTGGTTCTTTGTACCCTCTATCCATTACTCTTGGTTGTATCTCTGTGGCCTAACAAAGTCTAATCTTTCTTCCACATAGAAATCCTCCTACTTAAATATAGTTATCTCAACCCTACCACCACTACCACTACCCTGTCTTTTATCTAAGACTAAAAATGCTTGGTTCCTTCAAAGGATTTTCATAGACAATATACTAAAGGCTTTTCACCATCATCGTTGCCTTCTACTGGACTCTTTCCAGCTTACCAATTTCCTTCAATAACTATGGTGCCTAGAAAATTACTCCATATGAGGTCTGACAAGGGCATAGTATGATGGGTTTATCACATCAATGGATTTCTTCAGGCTGATTCTGGATCACTATTTACTGAATACATGACAGAGAGTATTCTTGAGCAGGTATGAATTAGTGGTCTCTACGAACTCTGAAGTTCTGTGACTTCTCCATCAATAAGTACTAGTTGAAAATGTAAGGATTTATATTGTCAATGGAATTTTGCTTACACCTCTTAAAAAGGCATTTTAAAACTGGTAGAGGGCATAGCTTTTGTAAACACAATGTTTTGGAAGTTTAATATCCAATTCATTTGCATAGAAAAATCAGCTAAATAGACCCATGAACATGTTCTTAGGAAGCTCTAATTCTTTTAGACAGTTTCAAATTAAGCTTTGAGATAGAAACCAGCTCTTTTGATAAAAAAAACATATTTCTTTAAAAAAACATAGGAACTTCAAAATGCTATGTCATTGAGGTTTGAGAATCTTTTGGTATAAATAGGTTTACTTTTAACAGAACAGCCATCAAGCAAGGTCAATTAAGACAAGCATCATGACACTTTTTCTATTAGAACCAAAAAAAGCCCTGTCCCACACTTAATGAGCAAATTATTGATAATTGTTCCCAACCAGAAATAAGAGGGGGAATCCATTTTCTTTGTTTTGATATTATTGATTGTGTCCTCCCAAAATGCTTCGTTAGCACCAGCTCTGTGCTGTTCATAAATACACTGCTGTTCCAGGATAGATCATTCATTGTTAAAATTGACAAGTTAATCCCTTTAGTCTGACAGAACCCAGCTGTGTGTGGTCTCCTGTCTATATCCCCTCTTGTGTTTCTCCTACTTCTTTCTAGATTATTTTGCTACAAACTATAAAATACCCTATTGATTGAGGATTGAAAGTTGTAAATGTGATTTATGAGCCATATTGGATTAAAAGTGTGACCACTCCAGGGAACTTAGACATTTCTTCCTGTTAGTGAAAAACCCATGTAAATCACTTAAATTTTAATCTATAACCTGTAAGAATACCTCCTTATGAAAGAATACCTCCAGTAGAAAGAATAGGGCCACAGTAAGCTTGTAGACTTACTAGGGCAAGAAAACTTGAATTTTTAGTTGCATTCCTGACAGCAAATGTGTCTATAGTTATTACATATTGCATGCCCCATGGTTTCTTTAAATGACACTTTAATTTAAATCATCTCAATAAGCATTTATTAAATGCCTGCTTTGTGCAAGGTACTATGGTAGGCACTGAGAATACAAAGACAAAATATCCTCTAGGGGGCTTATGTTCTAATTAGGGTGTAGATTAAGGGGTATTGGATGGCTAGGTGGGAGAGCAGATAGAGCACAGGGCTGGGAATTGGGAAGACTGTTCATGAGTTCAAATGCAGCCTCAAATGCTTATTAGGTGTGTGATCCTGGGCAAATCACTTAATCCTATTTGTCTCAGTTTCCTCATCTGTAAAATGAGTGGGAAAAGGAAATGCCAAACCACTCCAGTATCTTTGCCAAGAAAACCATAAGTGAGTTACAGAAAGTTGGACATGACAGGAATGATTGAACAACAGTAACAAAGAATATTAGATATATGCAGAGAAATATGGGATTCATCATGAATTTAAATGTCATGATGGTACAGGGGTCATGATAATCCCCATATCTACCCCCTTCTCTCCTCCCAGGACTAGTATTCTAGTGCAAGCCTCTATTGCCTTTGTCTTGAATAACTGCAGTAGCAGCTCCTAATCGAGTTCTCTGTCTCACTGATCCTTTCTATAGCTATCCTACACACAACTTCCAGAATGACTTTCCTAAAGTGTAGTCTTGAACATGTCATTCCCCTACTCAGTAAGCTTCAGTAGCTGTTACCTCCAAGATTAAATGTAAGCTTCTTTACTTGGAGCCCTTCACAACCTGGCCCCAACTTATGTGTTCAACCTTTTTATATATTACTCTCCTCACACTCTGTGGTCCTGATAAACTGATCTTCCTGCTGTTCATCACACAGGACACTCTGCCTCCTATCTACACATCTTAGCGCTGACTGTTCCTCATACCTTCAAAGTACTTCTCACCTCATCAAAATTCTGCTCAAGCACCACCTTCTCTGTTAGACATTTCCTGATCCCCCTATTTCCTTTCCTTTAAAAAAAAATCTTCTTTTATTGAATTTTTAAACATTCTCTATGTGAATATAACACCTGTGCCATCATACTGCAGTGCTATATGCCTGCATCAGTGAAAAAGGGATTTCTTCAGACTAAGATGACCACTCCCCCAACATGTACCAGCCCCTGGCATCCTGGAGACTGCTAATAAAGGACATTCCTTGGTGAGATCTATCCTTGCTTGGACTTAGATTGTATGTCATTCCCAGCTGAGCTCATTTACCCTCTTGTAATCTTTGATGTGTTCTAATCTATATAACTTTCTCTGATTTCTATTTACTATAAAATCATTAGAAGGCGTATTAACCATCCCTGATGATCTTGTGCATGAAAAGCACAAGGTGTATGGGAGAGTGGGTAGAGCAGAAAAAGCTAAGTTGGTGATGGTAAGGTATTACTCTCTCTTTAAGGGAGATCAGGGAAGGTGTCTTTTATTCTGAACCTCTTAAAATTATATCCCTAAATCAAAAGTATTTTGTGCGTGGTAGAAATGTTTCTGTCCTGCCCGTCCCTCCCCGACTAGGCTGCTGGCCATCCCACTTCAATCTAGGGTTGAATAAAACCTTGTCTAGGTACAAAAAGAAATTTGTTTCTGTTAGCAATCCCATGTTATCACAAAGGTGAATTGATTTTTAAATCCATTAAATGTTGGGAAAATTGTCTGAGCACATATTGCTAACTTAAAAGCTATAACTAGGGCAAGTCACCTGGGAATTTGCCTCTGGGCTGGTGAATGGGTTTATATTCCTCTAAGAAAGAAAGCAGATCCTGGTGGTGAGACAGGGGAAGAATTATGTCTGGTCAGAGATGGTGAACGTAGAGATGGGGAAAAGGAAGAAAGTCGCTCAACTCTCATAGGTTTATGCAGTGTGAGGGCAGCTACTGTCCCAATGGCACATAATCAGGAGTGTGGCCAAAAAAGGAGAGGTAGGACCACTAACATTATGATACTAAGTGAAGTTGAGGGGAGGGGTAGAAAATTAATACTGGGGTCCAGGTCCTTGTCTTTTCTGCTTAACTTCTTTTCTGGTCTTTCATCTGTATATAAAGTATCAAAGCTTTTTCAGGCTTTTAACTCATCCTTACAGTTTTAATTATATCTTAGCAAATAACGTTCATATCTATATATCCAGCTTTAATCTCTCTCCTGAGTTCTATTCCCATTTTACCAAATGGTTTTTTTTATATTTCTAATGGAATGTCCCACAAGTATTTCAAAATCAGCATATAGAAAACAGAACCCAATATCTTCCCTATTTCTCTAAACCATCCCCTTCTCCAAACCTGCCTATCTTCTATATTTGTATTGAAAACAATGTTATCCTTCAACTTACCCTGTTTCACAACTTCAACACTGTAATTGATTCCCTCTCTTACCTGTCATATCTAAAGAGTTGCCAAGTTGTAATCTTTAGTTTCCTTTCAAGTTCAGTTCATGTGCTATTTCCTGTAGAATTATTTTCCTGATTATAGGATCCTAGATTTTGATACCATTTAGTACAGCACCCTCATTTTACATATGAGGAAATTGAGATCCAGAGAGGTGAGGTGACTTACCCAAGGTATCAAGAAGAATTACAGTAGTACAGAAATGAGGATTTGAACTTAAGTCTTCTGACTCCAAATTGAGCTCTCTTTCTTTCATATTACCAACTTTTCTGATTTGTCCAGTTGTGATGCCATCCCTTGTCATTTTGTATTCATTTTCTGACATAATCTTTATCTGTTTATCTTTGAACAAATTGTATTCCCCCCTCCCATCATAGAATGTAGGCTCCTTGAGGGTGACAAAGTAGATAGAGCATCAGTCCTGGAGTCAGAAAGATCTAAGTTCATATTTGTCCTAAGCCTCAGGTCACAACTGTAAAATGGGGATATTAATAGCACTTACCTCTCAGGATTATTAGGAAGATCAAATGAGATAATAATTGCAAAGCACTTAGCACAGTTCCTGGCTTATCACAGGTGCTTAATAAATGTTTGATTCCGTCTTTCCTTATCTCCGTTTTGCTGATGGAAAAACTGAAGCTTAGTGGAATCAAGTGATTTGCCTAGGGACATATTGCTAGTAGTTGTCTAAGACAGGATTTGAACTCAGGTCTTTCTGACTTCCAGCACTCTGTTCACTGTACCACCTAGCTATCATCATTACCATCACCACTGCCATCACATCACCACCAATAACCATTATCAGCCATCGTTGAAATTGTAGGGTGATGAAATTGGAGTCAGAAATGCCTGAATTCAGGTCTTGCTTATGGAATATATACTTTTCTATAATCTTGGGCAAGTCATTTATCCCCTCAGTTTTTCAAGTAATTCATTAAGGAAAAAAGTTAGTCAATGCTCAACTTTTATGGGCGTAATTTTCCTAGAAAATGGCATGAAAATCAAAAATGTGATGTTGACACATTGAACCTTTAGGAAATAGGAGATTAGGTCCCCACAGCCACCCAAAACTGTAATCTTTCACTAGAGGTTGTTGAAAATACATTTTTCTACATACAATTCTTTATAGCAAAACATTAATTTTATAACATGAACTTTTCCTAACACATTAACCATGAAATAACCCATAAAATGCAGTACACAAAATAAAATTGATGATATGCAAGACACTTTTTCTCACTAATAATTCCCTAGAATTTTGTGAACTTTTGTGCTAACATATCAATTTTTTTAAATCTATTGATTTTAGACAGTATTCACTTTCCATAACAGGACCATAAATACTGTGCAGCAAATAAAATTTCTTACCTAAAACATTTTTAACCTGAATTTTATCTTCCACTGTGTCAGATGGTGATATGAGAATGTTGTACTATATACCATACCTCTCCACCTTGACTACCCTCTGAAAACTAAGGGAGAAATGTCTGAGATTTTCTGTCAGAAAACACCACACTATCCTTCATGGCTGGTGGATGGCATTGGAGATCGTGAGTTTGAAATAATCCATCAGTCACGTCCACTTCTTGCACCATTTGAGATCTTTGAGAGTCTCAAAGAATGAGAGTAGAGGCAAGTAGAAGCTAAACCTTGAGGCTACAATGGATGATGGGACTAGCAGCCTCCATGTCTCTTGCCAGCTACTCAATTAGGCAATTAGCAGCTGCAGATACTCTTGCATCAAGTGTACCCAATACCTTTACTTTCTCACAAAGTCACACCATTAACTTTGCACACTTGGTCTTAGAGACCAAAAGACTTACATTACGCTTTGGGATCATAGTTGTAACACAAAACCTGAGGTTTAAAACCAATAAAACTATGCCATGATACATGGGAAGTTCTTTACACTACAATGGTAGAGTGAACAAGACCAATAAAGTGCCTACTTGGATACCATCCACTCCACAAACTTGCATGCCTCACACATCTAATTTTTTTCTCTATTGAGCATAGCTGCAAGTGTGGATGGTTGCCAACTCAAAAGTGAAAATGAAACTACCAATAAAATCATGTGAATGCTTTAAACTGAGAAAGTTAAACAAGTGAATGTTGAGGATTGACTGTATATGAGTTTCAGGTTAGGATTGGTGGAGATTTATTATGTTCAAATATTCCATGTAACTGAGATCACAAATCCATACTCACCCTATGGCTCACCTGCAGTGTTGTCATCTCTGTCATTGAACTATGTTATTTTTAATTAACAATCTGATTTCAATGTGTTTTGCTTTAGGAAACTATGGCAACTGTATTTTAAGAAGATTTTTTGCGATCATCCATAAACCTAATTACCTAAAAAGTAACTAGCCGTGCCCATTGATCAAAATGACTTGTGAGGACAATCCTACATTTTTCTAATATTTATCATATTTCAAGTGAATTTCACTTATTTCAAAGGACAAAGGATTTTAAAACTATCTCACAGGAAGAAAAAAAAGTCAAAGATTGGAATCGATATGACTACAAAAGAAATTCAGTTCAGAAATAATACCTATTTCTTCACAACTGCATAAATCAACCAACTTTAGAATTTGTAAAGATTGGAATAAAATATTTCTAATCAGAAAACTTCTATTTTATTCAGCTAAATATGTTCACTCTTACCCTAATATAGTGAGAGACATAGTACAATGATTAAAAATCTGGTCAACTGTAGGTGTAGGAAGACCTATGTTTTGGTTCTGCCTCTGATACATATTAGTCATGTGACCAAGAACAATTATTTCAAGGTCCAAGGGAATTCTAGGACTATACTCACAGATGAGTTTTCAATCTGTGATGGTAGGGATAATTTTCATGCTAGGAGTTAGATGGCTGGCTTAAATGATATGTCCAGACTAAAACAATAACAAAAGTTCAGAATAATAGCAAAGCATTGATCTATATAGAGGGTATTGCCTAACACTTAGGAACTCAGTAATCCAGTGCATCTGTGATCTCTCGATATTGATAATACTTCCAGAACTATTGGTCACAAGTCATGCATTCTGTACCTTCAAAGGCCTCTATGTACTCTCTTAAATTCTCAAAAATGGGTCAAGGTCTGTCCAAAATGCTGGAAGCCCTTCCCTTATTCTTTTAATATTATATAGTGCCAGTGGAGCCTGCCAGCTCTTCATCAGTTTTCCCTCACTCAGTGATCAAGGGCTGTCCTGACTTGCCTGATTGTGTATCTTGGTGGTTATATCCTTTTATTCTTCTTCTCCTGTATAATTCTTTGTTGGAAATATGTGTCAACCTATTCATTCAGGTCACAAACCTCCCTATTAGCCCACGAGTGACTTGCAACTTTAATTCTTCAAACATTGTAGCTTTTCATGACTCAGCCATACTAAAAGATTCACTAAATTCACTAAATATTCACTAAAAGATGAATAATGTAAGCCATCTTATGAAGATCTTTCTTTTAAGAGGTCTTCAAAAGCAGTGCCTATTTTTAAAAATTCTTTCTTTTCTCCTTTTGTTTAATTCTTGGTCCAGTTCATTGACTATCCACAATTTCTACCTAAAACATGCCATTGCTGAATAAGCTCTATATGTTGTCCAGCCGACTGAATAACACAATTTGGACAGTAAACATTTTTTATCCACTTGATTTTTCCTTTGCATATGAGCTTTATTTCCTCCATTATGTATGTAATTTAGTAGCATCCATCTAAAGCAAATGTGTCAAATATACCCACATGTGCCCACAGCATTCCTGAATGCCACACAAACAAGATTTAAATGTAGTTTGTATTTTAAAAAATAAATGAAAATATAATAGAACCTGGATAATTTTGATATGTGGTTTCCTACAGCAATAGGAGGCCTACAGGGATTATATGCATGGGTTCCATTTCTATTTGAGTTTGGAACCACTGACCATGAGGACTATTAATAGGGAATTCCTCTACCATTTGGACTCTTACTAATTTCTCCTTCACAATAATAGTGAATTTTTGGCAAACATACATTTTTCTGTTTTATATTTCAATTTATATTAATATCCACAGAGTAATTGAACAAAGTTATGTCTATTGCTACATCTTTTAAATAATCTTTTATGACTTTTAGGTATCAATGGGAGACACCTGTTGGGAGGATAACTTTTCAAGTGGCACTTTGCTTAGTCAAATCAAAGGGTTGGGTTTTATTTTGGTTTTTGCCTTTTTTTGGCAAGGAAGTGATAAGCATAATGGGATCTTACATTCTTTACAGTGTTCAGTCAGTTGTATAACTATTAAGGTGTACTCTGTTGTTATCACCTGCAAAATCCTCTCTGTACCTTTTTCATATCTTAATCAAAGACATTCTAGATGTGTTTGTGTAAATTACTCTCAAAAAAAATTTTGGTTTTTTTTACAAATGGGAAAATTATTATGGGTTAGTTGTTATTGATATTTTCTTCTATTTCTTTTTAGGATAACTATAAGACTCAATATATTTTCCCCCATTTTTGATATCTTGTCTTCCCTGAGACATCATAAGAATTGGTTGTTCAGTGACTTCAAAATTTTGTTACATCTAGACTTTTTGTACGCTTGAAATTGTCCATGTCATTATCGATTTCTTTGGTACCATTTCTAATTCTTCATGTAGTATATCATGTAGCATTTCTAATTCTTCATGTAGCATATCAGATTGTGAGGTTAGATTCCAAATATGGGTAGTTTTCCTTTTATTGATTAAAAAAATTGTTACATATAGCTTTACAGATCTCCATTTTTACCTATTCATTTTCTTTCTTTCAATTTCAACTTATAATGACTTAGGACCAGCTAGCTTAGGTCTCATCCAAAATTTTCTGCCAATTTTCTATTCCTCCACTGCTTTTCACTGTTTTTAAGTTTTTTCTTATTTTTCCAGTCTTCCAACATCCTGATCTTACAAATGATTTTATAATACTAATCTTTATTGATGCTGGCTATTGTACCTCCCAGCTTTTCACATAGAACAAATGTTTGCTAGTAAGAAATTTCGGGATTAATTGATCACTTCCTTGTGATAGATTTGCATCAATTATAAATCCTTAAGAAATACTGGTAGTTTGTAGTGATAACTTCTCTTTTCTCCCTTTTCCATTTTTCAGCCTGAGTAGCTAACATCTAGGGTTACAGGAAAAAGCCTTGAGTTTCTTAAATCTGACAATGGACACCACTTGGCACAGTCACTGACCATACCAGTAATTAGAAGGAGCAAGGAAGCAAATGCCCTAATAGAGTTATGAGTAGACCTTGACAGTGATGAGATAAATACATCAGATGATCACCACATCAAAAGATAGAAATACCACATAGAGGACTTTAGTGCGAAAAGAATTTCAATCAAGCAATGATAAGTAACAAATTTAAATGTACTTTTAAAATTCTGTGGTCAGCATGCTTGGGATTGGAATTGGGTTATCAGCCTCCTGATTTATACAGTGGAGAAATTTTCACCCTATAGTAAGGCTGAAGGAGACTATATAGGCAATTCCAGACACCGTGTTCCCAGAGATTCCCTAGAAATTTCTGGGGATTCTAAGGCCAAGGTGATTCATTGCTTGAGTCTATAAAATGATAGATCCCTTCTTACACACCTGATTCATATTTGTATATTAAGTACATTTTTGTTTTTTACTTCACTCCTTCTTTGGGAAAATCCTAGAGGAGAGTCAGAAGATCTATTATATAATTTGCAGTTTTATTTTAAGAGGTTGTGCTGATGAGCCAATGAATATGAGAATGGAAAGCCTAATTCTCCTGACTTCAGGTCAGGCTTCTCAAAAGCTGAACCTGGCCAAATTTTAATGCCAGATAAAAGAGAAAAATTGGTATTTCTCAGCACACCCTGTGGCATTAGCCAAGCAATAAACTTTGTTCAATGATTATGAATTTTGATATAAGTTGAAGCCAAAAAAAAAAAAAAACAGGGAAATGTATGTTTGCTGAAGGCATTTTCACTACCATGGAGGAGAAATTATTAACAGAGTCCAAATGGAAAAGGAATTACCTATTGGTGATGTGGTCCTCTGGATAAATGGTGTAGAACCTGAGTAGAAATGGGGGTCATTAAACCATACATAAGGATACCTGCAGTCCTATTATTGGCTTAGAAAACTACATATTAACATTTTCCATATTCTGTTTTATTTCTATTTATTTTGTTAAATATTTACCAATCACTTTTAATTTTGATTACGTAGCACTCAGGACTATTGTGGGTAGCATGTGAGCTGTGTTTAGCACCTCTACTATAGTTGGATGCTACTGTGCTATGTTAGGTTTCAAGGTATGAGTTCTTTCATTCTATGTTCATTCACCAAATATTTGAATGTTTTTTTGTGTGTGCCTGGCATTGCATTGTATGTCAAGGATGATATAAAAATAGCTAAACATGATCCTTATCATCAAGAAAAAAGAGACTGGGAAGGGAATACACACCTATATAGGACTTACAATGTATCAGGCACTGCACTAAGAATTTTACAAATAATATCTCATTTGATCGTCACAACAAGTGTGCCATACTCTCCATTTTACAGTCAAGAAACTGAGATAAACAGAGATTAAATGATTCACCCAGGCTCACCATATAGCTAGTGTCTGAGGCTAGATCTGAACTCAGATCTTCATGATTCCAATGTCAGCATTCCATCTACTGCACCACAACAGAATTTATGGTTTATACTGTAGTGCAGGAGAGAGGAACCTGTGCCTACAGGTTCTCTGCCACTGCTCTAGTTTAACACCTCCTAGGTACTTACTCTTCCTAACTCTACCTGTGTGTGTGTGTGTTCGTCCTTCGTTGCTGAAGAAGACCATGTCATCAGAGAAATGTTGACATGACTTGCACTTGACTTTGTTTTGAGTGAGGGAGGGCTGTGCAGGTCACCAGCCTTACTTCTCCTCCAGAGCCATCTGAATCCAGTGACCAGATATTCATCAGGATGACTGGAGATGACCCAGGATGAGGCAATTGGGGTTAAGTGACTTGCCCAAGGTCACACAACTAGTGAGTATCAAGTGTCTGAGGTGAGATTTGAACTCAGGTCCTCCTGACTCCTGCACTGATGCTCTATCCACTGTACCACCTAGCTGACCAACTCTACTTGCATTGGTGAGACAAGTCCTTAGAAGGATGGTGATTATTTTTTTTTCCTTTTGGGATTCCAGAGTTAATTCTGAGGGGTTGGGGTGGTTTTCTTTTATTTTTGTTTAAGACTCCATTTGTTGTTTTCCCCAATACTGTTTAACCAGTCAATATGAATTACCATTTGTAAATGGAAATTTACTTACTAAGGTGGTTTAGTGAGGATGTTACAGATGTTACAGAAACATGTTACAGAACTAAGGGTGTACTTCCTCACACACACTTGGTTCCTGGGAAGAGTTGACTGAGGTTTAGAGAGCACATGTGCCGAAGGGATAACTCACTGCTCCTTTTTGCCCTTTATGGAGTCCTCATGCAGTTCACCGCTTGTTTGTATAGCTTTCTGCTGGGTTCTAAGGACCAATGAATGCCCTTGCACAAGGGTCCTGAGGCTGCTTCTCCTTGGTGTGTTTAGTTTTCCTCATCTCCAGATGTAAGTACTGCACTAATACTGATTCAGGTAAACCTTATTCTTTCTACTTTTCAAGAAAGAAATATAAAAGAGGTCACCTTCTGACTGAGGGTTAGGAAAGAAAAACTATCTCCTCCACCACTCACCACTCACCACTAACCACTCTCAGAGGCTTTGTTGGAAGAACACCACTACAGAGCTGGCTTAGTATTTGAATATAGGCTTCCTGTTTTATACATATCTCCAAAGGCATAAAGGCATGTGACAAATTCTTTTCTTTCTAATTCACAAGATATTTCTAATTCAGGATCATCTTACTTCATCCAAAAGTAGGAACACTTAACTCCTCTCATATTGATTAAGAACTTGTTCACACTTGGTATCTTTGATCTTTTGTGCAAAGTTTGTTAAACTTTTTCCACTTGAGACCCTTTTTTTTGCATTTTGGCAGTGGTCATTGGCATTGCATGACTGGAAGGTACGTGCAGTGCAAAGTGCACATGCTGTGTGTCCAGAAATAAGGCTGCAATGAAGTTACTTGATGCAACACAGGCAAGTGCTGCCAGAAACACCTCACAATCATCACACATTTGATTTTTAATTAATTTTTGGTCATTGTACATTCAGAAACCTTTCACTGTTGCCAAATTTTTCATGACCCCATCTATGGTCACAATCCACAGTTTAAGAAGTACTGATTAGAGAACTTTGGAACTTCATCGTATCTGGTTTACAACTTTGATTTTTGTAACTCAGTTCAAGATGAGTGTCATTTGATAAAGATAGCAGGGCTTAGAGCAAGAGTTCTAAACCTTGTGTCTATGAACTTATTATTATTGTTATTGTTTCATATGAGAGTTTTTCTTTGTGATCCTGTGTATTTTATTTAATGCATTTAAAAACCATTTTATATAAAGGGACCAGTAGGCTTCACCATATTGCAGGAGGGATCCATGACACACAGATTAAAGGTTAAGAACCTCTAGCTTAGAGCATCATTTTAGGACATTAGTTGGGGTTGAGGCATGTTGACCATCCCTTTTACACTCATAAAGAAGTTCTGACACAAAAACTATCAAGTACAAGATATCCCAGAAAGCCTTAGTACAGCTTTAAAAAACTTAAAACTGCACTAAAATTGTTAGGATCACTCTTTAAATATGATGATGATGATGATGGTAGCTGACACATGGAGCATTTTGTGTTTTACAGTGTGCCTTACATATATTATTTCAGTTGATCCTCACAGCAGCATTAGTTGAGGTGGGTGGTCCAATTATCATCCCTGTTCTATTGATCAATAAAATGATACTCAGAAAGATTAGTGACTTGCCAAAGGTTATACAATAAAAAGTAGCAGATAGTTTTCCATTATATATCAAATAAATTTCAAACTTTTTTATCCTGTCATTATCTGATGATAATTTATTTTTCTGGTCTTATTTTCTATTTATATTCTTCATCTCTTAATATGATTCCCATTTAATAGTTGTGGTGTTTTCATTTGCATCTGTCTAATTATTAATGAATCTAAATGTTTTTCATATAGTTTGTATACTATGTACTACTGAACACCAGAGAAATAGAGGGTTGCTTCAAAAATACAAAATACCCAAACTAAAAGACTAAAAAGAGATCCTAAAAAAAAACATTCTCAGAAAAGAAAATAGAACTAGCTAGGAAGTAACTACCAAAGAAAAAGATATTAATTCAGATAGCTTTATATGAGAATTCTACCAAACTTTTAAAGAACAATTAATAACTGTCCTACAAAATATTATCAAAAATTGAAAAGAAAATCACTTGACTAAGCTCTTTTTTTAAACTAGTACACGTTTAATTCCTAAATCAAGTAAGAATGAAACAAAGACAATGATAGATCAAAATCATTATTGAATATCAGTTGTAATTTTAAATAGAATACTGGCATAAAGATATAAAAAATTATCTAAAACCCTTATAGTGTATAATTTACATTTCCTCATTTGAAAACTTGTCTCTTTCATCACAGTGGTGATGACAAACATTTTTGGTAAGCATATATCTCTATTTTTTGGTAGACCTGATGTTTATGATTAGAAGCTCATTGAGCAGGGTTATTTGTGTTGCTACATATTTCATGAAATTTTGGCATATGAGAAATACCATTCTGGAAAAGAGCCCTGACTGTAGATTTTGCCTGAACAAATCATTTTTTCATAAGCAATAAGCAATAAGAAGAGTACTTCATTCTCCAGACTTATCATTTGTAAAATACTTAAGATATCTTCCATTGTTATTACCTTGGGAAAGCTGCTTTTTCCCTACAAATTATACCTTCATGGAGTATGTCTTTAATTCATGTATAAATAATACTCATTAAGATTTTATAAAGATGGGAGAGTAGATATAGAGCTTTGGAATTGTTGGTGTTTTCCTGGTTACTTCCTCCTTCTCAATCTGCCAGAAATCATAATTTCTCTTCGAAAAGGGGAGGTGGAGAAAATTGAAGAAATATGTCTCTGCAAGACACTTTTATATGCTCCCATGTGCACAAAAACAACCCATTTGGGCAGCAAAATACACACACACCATTCCAGAGCTGGTTAGGGTTTTTCCTTGCATTTTGATCTTCTTTTCCTTCTCATACCTTACCTATGAGTCCCTCACCACCCTCATCATTATGTCTCTTTTAGCAAGGATTTCCTTATAAACATTTGAACCAATTCCCCTACTTTTCCTGGTTTTGTTTTCTTTTAATGGTTTTTTTTTTTCCCACATACATACATAGGCCCCATAATGAATAAATACTTGAAGAATTATTGCTGGATAAGAGTTTATTGGAAATATAAGTTTTATTCTAAAAATTATTTTACCTCTGATCCATAAATTTTGGGTTACTCGCTTATTATTTCCTTTAATAAAATTATTTATAACTTCCTTTAAGGTTTAGCTCAAGTGCCATGTCTATAAGAGGTATTTTTAGATTCCATCAGTCAGTTCCCCCTCATCAATTATTTTGTGATATATATGTATGTGTGTGTGTATGTGTATATATATGTATATGTTTACATACATATATATATACACTAGTATACGTGTGTGTCATATATATATATATATTTCTCATATATATATAAATATATATATATTATCTGTATACTTGTTTTGTTCCCTCCCTCAAAAAGTAATATCCTTTAAGGCAAGAACTGCATCTTTTTATTCTTATAGAAGGAAATTAATAAAAAATTTATTAATCAAAATATTGCTTCTATTATTTATTCTGTCACTAAAACATTATTTAGAATATCATCTTATTAGATGTGTATCATTTATTTAGGTTTCTTTTGTTCATTTGTAACCTTATGTTCTGTAAATATTTAATATATCTGTTTTTCTACATTTATTTATGTTGTAATATCCCAGAATTTGATCAGTCTTTGCAAAGTTATTCTCTGAAGTTTAAAAAAGTATGCAAGTTAGTATTCTCACTCAGGAGACATCATAGAATCATCTCTTCATAGATTTAGATTTGGAAGGAAGCATAAAGGTCCTTATTTAACAAACAAGGAAACCAAGGTCCACAGAAATCATTACATACCAAACATCACCCAGGTAGCCAACAGTAGAATGGAAATATGATCAGTGTTCTCTGACAACAAATCCAACTCTATTTCTTCAATGTAACTATCAAATTGATTTTTTTCAATATTTTGTTCATATGTATTATTTTGCTTCTTTTCTTTCTTCTAGATATATCAAGTTTTAGAGAAGGATGTTATAACTATAATAATTTTTTAATCAAGATCTTTTCCATTTAATTAAACTTTTCTTTCAGGGGCTTAGACTATGCTATTTTGCATATAGGTATTGAATATTAAGATTATTTCACTATCTGTGTAAGCATTCAAACATGATGTAATTTCTCTTTCTGATATCTTCTTATTAATGTCTTGTCTGAAATCATGATTGCAAATTATTTTATTGCTTTTCCTTGAGCACAATAAGTTTTATTTTAGTCACTTATCTCTTCTCTGTATGCTTTCATGTTTTAAAGTGTTTCTTATATGTAACAATTTACTGGATTCTGTTTTCTCTTTTTTTCCCCTGTTTTCCATTTGGGGAGGCAAGATTAGTTTAAATTTAAGGTTATTATCATTATCTTCACTTTCCCTCCCTAAAATGTTTTATACACACACACACACACACACACACACACACACATATACACACACACACACACACACACACACACACACATATATATATATACATAATATATATCACCATCAGTACTTGTAACTTTTTTATTGGTGAATGGAGGGGGCAAGGCAGAAATGACCAAAGTTCAGTGTCTACTATCCTACAAAAATATACACATCCCTTCTCTGTTCAATTCTATGTCAGATTGCTGACAGTTTCCTTACTTTATATGCATATATGTGTGCACACTTCTCATGTTGACAGAAAAGAAAATACAGAAAAATTGGTTAAAAAAATAAAAAAAGAAGAAGAGACACTTAAAATGTTTAAGGAGGAAGGGAGAGCATAATAAATGGCATCATTCTTAGGTAAAAAAGGAAGCAAGATCATCTGCTTAGAGTAAGTTAGATAATAGTTTTTAAAATGTGGGGAATGAAGTAGGTAACTGATAAGAGCGGGATTAAAAACGAGCATGCCACAATGAAGGTCTAGTTGCTATCAAACAGAATAAATTTGCAATAGACCCAATCAACACACTTTCATGATTCTCTAGCAACACTTGGTAACTTATAAATGGGTCTGGAAAAAGCGTCTGGTAAAGGTTCGATTAGATATTTTCAATGAGTATAAAAGATCAAGGGCATGGAAGTTTCTTGGGTAATAGTGATCACATCTTTGGAACCCTTAGCATGATAGGCAAATGAAAAGAGATGAGAACTGAAGAAGCAAATGAATAAGGAGGAGTCAAGGGACTTAAGATCATAATGAGAATGGTATGTAGGCTCCTTATAAGTGAGGGAATGGAGATGGAAGTATAGGAGGGTGCAGAAAAAGAAGTAAATTTTTATATATGGAGATTTGAGAGGTGGGATGTTCTGAGTAGTCATTCAGTATGTGGCATGGCCAGCCTAATGAAGAAAGTGGAAAGAAATATGACTACCATGGACAATAACCCAATTCTTTAGTCCAAGGACTTTTCTGAATCAAAGGTTACAGAGGGATTTGTCAAAGCAAATTAGGGACTATAAGTTCTACCTTTACAATATTTGGGTCTATTATTTATGCAAGATTCATTTCTTTCCTCATTATGCTAAGCAGTATTATTAGCATCAAACAGAACATATTGCTTTCTTGCAATTAATGAGTAAATTCAGTAAGACAAAATAAAAAATTCCAATTAATATTTCCTCCATTTATGTCAGGGATCATGATTTCTTCTATATGGATTCCTTTCACTGATACAGATTACAACCTCCCCTGTGTCTGAGTAGATTTCATTCACTAGCTTCTTTGACCTTGTGGCCAGTCTCTGATTCTTAGATGACAGACACACAATCCATATGAAGTCTTACTCTTTTTCATTTGCCTTTCCAAGATGAAATCAAGTACCAGAACTGATCAAAACTAAGAGCACTATGAGTCATTAAAGTAAGACAAGAAGAGATTATGAAAAATGTATGTAAATGGAAAAAAATATTATTTTAAGATTATCTAAATTACATTAGAAATCTGAAGTAGGAAAGATGACCAGAAAAAAATCTAGGATGAATTTTGGCAGTATTCTAATGAAAAAGCAAGAAGTCAAGGATTTTTTTAATCATTTGTTTTTGCTTTGCTCAAGAGTAGGAGTACTCCTCCTACCAGAAAAGAATCTCAAAAGGAGATAGCATGGTCGAGTACAGTGGTCTAGTACACAAATAGAAGCAAATTCTTCCAGGTCCCATTGACTTAGAAAACCACAAACTACTGTTATGTATATATATATATATATATATATATATATATATATATATATGCAGTGTTATATTTTTATTTATTTTATTAAACATTTCCCAATTATATTTTCACTGCAAAATTTTGTAGCCACTTATAGCCTGGGATATGAATTTGATACCTCAGGTCAAGTGGATAGAGTGACAGATTTGGTAAAGCTGACTTGAAATTCTACCTGTGAAGCAATTATTATTATTAATATCATTATCATCAGCATTATCAGTCTTGCTTGTTCCTCAAAATATTATGAGATATGTGCTTTAATATTCATCCTCATTTTACAATAGAAAGAAATTGATGTTGAGAATCATTAAATGATATACCCAGGGTCACCCAACTAGGTAGTGTCTAAGATTGAATTTAAACTCAGGTCTTCCTCTCCAAATCTATTATTCCATTCCCTGTGCCACATAGCATGATCATAAATAAGTCACTAAACCTCTCTGAATCTTTTATCTCATCTAGAAAATAGAGATAAGAATATGTATAGTACATCCCTCAAAGGACAGTTGGAAGACTCAAATAAGATATAGATATATACATACATATATATGTATATATTTGTATACATGTACATATATATATTAATTTGAAAGTACCACATAATGTAAGCAAATATTATTAGCCCTTTCACACCTTTTGTGTGATTCTTGTTCATGTCTTTTGATAAACTCATGATGCTGGATGTCTTTCTCCTCTTTTTATTATCTAAGAAATCACAGCTTAGGGCTTTGACCATCCATCTGCTGTCTTTCATTTTCACTACATGAAAGGATCAATCTTTTTCTGATTACATATGTCCCTGATAATGCCCTCTGTAGCACTTCTGTCTTTCAAGTCATCATTGGGAACATACAACAGCATAATTAAGACTTCTAAGAGTCTTCCCCTTGCCCTTTGTCTTAATTTTAATTTTTATTCTTCTGAGATTATGGTATTTAATGATTCACAGCCATGTAGCATTATGAGGAAAATATTGGGGTTAGAACAGTGGAGGGGTTTTCAGCAACAAGTAGTTTGAAATCTTGAAAAGCACCATAGTAATTCCCAAATGCAATCTGGTCGGATTTCATCATATTCAATTCTGAGGTACCGTAATGATCCATCTGAAGCTCCTTTTCTATTTATCTAATCTTTATATCTCTCCTCTTCTCATTCTCTTCTCTCAGAGGTCCTAGACTAGGAAATATGTTTTTTTCATCCACTCTCTTCTCATACTATGGAAACTTGATCAATCTCCTTTACATATTCAAGAATTTCATTGAGGAATTTCTGTCATGTACCAAGGCTCAATAAAAGTATTACACTGTTAAAACCCCAGTTTCAATGCATTTTAAATGGAATGTGGAATAAGCAAGAGGCTAGGAATCAGTGAAACTCTTTCTAAGCCCTGAGAATTTAAGAGAATTCTTTCCCAGGCCAAAATCATGACTAAAAGCATTTTCCAGGCCATGTTCAAAATGTTGGGGATGCAAATGCAAAAGTGAGAAAGTCCCTGCCCTCAGAGAGCTTAGAGGCAAAATGTGGCACAATACAAATAAGGGAATGGAGGGAAGGAAGAATATTTTGGTTTGAGAAGTCTAAAGCATTATGAGTGGAACAATGAAGTAGTAGGTTGACATGTTTCTTTTTAGTTTCCTTTGCTGGTTCTTCATCAGTGTCATGCCCATCAACTGTGGGTGTCCCCGAAGGTTCTATCATGGTACGTCTTCAGTTCTTGCTGTACAGCTTTCACTTGGTTATCTTATCTCCCTTAGTTTCAGTTATCATTTCTATGCCAGTGATTACCAGCCCTGATCTCTCCCTTGAGCTACAATTACACAGAACCAACTGCCTTATGAATATCTAGACCTGAATGTCTCATAGGAATCTCAAACAAGATATGCCCCTAACAGAACTCATCTTCTTCCCCAAACCTTCCCTTCTTCCCCAAACCTTCCCTTCTTTTAAAAAAAATGTTTATTTCCTTCTTTCATTTATGGAATTAATAAAAGCATTTGTATAACACAGTATAATAAAAAATGATGATTGCACATAAAACCCCTTCTTCTTATGAAATTCTATATTATTTTC
This sequence comes from Notamacropus eugenii, assembly GCF_028372415.1. Classification (NCBI taxonomy): domain Eukaryota; kingdom Metazoa; phylum Chordata; class Mammalia; order Diprotodontia; family Macropodidae; genus Notamacropus; species Notamacropus eugenii. The sequence goes on along the minus strand of NC_092873.1, from coordinate 130,100,271 downwards.
AAGGATATCATCCTTCTATTTACCCAGGTTTCCAATTTCATCTGATTCTTCCCTTCGTACTTTCACTCGCCTTACATAAACATTGCCAAGTTCTCTTGTTTCTACATCTTTAGTACATCCCCTTCTTTATACTCACATGACCACCATTCTAATTCAACTTTCATCATCTCTTGCCTGGACTTTTAGAATGGTTTTCTATTTTAATATTCACTGGGTCTTCATGCCTTAAGTCTCTCAGTGCTCTAATCCATATTCTCCTCAGCTCCGAAGGTAATTTTTTTTCCCTAAGGTATCCTTACTATGTCACCCTCTCTTGCTGAGTATCAGGGGCTCCTTTTACCATAAGGATAAAATATAAATTCTATTTGTCATTTAAATTTCTCCAAAACTTGGTTCCCTTCTACCTTTCAAGTTTTCTCACACTTTACTCCTTTCCACATACCCAGCAACAATGACATTCTTAGCATAGTTCACACACTCCTTTTCCTATCTTCTTTGTCTTTTCACTGGGCAACCCCAAAGTCTGAGATAGTCTTCCATCTCATCTCCAAGGCTTAGATCAAACCCACATACAGAAGACCTTTCCTATTCTATTCACTCTACAAAGCTGCTGATATCTCTTTTTTTCAGATTACCATCATTTTCCAAGTCTATGTCTTATATGTATGTAATTTCCATGTTGTCTTCCCCATTATTGTGTTTGTCTCTCTTTGTATCTCCCATGTTTAGCCTAGTTCCTGAAATATGGTAAGTGCTTAATAAATGTTTGTTTACTGGCTGACTGGTGTATCCTTTCCAGAAGCAATGGTAATGTTGATGTGATTACAGTTTTCAGAATAAGAAGTGCATAGAGGGAAGAGAAGAGGGAGGAGATAGCAGGGTTGAAGATGTTGGAGTAAAGAATTATGGCCTTAGGGAGTTCAGAGGTTGAGTGGTTTAGCACCTTCTGGGAATAGTCCCTTAACTCTCAGTTTGAAGGTTAAAGGGTGGGAGATAACTAGGTTAAAGAAGCATGCCAAGGTCAAAGAAAGGAACCTAGTTTTCAAGTTATATAAAGCAGAAGGAACTGTATAGAAACCTAATGAATTAATTTGTACTCAACACATGTTAACTTAGATATGGTGAATTTCACATTCTTTAAAGTTTGCCTGTAGATAATATAGTAATCCTTTTGCAGACTGTCTAGGACACGCTCCTGTACTTTAGCAGCTGTTTCTAATCAACACCAAAGATTAATAGTTAAGAATCATGCTTTGCAAATAAAGATGTGTGATCATGGGCAAGATTTGGCTTTGTTTCATTCTGTTTTGGTTTTGGGATGTCACATCACAATACTGATTCATATTAAAATTATTATAATCCACAAGAAAAAGTTTTTTAAAGAGATATATAACCATGCCTTCCTCAGTTCTTTCTTCATGTCACTTTATTAAAATTTTCTCCAAATAATCCATACACTTAGAGGGAAAATATTTTTGTTCTCCCATGCTGTAAGTGGAAGCAATGAAACATGTTCAGATTTTCTTCTTTGAGTATCTTTTTCTCTCTTCTTACCTTGTGAAAATATGCTTTGTTTGGCATTTCTTGGGAAGTCACACTTTGTACCACAGTAGAAATATAAGCATCCTTCGAGATCCCCCTCCTCACCACAGAATACAAAGATATGCACACACAAACACATATTCATACATTTTGGGGCCTACTCAGTAAAAGTATGATTTTGTTGTGCAGTATAATCAGATAGTACTTTTCTTTCACAAATGTTACTACTCTGGAATTGGTACCAATAAAACTGGGGGAAAATAGCCCTAGCCCTCTAAAAACATCCTAAATAAATAAATAAAATGCTAGTTATATATCTGAATGTGTAATAAGGCCATGAGATAGACACCTATGAGGTAACAAAAAAAATACATCTAAGGTTATGAAATGAAAAATAAATTGAATTATATACAGAGTAGATTTAGTTCATTTTATTACAACAGTTTGATAGAGTAGGTCATGAGTTTGTAAAGAATTTTAATGTCCCCTATATTCTATCTGGAATTACTTTCTTCAGGAAGTGAAAAATAATGAGTCTTGAAGAAATGGAGAAAAGTACCTGAGTGGACCTGACCAAAAAGGACATAGGGACTAACATGAGAGAAGGCACAAAATTACACATGGCAAAGATGGGCAAAAGAAGCATTAACAAGTCTGAGTGAAGCACACAACTGTGTTTTTCAGGGGAAGGAATAAAAATAGTTCTCTCTCTTCCCTTATTTTAAAAAATGAACTTAAGATCTTGCCACAGAAGAACGAATAATGAAAGGGAAAGAAAGAAGGGAGGGAGGAAGGAAAAGGAGAAAGAGAATAAGGAAGGAAAAAAGAAAGGAGGGAGAGATGAAGGAAGGAAGGAAGGAAGGAAGGAAGGAAGGAAGGAAGGAAGGAAGGAAGGAAGGAAGGAAGGAAGAAAGGAAGGAAGGAAGGAAGGAAGAAAGGAAGGAAGGAACTCATATTTATGATCTTTAATTAAGTTTACTGTTTATGTGGCCAAAGAAAGCCTATCTACGAAGTCCTTGGTTCAAGGAAAAGAAGAGTTTGTACTCTAATCAGACAACCTAGGTTAACATCCTAGCTCTGTTGTCTTGTATGACCATAGGCAAGGTTTTGTTTTGTTTTGTTTTGTTTTGTATTTGTATTTTATCATATCACTACTGATTCATATTGAAGTTTCAATACACAAAAAAAAGCCAACAGTTTCTCAAACAAAAGATATCTAACCATCTTACACTTAAAGAAGCTGAATTTTTGAATCCAATTATAAGATTAATTTCATCTTAAATTCCCTAATAGATTCAGCCCAATGTAATAAGGTGTAATAATTCAAAAACTTTTTTGAATCTTCATTCTTTTATCCAGTATGTTAGTTGCCCTTCCCAACTTCATGTCATCTTTAAGTTAGGTGAGCATATCATTTATGCTCACATCTAAATAATTAATTAAATGGTTAAATAGCATAGGACCAAGTACAGATTCCTGGGCACTGTACTGGAGATCTAATGACCCATGGACACTGACTATTAATGAGAACTCTGAGTCTGGCTATTCCATAGGTAGCAAACCATTAAAAACAAATTTCCTTCTCAATTACATTAAAACAATGATTAACATTTTTTTTGTTTTGAGTTCCAATCTATCCCTCCCTTCCTCCCTGAAACAGTAAATAATCAAATATAGGTTATACACCTTATTCACGTAGAACATTTCCATATTAGCCATTTTGTTTAAGATTCAAAAGAAAAAGAATGAAAGTGAAAAATAGCATGCTTCAGTCAATTCAAAGAATATTACTTCTTTCTCTGAAGGCAGATAGTATGCTTCATCATTAGTCCTTTGGGTTTTCTTGGATATTGCTGAGAATAGCTAAGTCATTCACAGTTCTTCATTGAACAACACTGCTGTTGCTATGTACAATATTCTCCTGTTCCGTTCACTTCACTTTGCATCAGTTCATGTAAGTCTTTCCAGGTTTTTCTGAAATCATCCTGCTTATCATTTCTTATAGTACAATAATATTCCTTTTCACTCATATACCACAGCTGGTTTAGCCATTCTCAATTGACTGGGCATCCTTTTGACTTCTAAATCTTTGCCACTACAAAAAGAACTGCTATATTTTTGTACGTATAGGTCCTTTCCCCCTTTTTTGATGTCATTGTGATATAGCCCTAGAAGTGGTATTGCTAGATAAAAGGGTATGATTTTATTGGTGTGGGGACTTTTTTTCCACCTATACAGATGCCAGCTGCTCTACAGCTTTGTAAATGATCTTTGAGAGTAGTGGCCAAAAGATTCATCACCATGAAATCAAGTTCTTGCTTCTAATTCCCTGTAAACTTAGCTATATTTGTTGTCAGGCAGCAGATATTTAGACAATCACTTTCCATATTGATAGGAGCTAGCAGGACTTTCATTCCACTAGATCATCTCCAATGACTCAGGATGATTTACATGCTGCAGTTATATATCAAAGTCACACTTAAGTTCAGGAGCAGAAAAATATATGAAAATGAAAGGCAGAGAGGTTCTGCCCACTACTGGTTTTTGATTTGCTAACCTCTAATTATTTTCTCCACTATGCAGAGATCTCTAAGAAAATGTCACATCAGCTACTTGGTCAATATTGTGAATTTTACAAGTCTATCTATCACTACAGTCACTTCCTGTAGCTTTTGGAAATCTTTTTCCTTTCTAGTGAAAAAAATCACATGTGCCTTTTTCTAGGATAGAAGCAATAGTCACTGATTCAGAACAGGATTTTTCAGTCTTCTGTAGAAAAGTAGGATACTACTATGAGATCTACAAGAATGTAACTTAGAAGTTTAGTGGTCTTGGACAAGATTCTACTCCACAACTTCCATAAAAATATGATGCTCCAAGATTTCACTTTTATCCACAAGTACTAATTATAATTGAGTAGAGAGAGTACGAATCACAGCAGTCATCTTTCCTATTTGCATTTGATGGACTAATTCCATTCCAAATTAATGTATCATGTAAAGTCAAAAGGAACAAAAAACCTAGCACTGAACTATAGTGCTGGCACTGGAACCTATGGGTTCTAGTTTTGACTCAGCCATTTACTCGCTTTGTAACCTTCAGCAAGTCTTTTAACATCTCTAAACCTGTTTTTTCATCTATAAAAGGAGTTAATAATATATGATTGACTCCCTTAGATTGTTGTAAAACATAAATTTTCCTCATCTGTAAACTTAAGGGATCTAATTAGACAATGCCTAATATTCCCACCATCTCTTCTCATGAAGTAGGAAAAGTGCTTTTCAACGCACCATATAAAGGCAAATTATTAACATTGTCATTGTTTTTCTTGTGAAGATCAAATGAGGTATTTTTAAAGTGCTTAGCACAGTCCCTGGCATGTAGTAAGCACTATATACATACTTATTCCTTCCACTTTCTCCCTTAATTTTTAATATTTAGGATTCCTAACCCCTGCAACCACTTCTGATAGGAGCAGTTATCCCAAAGTCTTAATCCTAAATGATCAGTTTTTAAAAATTTTTTCCTAAAAGATATTGAAGTTGTTTTTCAGACTTAATTGACATCAGGATTCTAAATTGAGATCACTGATGTGGCTTCTTGGTGACCTAAGCACAAAAACCAGAGTAAACAGAATTAGGAACAGCTACCACAGGCTTTGGACCAGCAACCAGCATTGTAAATCTGTACAGAACTGAACCAGTTCTGTATCCTTGCCCAATGTCCTTTATCTGATATGGGTAAATAAACTCCTTTTTATTAACTATTAGATTGTCTATAAATGCTTAAGTATCTACTATATTCCAGGTACTATGCCAAGCACTGGGAAAACAAACATGAAAAAAAAAAAGAGAATTCCTGTCCTCAAGAACTTTACAATCTAATGCAGGAAGATAAGGCAGAAGGAAGCTGAAAATTACTGGGAGAGATTTTTTCCTCATGGGAACATGATGGAGAATTCAGAGAAGTCCCAAATTAGTGCAGGTAGATAAGAAATGAGAAGATATTGGGGTGGATTCACCTCCTTAAATGGAGATTTTAGAGTTCATGGCTCTATTGCTTCATTAAAGGAGTCCAAGAGTAGTGGTAAGATGCATATCGAGACTGACTGTATCTTGCAAGATAATAGGGTTTACCAAAAATGAGCTTCCTAAAGCATGGTGGAAAAGGCAGTGAAACCTCAAAGTAGGGCAGCCAGACCGTAAGTGAATAAATACCTGTATCATTTTATTCTAATATAAATACCCGAAGCACTTGAGCCACCTAAACTAGTCCAGTCTATAATACACACTAAGTTATTAGTTGTTTACTCCATATATATATGAGTATGACTCAAATGAAATTTCAATCATTCTTACAAGTTTCACTGACATTATGATACCTATGCTTTGGAATATAAATAAATATATGGTTTTCTTGTCTATGAGATGATGACAGTTACACTAATCCTGCTTGAAAATTGATATAGATCATAGAGGAAAGCCAAAGCATAGAGGGAGAATGAAACTTGGCGGTCATCTGGTCCAAACCTCTCACTTCCCACTGGAGAAAACACACCCAGAAATATTAGTGCTTTTAATTAAACTAATTAATAATAGACTAATTCCTAGTCTAATGTTCTTTCCACCATAAAAGAGTGAGCTATGCTGAAAAAGAGTGCTTCTGTGCTGGATTCAACAAAGATCCAGGTTCACATCTCATCTCTCACACTTAATAGATATGTGACTACAGGCAGGCAAGATGCTTGGCCTTCTAGAAAATGGGAATAATGATATTTGCAGTATGTACTTCATTGGGTTGTCATGAGGATCAAATGAGATAATGTATATAAAACCTTCTGCAAATCTGAAAGCATTATATAAACGCAAATTATCATTTGAACATCTATCTGAGCAGAAACTAGGGGCAATGGAGTATATGAGCAAGGTTTTTTTCATGTGTTGGTATTTGGTCAGTACGTCTGGCAGGTCTATATCTCCTTCTTAATATGAATCCATGTTGTAATGAAAAGGAAGTTTGCTCTACATCTTTTGTGCTATAGCATCCCTATGGCTTTTCTCAATAACTACATATAAAAGAAAAAAGAGATGAGGAAATATCTCATCAGAAAATGCCTGTGTTTAAAAGATGAGGCTTAAGTGTACATTTCAACCAGTTCATTGGATTCATTGGTGAGGTCCAAATTCAAATTCAATAATAGCTAAAAGGGCTCACTCATTCAGTAAATGTTTTCCCTCCTGTGGAATAACCAGTTACATTGCTTCAGAAAACCAAAAGCAATTCCATCTGGGTTCATACAGGGATAGTAACTTGGAAATAGACTCATCTTTTCCTGTCCCCTATGCTTTAACTTGTTAAATTTTAAAATCAATTTGGTGTTCAATAAGAAATCAATTGCATTTCCTTAGAGGAATAAAACACCGAGTTCAGGAGAGGGCAGAGTCGGAAGTCTGTATTCTGTGTAATTGAAGTATAATAGAGCAATTTTTCAGGAAGAGAATAGCTGCATATGTTACAGTAATCTAATCTATGTACCTAGTATTACTAAGGTGCCCCCTCACTGAGAAAACGTAGCCCGCCAACAGGCATTAGATGAGCACAGAATTAAACAGTAAAGAAAAGCACCTTACAAACTCAACCTCTGCCAGGGCTGGGAGCCTACTGAACAGAAAGAGATTAAGGAAAGTCATGGATTGTAGTTTCTCCAAATCATTTTTCCCAAAGTCACAAGACAGAAAGCAAGAGATGTTCCATTAACAATCAAACATTTTGAACAAAGGGAAAGCTGTGAAAAGAATGTGACATTAAATTCATCTTCCAAAATAACAAACCCGTTGCCAAGCAAATCTCTGCACCACATACCTCAGGACAGTGAATAATCAGTTGGTTCTTGAAGAATGAATAAAAAGCTAGGTCAAATTGTATGAATATCTATGCAGGTAAAGACTATTAGAGCTGAACATAGTTGCCATCTGGGTTACCTAAATCTCATGTATTTGATAAAACACAGTATGGCAATACCATTTGCTAGAGACAGCAATGCTCTGGTGCATTGGTCCATTTTGCTTGTAATAGGACCTACCTCACCCCAAAGTTTTCACAGCAGTATATAGGCACTGTCTCTTATCTTTTATTAAAAATTATTAAATATTTACTGTATACCAGACTCTATGCTAAATATCTGGAATTTGCCTTTCATTGTATCTCCAATGCTTAGAACAGTGCCTAGCATGTAGTATAATAAATATTGTTGTTATAATAATATAATGTGTTAACATTTAATATATATAAATTTACTATAGTATAAAATATAATAATAAAAATTATTGTCAATAATTATGAAAACAAACAAAAAAATCCTGTCCTCAAAGAGATTATATTTTAAGATAAATTGGTAAAAAATGGGAGGAAAGTGAATGCCAACTAATTAGTGTAGCTGATGTTTTAATTTCCATTTTCATTGCATTTACTGAATTGAAAAGTTATGTTGGCATTGATCTTGGAATAAAGATGGATTTCATGTTATACATATACTGCATCCTTCTCTCCCTCCCCCTCTAATGAAGGGTGCATAGGCACGTGAATATTAGGTACATTCACTGATTTCTTTCCTTGACATGGCTAAGTAAGCCTCCTTTTGTTAATTGCTGAATGACCTATGTGCATCTCATTTCATTCCAATAACAAACCTAAAGTATCAGGAGAATGACTATGTGATTAATTCATTGATAGAGACTTTAATATGTGAGAGAAGGTATAAAAAAAACAAAAAATTAACATATTTCTAAGGATGAAGATATATAATATGGGAAATTACATTAATTGCCAAGGTAGCACATTCCTCCCCTTTTCTAAAATATGTATAAAAGAACCACAAACCAAGGTACCATATAATAAAGGAATGACCTACATGGTACAGATAATGAGGACAAGAGTAGATAAACAAAGGAGACCTCAATATGACCTCATAGAGGGGATGGAGCATGAACTGCCTCTTGGTGAATGGATAGGCTATGGACAGCTAGGTGGCACAGTGGATAGAGCACTGGGCCTGGAGTCAGGAAGACTCATCTCCCTGAGTCCAAATCTCATAAACTTACTAGCTGTGTGACCCTGGGCGAATGATTTCATCCTGTTTGCCTCAGTTTCCTCATTTGTAAAATGAGCTGGAGAAGCAAATGGCAAACCACTCTATTATCCTTGTCAAGAAAACCCCAAATGGGGTTTATGAGGAGTTGGACACAACTGAAAAGACTGAAAAACAAAACTTCCTAGGACAAAATAGCATAAACACAGTCAGAAATGTGGAACTAAAAGGAGAGAGAGGGAAGGAGAGAGGGAGAGAGGGAGGGAGAGAGAGAGAGAGGGAGGGAGGGAAGAAGGAAGGAAGGAAGGAAGGAAGGAAGGAAGGAAGGAAGGAAGGAAGGAAGGAAGGAAGGAAGGAAGGAAGAAAGAAAGAAAGAAAGAAAGAAAGAAAGAAAGAAAGAAAGAAAGAAAGAAGGAAAGAAGGAAAGAAGGAAAGAAGGAAAGAAGGAAAGAAGGAAAGAAGGAAAGAAAGAAAGAAAGAAAGAAAGAAAGAAAGAAAGAAAGAAAGAAAGAAAGAAAGAAAGAAAGAAAGGAAAGAGAGAAAGAAATGTTCGTTATGTATTGGCCTGACTGGAATGAAGGGAAAAGGAATACAGGTGAATGATGGCTTAATAGGTAATTAGAACAAGCATCATATAGTGAAAAGGAACATTTAACCAATAAGAGAACATCTGAGGATTCCCTCCCATTTTTGACACTTTAAAGTTTGTTACCATGGACAAGTCATGGAACCTCTCTGAGTCTTTTTTTGTGCTTCTGTAAAATGAAGGCAGTACTTGCTATCCTTTCTACCTCACAAGGCTGTTGTGAAAATCTAATGAAAACACACAAGCAAGGGCTTTGAAAGGTATAAAAGGCTCTAGAAATGTTAGCTTTCTTGAAATCTCAGAATGTCTTGCATAATTCCAATATTGCAGAGTACCATGTGGAAGAGGGATTACACCTTGCTCAGTCAAATCAGTCATCTAGCATTATTAAGCCAGCTATATGCCAGGCACTGTGCTAAATCCTGGGGATACAAAGAAAACCAAAAAAGAGGGGGCTCTTCTCTCAAGGAGCTCACAATCTAATAAGGGAGACAACATTCAAACAACTATATATAAATAAGATTTATACAGGATAAATGATAAATTGGAAGTGATCTCAGAGGGAGAGCACTCTGATTATATATGCCAGAAAAAGAAACTAGAACAGAAATTTCAAGGTTTATTTAGACTTACTAATGGTAAAAAAACAAACCAAAACAAAAAAAAATAAATAGAAATAAACAACTTCCTAAAAAATTAAATCTATCCATAAGTAAAATGAGCTATCTTGAGAATTAATGTAATTTCCTATATCATACATCTTCAAACAGAGGGAAGAGGAACACTTGTCAGCTATGTTATAATATGGATTCCTTTCCAGTTTTGCATTGGAACAGGTGGTCACTAATATCCCTTCCTGCTGTCAAATTGTGTGACTGTGAATTTTTTTTTTGAAGTAAATGGGTAAAATCAATTCCAGCTTAAGAGTGCGTATTTAGAGATGGAAGGGACCTTGGAGGTTCACGGTATCACTTATATCCCCTTCCCTCCTCTCATACAGCCCCATCCTAGGCCAGTCTTAAAGAACTGTCTTAAAGAACTACAATCATCTTCCAAATGATTAATCTTGATAATCATTTCTCTCTCTCTGCAGTTCATCCTCCATACACCTGTGAAACTGACATTCCCAAAGCACAGATCTAATTATTTTAGTCTCTTGCTTAAAAGCTTACTCACACACACACACACACACACACACACACACTAGGAAGAAACACAAATTTTCTGCTTGATATTTATATGCTTTCACTATCTGGACCCAGCGTGAGTTTTTAAGACTTCCCTCCATGCACTCTGCATTCCAACGAAACATGCATATGTCATTAAATCTCCCTATATAAATGCTCCTTTCAGGAACAGTTCCCCATGACTGGAAGGTATCCCCTACCTACCTATGTCAAATCTCTAGCTTCCTTTACCTCTTTGAAGTTTGTCTTAACCTCCCAGTTCTTAATATCTCCTTCCCCCATCTCTTAATATTTACTTTGCAATGTCCAGTTGACTTGGGTTTTACTGCCCTTTTTCCTTCCCTTCCCTTTCCTTTCCTTCTCTTCCCTTCCCTTCCTTTCCTTTCCCCTGTCCTGTCCTGTCCTGTCTTGTCCTTTCCCAAAACCTTAAACATACTACACTCTGAAGCTGGGATGCTAATGGACCCCTGCCTAAGGCCTCTTCTGGACCCTCTTAGCTTTAGAGTGATTATCAATGTAACTGTTGCTATTTTCCTCCCAGCCTGATATCTTTCTTTTTCTTGGCTTCATTAAAGGGCCATGCTCTGGCTACTTCTTAAACAGGTCTATTCAGTGAATGGGTGTTGCCTCACCCTAAGTGAACACCTGCAAAGACCTTGGCCTAAAGAGCCCAAGGTCTCCCAGTGCATTCTGGGTCATCTCCAGTCATCCTGATGAATATCTGGTCACTGGATTCAGATGACTCTGGAGGAGAAGTGAGGCTGGTGACCTGCACAGCCCTCCCTCACTCAAAACAAAGTCAAGTGCAAGCCATGTCATCATTTCTCTGATGGCATGGGCTTCTTTGGCAATGAAGGATGAACACAATATTTACTTTGCATATATTTTGAGGGATAACTCAGTCATAGAGTGAATAGAGAGCTGGCCTTCAAGACAGAGGACACTAGTCTATGTGACAGTGGTCCGAGCTTAGCCACAGCAGCTAAGTGGCACAGTAGATAGAGTTCTTGGCCTGGATTCACCTTCTTGAGTTCAAATCTGGCCTTGGACACTTCCTAGTTGTGTGACCCTGGACAAGTCACTTAACCCTGCTTATCCCAGTTTCATCATCTATCAAACTCAGTTTCCTCATCTGTAAAGTGAGCTGGAGAAGGAAATAGCAAACCATTCTAGTACCTTAACCAAGAAAACCATTAATCATGTCACAAAGAGTCAGACACAACTAAACAACTACAAGGTATATTTTGAGAGGTCAAAAGAAGTTTAATAGACAACAGATATTGGGCCAAGAAGACTTGAGTTCAAGTTCTGTATCTGATATATATACTGGCTATGCGACACTAGGTAAATCATTTGAACCTTTCAAGTGCTCTAACAGGGCATATAAATTAACCTAGCTAAAGTAGCAAGGCACCCTGATGGATAAACAGGAATAAACATGTATGTGCCAGGCAAGTTAAATAAGCACCATCACCTTTACCACCGTATCCTCTCAGACCTCAGTGCAGAGAGTACAGGACCTTGAGCCCAAAAAGCCTTGGGAATAATGGCACCCACAAACCACCAGACCTGCTTCCAACCCAGTCCTGGAAGCTAGTATTGAGAGGATAAATCTTTATGAAGAAGGTCCCATCTTCCTTGTCACCGCTAGCAACAACTGTTGACTGACCACTATCAATATAAGCAGTTAAGTACAACAGACCTGGGAGTGGCAGCAACCTCCATGATTGGTCCTACTTCTGCACCAGCCCAGACAGCCATTATCTGGGAAAGCAATTCCTTGTAGAGAAGGAGCTAGCCATCCCCACCAAATGACAACCAACTACCATCCCCAGAACAGGTGAACCAGCCTATTTGAAGCATCAAGGAACTCAGAAAGAAATACAGGAGGTAGCATGTACCATCTAGGTCATCCTAGGTCATCACCACCACTTTGACTACTATCTTTCCTCAGACGCTAATGGATGCATTATAGGATACAGAACTCAAACTCCTTGGGAATGGCAATGTTTCCAATAAATGCTTTTTCATTCATTGTAGGCAAATATCACAATATAAGTCAAGGAGAAGGGGCTGATCTGTGTTGATAGAAAGAATTTTCTCATCTAGAATCTAAAGGTTTTCTCTACCAATAAAATTAGAGGTCATATCTTATCCCTATGTTTTATTGATGTATCTGTGTACATGGCTTTTGCTCAATGGAAGACAAGATTTGAAGACAGGGAATGCCTTGGGTTTGTCTTTGTATCACAGGACTAAGCAAAGAGCTTTGCATATACATAGGAGGTGCTAATGTTAATTGACAAACTGAATGACTGCTTTATAAATGTTCATTGGATTAGATAAGAATTACCAACAAAAGGAGAAATAGGAGCCAATGAGGTATTGAAAGAAAGAAGCCTCAAAGAAGGCAAAAATAAAGATATCAAAATGTTATACAAGCAGGAAAATCCTTAAAATAGAAAAGAATGATCAATAGTTTCAAAATGTGCTAGAGGATTGCAATATGGAGAAGCCTTTGAATCTAGTTATAAGAAAATCATTGGCGACAACAGGTGCAGTATTATGATGCTTTCAGAAGTCAAAATGCAAGAGAAAAAGAAATTAGAGAAATAAATAATTGCTAGAAGAAACAGTAGGATTCTTTAACCTAAACCTTTATTTTTTAAAAAATTGCTATTATTGTTTTCAGACAAGGTAATCCTATTCAAGTTTGATAGAAAAAGGAAGAGATAACAATGGAGTGGGTAGGGTGTTTGAAAAGTAGGGCATGAGTAGAATAGGAAATTCACCATAGGTAAGGAGCAAAAAAGATTCTGCGAACAGGTGGAGAGATGAACTTAATTTGCATTCAAAAAGCATTGATTAAACACCTTCTCATGCCAGACATTGCCATAAGTTGAGGAAGATCATCAATGACTAGGAGATCAAGAAGGAGCCTCTGTTGGCCATGCCACTGGAACCTGTTCTTGAATGCAGATAGAAATTCCCAGAGATGGAAAAGAAAAGGATATTTGAGACTGGAAAGAAAGAAGAGGGACTGAATATAAATATTCAGATGGAGATATTCAAAATTCTCATGTCATCATCATCTTTTCATTAGATAGTAAAACTGTCAATGATGGGAATAAGAGTAATTACAATATCTCACATTTATAAAGCATGTTAAGGTTTGCAAGATAATTTACAGAAATTATCTCATTTGATAGAGATGACTTTCTATTCATTGTGGGCTAAGGATCTTCATGTAGAAATCAATGGAATAATGAGGAAAGCTCTTCCAGAACTCCTCCCATCTACTTAAGCTCTTTGTGTTGTAACTCTAGGGAATTAGCATATTAACCATGCTCAATAAAACATTATTAACTAAGAACATAGAAAAGGTTCAAAAGGACCTTTATTATCTCTTTAATTGGAGTCTCTTTACTTGAAATTGATTGCAATCAAGTATCAATTATCAGTGGGAAATTATGTAATCCCTGAAAGGTACAGTGTCATTTTTTGTGAAAAAGATATAATACTGACCTACCTCATGGCTATATTGTTATTTTTGCTGCTGATTTTTGTTCTTTGTTCTCAAAGAGGTCCATGACATCAAGAAGGTGATGCCATGACTTGCCAATGAATTGGATCCCAGTGAGGGAGTACTGTGCAAAGTTACCAGCCTCACTTTCTCTTCCAGAGCCATCTGAGTCCAGTGGCGAGATGTAGATCAGGACAACTGGAGATGGCTCTGGATGCAGTGGGAGCCCATGGCCTTTTTAAGCTCAGGTCTTTCCCTGGTCTCAGTTTGACTGAGGCAATTCCCATTCCATGATTAAAATGAGGCAAAGAATTGATTCTTTTACGTAGTTTGTGCTAATTTTGGCTAACAATTAACACCAAGGAACACAGGTGCTCCATCAGGCAACATCACACAGTCCAAACATGGAACCATCAGTTACAGTAAATGGAGAAGTTTTGAATACTGTGGGTATGTTCATTTACCTTGGCTTGACACACACCTTGGCTTGACACACACACTGTCAGAGCTAGCTCAGTGTTTAGGAGGTTCTGAAGGAAAGAGTGGGAGAAAAGAAATATTAGATTGACTACCAAACTAAAGGTCTACAGAGCTGTTGTGCTGACCTCATTGTTGTATGTCTGTAAAACCTGGACAGTATACCAGTGCCTTGAAAGGAAACTGAATCATTTCTATTTGAACTGTCTTAGGAAGATTCTGAAGATCACCTTTCAGGATACAATACTGGACACTGAGGTCCTTTCTGAAACTGAACTGACAAGCTTTCCAACTCTACTGCAGAGAGTGGGCTGACCACATTGTTCAAATGCCAAACTTAGGCTTACCAAAAAGACTATTTTATGGAGAACTCAGATATGATAGTCAGGAAAAGTGATGCAAGGATACTCAAGGTCTCTTAAGAACTTTGGAACTGATTGTGTGACATGGGAACACTTGCCTAACACCACCCAGCATGATGTACCCTCATCAGAGAAAATACTGTGCTCTATGAGAAAAGTAGAATTGAAGTAACTCAAAAGAAGTAGGAGATGCACAAATATAGAGAATCCACCCCAAATTTGCACATGGAATATTTCTGCCTGATCAGCTTGTATTGGTCTGAACAGCCATAGTCAGACACACTGTAATTTGATTCTGTCATATGTATTAGCAACCACACTAGCACACAAGGTGCGCTATTAGCACAAGTTCTGTGATCTGCTTTTCTAAAGGAAAGACAACTTTAAAGGGGTCAACAATCTTACTTTAATTACAGATAATTAGAAAGGAGTATAGAAAATACAAGCAGAGAAATTAGCAGAGATTTAACAGACAGGATTCCAACTGTCTGAACAAAGTAATACAACCACCAGACCTGGAGAGCACCAACATCTGAGTAGTCAGGGTGCTCTTAACAAATAGCTACTCAGAGTCCTATCCAGGAAATAGAACAGTCCTTCTCTTGAATGAGCCCCCAAAGCAAAATGCCAACTTCCCACAGTATATAACAAAGACTCAGTCCCTTATTGACTTGGAGTCAGTAAGCACAAAAGCTATGTGACTCAGCATAGCTGTGAATTATCAGGGTTCAAATGAGATCAATTCTTCAGATGTTCACAATTTAACCTGAGTCTGGGAAACTGAACTCCAAAAAGAAAACAACCAAAATCCCACTTTGCTTGCACTTACAGCATAGTAATGTCATCTTTGTTTTCTTTGAGACCAAAGGGCCACCACCACCACCAGTGTGTGTGTGTGTGTGTGTGTGTGTGTGTGTGTATCAACGTGAGAGGGGAAGATCCTCAGGGTTTCTGACCAAAAGAGAAACAATTGCTATGTATATTCACTCTAAGGCATAAGAGACCAAATAATGATCAAGTGGGGGTTGATCTTGGACCTATTCTTGACCAATCAAAGAAAGTTAGAGTGATCTGGGTTTAAGGCATCATCCTTATGAAGGAAATCTAGCCCACAAAGCCCAAGATATATTGTGAGGTTTCAGGAATCAAAATTTACATTCATGGTCATACTGCTTTACAATCAATCATAACAATGATTTTTTTATAACATTACACCAATACTATAAATTTTCCTAACTTAAATTGATATTTCAAATGATGAAGCCAACCTGCCACTGTGCTTTTGTGTATGTGCTGATTGCTTTTGATCCCATCTGAGAGAGGCCAAATTGGTTCCATACCTGGAGGGGAGTCTTTCAAAGAATAAATTCATATTTTAAAAATATTCAGTCTTGGTTTAGGTGTTGATAGTTCTGCTTTTAAGTCTGTACAGAGAAACAGCCTCAGAATATTTAGACATAACTATTAAACAGATATCTTAATCTAGTAAGTCCTTGTTTACTAATATGTATTACATCCAACTATGGTAGGTGCCCAACAACTGGGAGAGGCTAAGGATCTTTTGAGTTAGGGAGTTCTGAGATGTACTAGGGCTAAAACTGATCTGGTATCTTCACTACATCTGACACTAATATGACTTCCACAGGATTGGAAGGCCACCAGGCTACCTAAGAAAAATCAACCCACCCAGGTTAAAAAAAAATAAAAGTTTAAAACTTCCATACTAATAAACAATGGGATAAGACCTGTGAAGAGGTGCTATAATTCTAGCCTGGCCCGGGGGAGAAAGGGGAGAAAGAAAAGAGGAAGGAAGGAAGGAAGGAAGGAAGGAAGGAAGGAAGGAAGGAAGGAAGGAAGGAAGGAAGGAAGGAAGGAAGGAAGGAAGGAAGGAAGGAAGGAAGAAAGGAAGAAGAACGTATGTGCTTCAGCAACTCATACTTTTAAAGTAGAAAGGGTACTTACAAATCACCTAGCTCACCCCCCTTATTTTATAGATAAAGAAACCAAGGCCCATAGAGATGAGGTAGTTTAACCAAAATCACACTATTATAGGTGAGGGAGTTGGGATTTAAATCCAGGTACCTGATTAAAAATTCATTGTTCTTTTCACTACCTCACACTGCCAAGGAGTGGCTCTACTTCTTCAAAGAGTAAGCAATTGCATCTGTGCTTATATTTGAAGAATACTGAAAAGCTTCTCTGGTTAAAATGTCTCCTTTCCCTGCCACAGTGTGTAGAATTCATACTTCATATGAAAATTTAGTCATGAGACCATAGATTCAGTGATACACTGCAGTAACCAAAGTGTAACAACGAAGAATCTGAAAATCTGGGAAAACCAGGGACATGGATCATCATATAGGGAATGAAGAAAGGTCAAGATGGTGCAGGGATGTTCAAAGAGCAATAGTTATTGAAACATGAAAGTAGGTAATAGTGGGATAAAGTCTGGGTTTGGAGACAAATGAAATAAGAGTAGGAGAAATGAACTAGAATAAATGGGTATAAAAGAACCCAAGGTTATGATAAGGTTTAAATATATATTTAGCAGGAATGAAAAAGTAGCAAAGTTGGAGAATGGAATTTCAATGTTCTTAACATGATGCAACTCTGAGAGATGATGAGGTCTAAGGTACAGCCATATCAGTGTGTGACTCAAGCCAGGCAGAGAAATGAGGTCATCAGAGTTGAGGTTAATGAATTGGGTAGTCATATTAACTGGATTATCAATCATACCATGAATACTGATACCCTGGTAACTGAAAGTAGGGCTAAGGATGAAGAGAGAGATCTTGAGCTAGAGAGTAAAATCAATTTTTAAACTCTGAGATGGTAAACAACAGCAAAAATGTTGGGTGCAAATTGTATAAATAGTCATTCAGTAAACATTTCTTATGTGCCCAATATGTGCCAGGCACTGTCTGTGCCAGGCACTGTCTAAGCCAGACACTGACTAAGCATTGAAGATTCAAAGAAAGCTAAACAATAGTCCCTCTTTTCAAGGAGATCATTGCTAATGGATGACAATATGCAAATAAATATGTGCAGACAAGCTATAGACAGGATAAATGAAAATAATCAACAGGTTGCATGGACTTCAAAAGAGGAAAAGCTATTAATGTATGGAGTAGAGGAATGAACTGGAAGCAGCAATGGGAGTAATAGGACCACTGTTCTTAGCTCTGTGAATCAACAAGATTGTAAACTTCTTGTTTTGTGCCTCTTTTTGTATCTCCAGCACTTAGCACAGTGCCTGGAACACAGTGGGCACTTAATAATATTAATAATAACTCTTTTACCTGTTCTTCTGGTATTACTCTTCATCACAATCATCAGTGGGCAATTTGTATTAAATATTTACTATTTACTACTACTTCTGATGACTGGAGATATTGACCCAATATCTCCTGAAATAAAACTTGTAGCATCAGACTCTGATAATGTAACTTTAATCTTTTTTTCTCCTTTAATTGAAGTATTTTTCTTCTTTCCCTTTCCCAAAACTTACATTCAGCCTTTTTTTTTCAGTCATGTCAGTTTGTAACCCCATTTGGGGCTTCTTTGACAGAGATATTAAAGTTGTTTTCCATTTCATTCTTCAGCTCATTTGTCAGATGAGGAAATGGAGGCAAACAGGGTTAAGTGACTTGTCCAGGGTCACATAGCTAATAAATGTTTGAGGCTAGATTTTAACTCAGGAAAGTGAGTCTTCTGACTTCAGGCCTAGAATTCTATCCACTGTACCACATAGCTGCCCAAAACTTATGAATTTTATAATTTTATGCTGTTAAACAGTTGCTGTGCTTCATTTCAGAAAATATTTTCTACTTCCTTACTTGTGTGGTGCTGTAAGCCTTAACAAATTATGATGGGAAGCTCTTTGAGCTAAAAAGATGAAAGAGAACATGCAAATGTCGTATTTTCATTCTGATCGCTCAAATAGTGGACCTGTAGATGCAAAACATAGCCTGTCCTCAAATCTTCACTAGAAATGAAAACCGTAGAAGGAAGCTCTAACTGGAAATGTCATTGGATTGCAGTTGGACAAAATATCATTGACCTCAGCAATAAAAGGTAGGTTGAAGTCATCAGACCCAGAGACATCCCTTGTAATTGACTGTGGAGCACTCTAAGGTACTCAAAATTGAGGGATCAAGATAGAAAATTGTAGAAGCTGCATGGGAGAGTTGATGCTAAAGAGCCCTAAAAATCCCATCATAAAACAAAACAAAACAGAAGGGATCACATTTCTTAAGTATCCTCTAATGATTCTCCCTCCTGCCATTTCCTGTATTTATATCTTCCTGTTAGATATCCATCTAGATGAAAATCCCCTGACTGGATAAGACAATAAAACCTTAAGTCTGCCATCACTGTCTTTCTTACTCATCACAGTGATGAATTTTTTTTTTTTTTGAAAATAGCTGTATATTTATATGTTGTTTTATGTTGATTCCTGTCTTACTCCAGCCCATAATTCTCTTTTTACATCATTTCCCCTTCACTTCCTACATTGAAAATGTGAGACTATTTCATAATATTCAATCATTTTGCCTTTCACTTTAATCCCTTTCCTTTCTTTACTTCTGATGCACCTATTGTAGATTGGTTGCAGTCAATGTAACATCATTAAATTATTTTATAGGAAGCTTGCTTCTTAGAAAGAATTTAACTTTTTAATTGGACCAATCTTATTTGTTCTACTGTCTATAGTCAGAAATCCTCAGAAAGAATAGATTCAAACAGAAAAACTTCTTTTACTGAAAGTCTCCAGTTGCAGAAATTAATTGTGGCACATCGGAAAGAGTATCGCTCTTGAATTACAGGACCTGGATTCAAATTCTATCTCTGAGGTTTAGTTTCTCTGGGACTTGGTTTCCTCCTCTCTAAAGAGAAGGGTTTGATTATACAACTTCTCATATCCCTTACAACTCTAGATTTAACAATCAGGCATTGAATAATAGGGGCAGCTGGTGGTATAGTGGAAAACATTAATCTTGCAGTTAGGAAGAAATGAGTTCAAATGTACCTCTGACACATATTAGCTGTATGACACTGGGCAAGTTGCTTAACCTCTTTTGGACCAGTTTCCTCATCTTTAAAATGGGATAATAATAGCACCTACCACATAGGGTTGATGCAAGGATCAGATGAGATAAATTAAAAGTACTTAGTACAGTGCCTGCCATATAGTAAGTACTATTATAAATGTTATTTAGCTATTATTGTTATCACTATTATGTGTGTGTGTGACATATAAAGTTGATAGAAGGTAGTCATAAAATGAAAGGCTTGAAGAAGGCCTGGGTCTAGCTTGACTTTTCCTAATTGTTGCAAGGTTTTGTTTGTTTTCCAACAGGGAAAAATGGAAGGGAAAGAAAGTGCTGCTGTTGTTGTTCAGTTGTTTCAGTTGCATCCGACTCTTTGTGACCCCATTTGGGGTTTTCTTGGCAGAGATACTGGAGTACTTTGCCATTTCCTTCTCAGCTCACTTTACAGATGAGGAACTGAGGCAAACAAGGTTCAATGACTTGCCCAAGATCACATAGCTAGTAAGTATCTGAGGCCAGATTTGAACTCAAGAAAATGAGTCTTCCTGACTTCAGGCCCAGCACTCAATCCACTATGATAGAAAATAAATTGAAAATAAAATGATTATATGAATGAAAGAAAGAGAGAGAAAGGAAGGAAGGAAAGAAAGGAGAAAGGGAGGACGGAGGGAGGGAAGGAAGGAAGGAGGGAAGGAAAGAAGGAAGGAAGGAAGGAAGGAAGGAAGGAAGGAAGGAAGGAAGGAAGGAAGGAAGGAAGGAAGGAAGGAAGGAAGGAAGGAAGGAAGGAGTGCAAAGACATGGAGATGAAAGATGGAGTGTTGTATGTGAAAAACAAGTAAACCATCATGGCTGAAACACAGAGTGCATGGAGTTAGCGATGCCTAAGAATATTGGAAGTATAGGAATAAGAAGTTTATAATGGTCCTATAGCTGTTGGAGATTATTGATGTGTAACTCTTTTCCCAAGACTTTCTCTTTGTGGAGTTGGTGAAAAGTGAAAGAACTCAAGCTTTCACAACTCCCCTTTGCAATCTCTTCAGGGACAATCCCTTTCAAGACTCTCCAAGTGAAAGTATTCTTTGAGTGCCGAGTTGACTTTCAGATTGAGAGAGAAGATGAAAGAAGTCAACCTCACTTCAGGCTGCCATAGGAAAAGACCCTTGGAAAAATATGAGAGGAGGAGACACTCTTCATCATGTCCCTATTATCAGTTTGCTACTCTAGAAATTTTGGAGAATTTCTCCTTGGATGAGATCTAGGACACTGTCTTGGTTGAGCTGAGTTATGTCACTTCCAATGGCAGAATTTCATCACTCTGTATTGTCTAGTATATTTCCCTATGTATAACTTTTCTGATTTATGTTTCACTATGATTTTGACAGATGAGATTTTCTGTTGGCTTTTTGTTTTTGTTTTTGGCTATTCTCTGTGTTCATTGTGGAACTGATACTTGAGAAAGAAATCAAACTTTAGATATATATATCTTGGGACCCTCCTTAACCCCAAAATGACAAAGCAATCAAAAGTTAGAAGGATTCTAATCATACCCTCTAGATGAATAATATTTAAGGGAGCAGAAAGACATTTCTAGCCCATTACTCATTCTCTCTAAGGAGAACAGAGGAGCCTCTGGTCCTAATCTCCTTCTCCTGGCAGGAATGAAACTTTCCATTGGTGAAAGTTGGAGAAAGAAGAAACTAGAGATATCTATTATCCCTTTCCTCAAGCCACACACACAAAGACAAACCCTTTCCACATACTTATCTCTCTAAATATGTGGAGCCCACTCACTCCTTCTGCTAGAGAGTGAAGAGGGTTTCAAGTTCAGATTCATGTTTTAGGAAAATGGGTGTAAGAACTAATTCAAGAGGGGAAATCTACCTACTTTTTCTACCCTAACCTCTCTGCTGACCTCCAATCTAGTATCTCCAATTGCCTTTCAGACATCTTAAACTCAATGTCCAACAGACATGCCAAACTCAACATGTTAAAAATCAAACTCATTATCTTTCCTCCTAAATCTTTCCCATCACCTAACTTGGATTGCTGTCTAGGACAATATCATTCTCCCAGTCACCCAGGCTCACAAGCTAGGTGTCATCCTTGACTCCTCACTATATTTCACCTGTCCCCTCAATTTAATCTGTTGTGAATGCGTGTTGATTTCCCCCTCCATTTATCTACCTCCATTTATTCATCCTCCATTTGTCTAACTAAAACGACTTTCCTAAAGAACAGAGCCAACCACAATACCCCCACCACAACCACCAACTAATAAATTCCATTGATTCCTTATCACCTCTAGGATCAAATGCAAAATTATCTGCCATTCAAAGTCTTCTTAAACCTTATTCGCCAATGCATACTCTTTAATTTGGTGAGGCTAGCCTCCTTACTGTTCCTCAAACAACAAATTCCATCTCTTAGCTCTGGGCATTTGCTCTGGCTGAACTGCATGCCTGAAATGCTCTCTCTCCAATCATCTCCAACTACTGGCTTTCTTGGCTTCCTTCAATCATAGAATCCCAAGTTCTACTGGGAACCTTTACTATTCCCTCTTAATTCTAGTGTCTTTCCTCCTATTTTCCTTGTTTTTTGATATATTTGTAGTTTGTATGTATTTGTTTGCTACTGTTCCTTCTGTTACATTATCAGTCCTTGAGGACAGGGACTATCTTTTGCCTCTTTTTGTATCTCCGACATTTAGCATAGTGCCTAGAAAATAGTAGGCTCTTAATAAATGCTTATTGAATGACTGCCTAATAAACTTGAGGCAGGAAGATCAAATAGGAAGCTATTACAGTAGTCTATTTTGGAGGGGATAAGGATCAGAAGGTGACTATGTGAATAAAATGAAGTGTTTGTGTGTGTGTATATGTGTGTGTATGTGTGTATATATGTGTGTGAATATATGAGACATTATGGAGAAAATTTTGTTAAGATCAAACAAGATTTTCTGATCCTGTGACTACCGTGTTATCAGTGAAAAATATGAAGTATCAAGAGTCTTCTAAGACTAATGAGAAAGAGAGTACAGGAGAGATAAGGAAGAATCACAAATGAGAAAACATAGAGTAGGAGGGGAACAAGTTATGACAACTAAAGAAAAAGAAACTACAAAATAATAGTCCTGTGCTTCTAAAATAATAAGAGAAAGGAAGGAATTAAAAAAGTATGGCTTTTCAATAAAATAATTAACTTCACTCCTGCAGACAGGACACCATATTCAGGAGTATCCCTCAAGAAGGTGAAAGACAGGTCTTGGGACTTTGTCCCAAGTCCACATTCTGTTTTATATTTTCCATTTGTATTCACTCTTCCTAATTTCATTGTACAGCTTCTTATTCCTTTTGCTAAGAAAAATAAATTCCTACTGGAAACTCCCTGTGGACACAAGTTAGAGCAGCCCTTTCTGTGAGAGTGATTGTAGTCAGTAGAATATCCCCAAAATGTAGCAGGAGATTATTTATTCTTGCCATATCCTCCCATATCACAATACTTACCTTTTCTTTTTAGCTTTTCTATGCCTTCACGTGCTTGCATGATTCATTTTCTAACCAAATTTAGTAACTTATTCCTAGGGTCTTAGATCTAAATCTGGAATGTACTTTCAAGGTCATCCAGACCAACTCCATTATTTTACAGATGAGGAAAGCAAGGTTAAGTGACTTGCCTCATGAGTACTCCATTTCGGGCTAAAAACTTTACAGTATACATTGTCCTATACATTTTTTAATCTTTTATTACATTACCAGATCTCCATGAGTTCTAACTTCTCCTCTGATAAAAAATAACATTACCCTATGCATTTCAGTGTATAAATTTTTCCCCATATAAAATCTACATTCAAGAACAATTTTCCCAGATAATCCATATATTTCCTACCTAATGTGTTTTACTACACTATGTATATAACACTGGCCATGGAGTCAGAGGACCTAGCTTCTGGGTGGGGGTGAAAGCATGAACCCCCTTAATCAAATTGACTGCTTAGAGGCATCTCAACATAAAAACAGAAAATCTCCTTTATTCAGTTCTCCCGAGAAACCCAGTGGTCCCTTCACCAGTAAAGCTGGAGTAGGGAGGCACCTTACAGAAGCACAACGGTAATTTATATAGACCCTGACACGAAAATCCCCCTCCCACCACTGACCATTATTCTCATTGGCTGAGAAGCAAGGTCTTACATTCTAGGTGCAAAATCTAACCAATCCCTTTTGAAACCTGGTTCATATTTTTCTCTCCTAGATATTACAATGCCCGTGAAAATACACCTCGTTATATGCAAATTGGGCATTGAGAACTTATGCAAATCAGGTGGACCTGTGTGAGGACTGCAGACTTCGTACACATATGCAAATTAGGTATTGAGGAGTTAGTGAGTCATATCCAATCATTGATCCTAAAGCAATACACAGCCTTATATGGAAATCACCCGACTGGAGGAATGGAAACCTGGGCCCAAGGTCTCCTCCACTCCAGGGAGAAGACTCCATATTCCTGAAAAGTCTTCACTAAATCTGTTCCCATTCACTTCTAAACCCCAGCTTCAGAGTCACTATGTCCTTGGCCAAGTCATATAACTCTTGTTTCTTGGTTTCCTTATCTATGTAATGACTATTAGTGTGTGGATAATCACTATGTGACCTTTTTTAGTTCTA
Organism: Notamacropus eugenii; assembly: GCF_028372415.1. Classification (NCBI taxonomy): domain Eukaryota; kingdom Metazoa; phylum Chordata; class Mammalia; order Diprotodontia; family Macropodidae; genus Notamacropus; species Notamacropus eugenii. The sequence goes on along the minus strand of NC_092873.1, from coordinate 130,075,795 downwards.
AATTTTCAAACTTCCATAATCTAAAAACTCAGAATAAGTGAGAAAGATGATAAAAGTAGTTACTGTTATTTTACAGGTAAAGAAACTGATATTTAGAAAGGCCAAATTACTTTCTTATCACAGAAGATTAAGTGTCAGAAACAGACCTCAAGCTCAGGTCTTCTGATTCTAAGACAAAATTCTTTCTTCTGTCCCACTTCACCTGGTATCTAAGGAGCCACCTTAACAAAATTCTATAAGAAAAATTGAGGATAAAAATTGATTTATAGTATAATTTGAGTTCTGTTAACCTTTAAACCCTCACCTTTCCACTTCAATCTCAATTTGGAATTTAGTTGTACACTACCTGCTGTCTCTATCTGATAGCCCAATGTGGATACTGTCCTCAGCCTTAACTTGGTCTTTTTCTCTATATTTAGTCACCTACTAAAAACTGTTTTTTATTCACTGGAGTCCATAATAGATCTGGAACAGATATTGGAGATTGTGCTGGTTTGGGATCTCTTGGAAGTTGCTGAGGTATATGTAATGGCAAGTAAAATAGGATCTTTTGGTGTTTTTATTTTAGTATAATCAAGAAGTATAATGACTCTATTTGAATGTGACTGGGGCAGATCTTTCTCACTCATTGAAGGGCATGCCCTTTGTGGGAAGTTTGATTAGGTGAGTTGTTTTGCAGGAGGATCTCAAGTACCTTTTGTTTTTTCTGTTGAGGCACTAGGTCAGAGGGTTATGCCCTCTTGCTCTGAAAAGCATATAAATACTCCGAGAGTGAGGTTTTATTTTGGTGTTTTGTTTTGGTAAGAAGGTTTGAGTGCCAGGGGAGAACTCTGGGAAGCTGCTGAGGAGCCCCCCTGGCTTTGAGAGCCCAGATGTCGTGTTTCCCTTTCTGGTAATTATGGTTAGACAGCTGTCTGTCTGTTGAATTATGGTCGGACAGAGGAAGCCTTCCTTGTCGGTTGATTTCTTTGGGGTCCAGGGTGTTGACTCCCTTGAACTAGGTGAATGATATAGGTGCTTAGTTAAAGGACTGATACATGTGCTTGATTAAAATGATTGCTAACTCCTCAAAGTTTACCTTTCCTTTTATGAATGCAGATCTAGGAACCTGTGAAGGCAGATCCCCACTGGATATGTTGGGGTACTTACTGATACAGTATACCAGTGTCCTTGGTAACTTCATCTGGCACAATCATTTCATAGGACCTGACTTTGTCCCTTTGTGAACTCTGACAGGTTACAATCTAATGTAGATTAGACTAGATTTAAGTCTTCTGGAGAACTCTACTTTGCTGTCTGGACAACTATGCTTTATCTCCTTCATTCCCTTTGGCATTGCCCTACCAGGTGTTGGCTCTTTCCCATTGTGCAGCTCCAATAAGCTAGGACTCAGGATCTCATTGTCTTCAGGAGGAAGATTTGCTAGATACCTCTTTGGTTTCTGATCTCCTAGTCAAAATGCCTATAGGTTTCTGTCCATCTAATTATTCAATCTAGCACAGGATAGAGGAACAACTATTGATTTTTCTTTAGTCTCATTGAATCATCGCTTCACCTGGAAAACTTTTTCATCTTTACTGGAAATTTTCTCAAAGACAGTAGGCTTGACTCAAACTATTCATGTTGTTATCTTTGCCAGAAAAATACCTCTCTTCTTTGTAATCAAATTTGCTTAATGAGTTTCCTATGTATCTACATTAGTCTCTCCAGAAAATTTATTTTTCCTCCCCACTAACGTTATTATTCACATCTTCTTAATTTCATTCTTAAGAATTTCCCATCTCTCCTGGGCTTATTTCTGTAAAATTTTATTCCATTGCAACTTACTCATTCTCTCTTTTTCCATATTAATGAAATGCTTTCCCCAAATCTAGGGATTATGAAAGACTGTGCCCAATTTTCTTTTCTCCAACCACAAACTACAGGGAGGATCACTTACTCCCAGGAGTGCTATCATTTGCTTTGCAACAATCAGTCTCTCCCTGTTAGTGAGAATCATAGCCAAAGGAGAATTTCCCCCTGTTATTTCCTCCACTTTTTTGAAGAATTAAATTATCGAAACATGCCAAAAAGTTATAGCCTACTCTTCTGTTGGCAGGGAAAGAGCTCCAAAGTTTTAAATTATTAAAGTCCCATCACCACTCTATCATGTCCCTGTGCCAAACTTAGGAATTGGTCTCTCAATTTCCTCATCTATTTTCTCCTTCAGAAGTGATTTTTAGTATTTACCAATTTTTTAAAAATCACTTGTTTCTGCTTTCACTGATTTTCATTTAAAATACTTTATAATATGCTTCCCTCCTCTGGCCTCTGTAATCTCTCTTATGAATGTATTTTCTTAAATGCATTTCTCCTCCATCCCCTTTTGCATATAATATTTTTTAATAAGCATACTCATCCAGAGCCTTAATCCTGCCATGGATTTTATCCCACCAAACTTCAGTGGTACAGAGGCAGCTGATAACACAGTAAATAGAGCACTAGGCCTGCAGTCAGGAAGACCCGACTTTAAATCTGGCCTCAGACACCAGCTATATGACTCTGCCTTGGCAAATCACTTAACCATTTTTTGTTCCAATTTCTTTAGATGCAAGATGGGAATAATGATTGCATCTTACCTGGCAGGGCTGTTGCAAAGATAAATGTCTGGCACATAGTAGATTCCTAATAAATGCTTATTCCTTCCCCTTCCTACATGAAACTGGTGGTCACTTTACCTTTCTGGGACTGAATTTCTTCATCTTTAAAATGAGGGGGTTTTATAAAGGACCTCTGGGGTCCTTTATAGTGCTAAATCTGGAACTGATGCATAGTAAGTACAATATAAGTGTGTATTCCCTCCCTTTTCCCATAGCTCAGAAGACAAATTCATCTTTATTTCCATTTGCTTACTGTTTAAACTTAGGGAATTTGTATGTCTACACATTGGAGACATGGATTTTATACCTGGTTCCTTTTGACCCGCTGACCCTCCCATTGATTTCTGGGTCTCAGAAATGTTATTCTTCATCCTATCACATAGCTGTTTTCTGTAGTGTCTAGCTCAGGTAATCCAAAGGCAGTTTTCTTTCTTTTTCCTACTTTCTGTACTAAAGTCATTTTGGATAAATTTTCAGGACACTGGGCAAATGCATTCTAATCAACTTTTGCTAAGTATATTTTATTCCTTGTCAAAAGTCTTCCTATATTTTAACTTATTATCATTAAATCCAAATCTCATTCTCAGACACCCTCATTTAGCCAGCTTTTTACTTACTATATCAATTTTTTTTTTCTGTATTCCTCACCTTCAGTCAAAAACAATGAGTAAAGCTAACTTGTACCCAAAGGATCTTCTTCTTTTTTTTAACCTAAGACTTTGTAATCTTTGTTGATACTTTCTAGGTTCTTTTTGGCAATATCATTTGAGCATATGTGAATCAAGAGAAATGGATAGTTGTCATCCGCTTTGGCAAGATTTAAACCCATAACATGAAATGACAAAAGACCTCTCTATTGCTGTTATCAGGTTGACAAATAGCTCTGTATTCCTGAGGAGGGAGCCTACCTATTAAGCACTTTTCTTTTCTTCTGCTGACCTTTACTGGATGATCTTTCATCTGTTAGCTCTTATGTTTCAACTTTCTCCTTCACTGGATGATAAGCAGCAGCCAGATTCCTCTTCAGAACAGCCAGCTTTTTCCTCTTCAGGAAGAGCCTAAAACTTGTTGTTTTTTATTTTTTTATGTCTATTATTTTTATGTATAGTTTCCTTTTCTTTCCCTTCCATCTCTGTGATATTCTTCTATTGTCCAACTTCTTAAAAAAGGTCCTGTCTCTTGTTCCACTTCAGACCCTCTTTCACCCTGCTACCAATCCAGCCCCACCCTTGAAACCTCATTTCTATTTTACATGATTTAACCAGTAAATGGAGGTAAAACCCAGCCGTCTTGAAGACCAGAAATGGAAAGGACTGATGCCGAAGATCTTAAGGGGTTTCAGTTCATTACAGAGGATGAGATCTCCACAGCCAATACAGTATTCCTCTCAAAAGTCATCTGATTTATATGTGGTTTTTATTTATGTGTTTTGTGTTAACTACTATATGTCTCTGTTTTCTCCCCATTCTAGCAAGCCCCTGGAGTACAGGGACAACTTAGCTGTTGTCTCTGTATCACATTACCTAAAACATAGTAAACACTTAATAAGTACTTGATTGATTGATAGAATCTTGGGTGCAATACCTGGAACTACCTTATCTACAACACAGTACAATAGAATAATCAGCAGTTACTATGGGCAGGGCTCTGTACTTGGCACTATTCCATCTATCTAGTTTTGATGGTAGAGGAAGCATCTAATGCAAGTCAATAAGCACTTATTTAGAATCTATTATGTCCAAGACAAAACAGGTCTGTGTGCCCATAGGGCATAGAATTGGTTTTAGAGTAAGAAAAAGCAGGCATCAAGGCTGGGATATTTACTGGCTGCATGATCCTCGGTAAGACAATTAATTTCACATTGCAACTATAACTTGCAAAGAAGTTGATCATCTTCCTTGATGGAAGGAGTTTTCCACAAATTAAACCATAGGTCTGAAGACTTTGTGGCCCACCTCCAAAAATCAGAACAAAACAAAAGGTGTAAAAAATAATAACCAAGGCATAATGTGAGGCATTCAACACACACAGACAAAATAGCTAGATGAACAAATGAGCAGATCCTTCCCGCAAAGAATTTAAAATAATAGTAAATCCTACAAGTCTCCCTTATCCGTAACCCTACGCCTCTCCAAGGCAACTCCAAAATCATAGTGATTTTTCTGCATCAGAAACCTCAGTGGAACCAAAAAACTGGTGATTTCCAAAGACCAAGCTCCAAGTGCCCACCAACTTACCTGGAGCTCTAAACCAGGAAGGAAACCACATGACAAATATGAAAGTATGAGTCTCCTAAAGCAGATGCCTTTTAAATGTTATCTTCATTAGTTGCAACTTACAGTGCAGCTGCTAACTAATATGGTGTCGGCTCTATAAAAGATTTCTGCCTTCAGGGCAACTATATGACCTATTCCTAGCATCCTAAAATTCATTTTCCTTCTTCCCCCTCCCCCATATGCACACACACACACACACACACACACACACACAAGTATAGGCTAGAAGTTATTACTCAGTGAAAAGGTTGCAGCTGAACTATTATACTTGACTAAGTTCCAGATGATTTTTGCCTCTTGTATTTTCTGCAACAGTAACCCAGCAGCATGCCTATACAAAGCTGAAAAAATGACAACTGTGACAGTGACAGATAAATGAAAAAGAAAAATGAATCAAAACTAAAGCCTTTACTATATTGAGAAAACTGATGATGGAATTTCCCAAATAAACATAAAAAAGAATTATCTTGACTTAAATAGAGTACTAATACCAGAATTGGTATGTTATAACTTCCTTTGAGATGCCTTTTTAAAATGTACAGACTATTATCATTCATTCTGGGAGAAATTTTCAGGCAAATCAACAAGTAGATGTAAATATGGTTTTCCTGATAATGATTAGCAAGGTGAATTTCTTTCTAATAATCAGAATTTTAAAACAGTTTTGCAAATGAGAATCTCAGCTCTTTGGGTTTATTTATCTCCCTCAATTCTGTTCACAATATTTATTAAATACCTATTAGTATTCTTCCCAAACACCTCTTGTCTACCCCTCCCCTCTATTTATGCCTTTTCTCTGCATCTATAAATCTCTTAAAATGAATGAGTACTAAATTATAAACTATAAGAAGTAAGGTAATTGGATATATTAGAAATTCCAGGCACTGTGCTAGGCTCTGGAGATACAAACAAAAAAAGTCCTACCCTCAAGGAGCTTACATTCTTCTAGGTTAAGGGGAGATGCAACATGTATAGTTTCAGATTAGCAAGCAATCATGGTCAAGTGTGGTTAAGCAACAGTGACCTCTTTCTTAGTTTTCCAGTTATTCTATAATAAGATATTTAGTGCACACACATTTTTAATATGTTCTGAGTTTAATAAGTAGTGGAGAAGGGTAAAAATAGAATTTCAGAGAGAGACTCATATTAGAAAGAGTTCTCCATATGGAATCAGTAGATCTGCATTAAAATCTTTTCTCTGATACCTTCTATTTTCTTATCTTGGATAAGGTCACTTATCTTTCCTAGACTTCCACTTATACATCTGTTGAATGAGGTATGTAAAATTTCCTTCTAGTTCTCAAACTATTATGCAACCATCCTCTATGAAACCGTATTCACATAGAGCTACCCCTCAGTCATTTCATTAATAATCATTTGTAATTTGTTATGCTAGTTCTTTACGTAATATGATATAGATTAAGTCTGAATAGTTGAACTGTTTTTTTCCTGAGATTTTAGCCTAAGTGAAGCTTTTGCCATTAGTCTAGGTAAAATGTTAGAATTCCAAGCTCAAAGGGACACCTAGGACTCCAGATTCTCTTCTTCCAGCAGGAAATATACAGGGAAGCAAATACATTGTAAACTAGAAAGAAGAAAGATATTCTCACTTAGCCCTTGGAAAAGTTAAATATGATTGCTATAACCATTCCCCACATCCTGTATTCTGTAGAAGACATAGATAAATATATAAACAATATTTACATATGTAGCAGCTATAATAAAACATACTCTAAAATATTCCTAAAATAGCCCAAGATGAAAAAATACACTTTAATAATTTTTCTATGCAATATACTTGTATGCTTTTACATGAACTCAACTTCAAATGAAAACAACATGATGTAAATGATGTTTCACCCCAGTAAATATCCTTTGAAAGCTGGAAATATTATTTAATGATGATGGATATCACATCAACAAGTATTTAGTAAGCACCTACTATGTACCAGGAACTATGTTAAGAGATTGGAATGCAAAGAAAGGCAAAAATAGTTCCTTCTCACAAGAAGCTAACATTTCAGTAGAGAAGACAAGTAATTATGTTCATAAAGGATATATACAGGAAAAAACTGAAAGCAATCTGAGAGGGAAGGTGGAAGAATGGGATACACAACATGGCAAAAAAGAACTTTTGGAGAAGATAGGCTTAGGAATGAGTATTGAAGCAAGTTAGAGAAACCAGGAAGCACAGATGAAGAGATAGAACATTCAAGATAGAGAGAAGAGCCAATGAAAAAGTAGAGTTGGAGACTGAATGTAGTGTGTAAAAAGAGCATCAGTCTGGACTTGGGAAGGGGAGAGATCAAAATGCAGGGAGACTAAAAAGGTTGGAAAGGTGTAAGTTATGAATGGTTTTAAAAGTTAGAGTATTTTATATTTAATCCTAAAGGTAAGAAACATATAATCAATCCTTAGCTTTAGCCAGATCACTTTGGTAGCTTATTGGAAGATGGACCAGAATGGGGAGAAACTTGAATCAGGGAAGATCAACTAGTAGGCTATTGCAATAGTCTGGACCTGAGGTAATGAGGTTATATCTCTAAGTAGCATCTTTGTGAATGGGGAGAAGACCTATAGTAGAGATGTTGAGAAAGTAAAAAAGGCAGGACTTGGGAATAGTTTGGATATGTAAGAAGAGCATAAGAAAAGAGTGGAAGATGATACCTTGTAAGCCTGTGTGTGAGATATGGGAAAAGTCAGAGTTTGCCCTTTCCCCTATCTTCACTTCAAGACCTCAATCTCTGAAGGTTGAATTGACCTTCTCCTCTACCCAACCTTGCAAGGAATCTCTAGCCTAAAATAAATCCATTCAATAGAGTTTGGGTGAAGACAGACCCTTTTGCCTAAATTGCCCAAGGCTAGGGGTAGTCTGAGTATAGAAACAGTCTCTCTGAGCAAGTGTGACATGAGGTCACTCTCATCCCCTCATTTTAGTAAGTGGACATCTCTTTGTAAAGTCTGCCTCTCATTTATTGTTAACCAATCAGAGCTGATTGTCTTCTTTTTGAACACTCCTCTTCCAGAAGGACATGTAGACTTTGAGCCCACCACCATGATTATCTTTAGTCTAAGAGAGGCCAAATGACCATCCTATTATTAAAATACTGGCATTATTAATAAAATGATTAAATTATCCAAAAAATACATCTCTCCCTTTTTAAACACCACAGGTGAAAGGAATATTCATGTTACCTGCAGTGATAATCTGAAAGTTAAAAAAGGGCACAATTTTGGTGGGAAGTGATGTGGTTACCAAGAGAAATAATAACAGAGAGAGACGGTAAGAGGGACAAAAGACCAAGCCTTGAGGAACACCCTCAGTAAACAGGTATCACCTAGTAAAAACTCTAGCAAAGGAGACTGAGGAGAAATGATCACCCAGGTAGGAGAATCAGGAGAGATCAGTGTCCCAAAAACCTAGGAGAGAGTATCTAGAATGTGACTGACAATATAAAAACCTACAGAGATGTCAAGAAGGATGAGGATTGTGGGAAGATTATTTGGTTTCTCAATTAAGAAATTATTGGTAATTTTAAAGAGAACAATTTCAGTTGAATGATGAAATTATATCCCAGACTGCAGAGAGTTGAGAATAGAATGAAAAGTGGAACCACTGATTTTAGACATATTTCTCAAGGAACTGAAACAAAAGCAAGGAGAAATGAATGTTAAACAACAGCCACTGGGGACAGTCAAATCAAATGAAGTTTGTTGTTTTTTTAAGGATGAGGAAGACATGAACATATTTGTAGCCAGCAGCGAAGTAGTTTCTAGACAGGAAGGGATTGAGGATTTGAGATAGAATGAGGATGATAGAGGGAACAATCTGTTAGTGAAGGTGAGAGAGAATGAAATCAGTGGTGAATGCAGAGGAATTTTCCTTGACAAAGAGAAAGGTCAGCTCTTCATATGGGACCAGTGTGAAGGAGGAGATTATGAAGAAAGACTTCTAAGAGGAGAGAATAGGAGTTCTCAGCAAATGTCTTTAGCTTTTTCAGTGAAATATGAATCAAGGGTTCTTAACTAAAAATAGTGTAAGGGAGTAAAATAGATGGTTTGAAGAGGGATAAAAATGTTTTGAAAAACTGCTGTGGTGAAGGGGAGTATGATCAATTAAAGAAGTGAAAAAGAATTGATCTACTGCAGCAAGGGCCTTATTAAGATTTATGAAACATAGATTTGTAGTGGATCCACCTTGGGAGGCTTCTGGATTTTGTTTGGTTTTATTTTGTTTGCTTGTTAAAGTCAGAAAAAAAAATGGTTAATTAATGTAAATCTGATAAAACTTATTTAGTAAGTAAGATGATTGTTTTTGAAATGTAAGAGTTGTGGTTCATTGCCTTTTACCTAGAATGGTAAAAGTTTATTCCCTTTAAACAAGCCTTGGAGTTAATCAAGAGAAGTCATTAGATCATCTAAGGTCCCTCATAACTCTAGATGACTCTCAGCTTCCTGCTGGCTTTGTTTTCTATGTATTTATTCAGGGCCAGTTTCTGTAATCTACAATTGTGATGATGTTTCAAATGATAGTTAAAAATAATAACATTCAAAAGCCTTAAAGTTTATAAAGCACTGTCTTTACAAGAATGCAGTAAGATAGTAACTCAATTATTAACATAAACATTTTCCAGATGAGGAAAAAGGTTGTGACTTGCCCAGCTTTCTACAGCTAGTATGTGTTAGACATGATATTTAAACCTAAGTCTTCTGACCCCAAGCCCAGATGTCTTTCTACCATACCACAGGTGCCTAAATCCACACGTGCTGGTGTATACTTGTGAACACTAAACAAAACTCATTAATTCAGGTTAATCTGCATTAGAATTCAGAATTAATGATTGGGGAGTGGAGGAGAAGGCCACTGAATCTGTGATTTCTTTGATATTAGGAAGTCCCAGTGAAGAAACTCTCTACTCATGAAGATTATCTGCTCCTAAAGTCCCATAGTCTTGATGTGGCCAGTCACACAATTTGTGTCAGAGACAAGACTTGGACCTATATTTTCCTGACTCCAAAACCAGTTTTGTATCATCATGCCACTCAATCTTCCAAATTAATTTCTTCTTCCGCTGTGGATCACTTTTCCCATCAACAAATTTTTCTCAATACATTTTAAGGAAGGACCCATACCAGGCACATTTCATTCTCCAGACTTTGCCATCTTCCACCTACCATCCCACTAGCTAGATGGTACAGTGAATACAACACTGGATCTGGATTCAAAAATCACAGAGTTCAAATCTAGTCCCAGAACTTAATAGTTTTGTGATCCTTTCATCATTTATCCTCTGCTTATCTCAGTTTCCTCATCATCTTGAGTTGTAAGGATCAAATGATATAATATTTAAAAAACACTTTGCACACCTTAAAATCACTACTAAATGCTAGCTATTATTTTCTTATGTGTTGCATTGTCCCATTATGCTGTAACCTCCTTAAGGGCAGGGACTGTATTTCTTTTTGCTTCTATTTGTACCTCCCCAGTGCTTAGAGTTGGGCCTAACACAGTGAATATTTAATTAATATGTGTTGAATTCCACCTATAAAGGAGGGAGAACCAAAGAATATTTAAAATAAAGGCAGTTTTATTATTTGTGAGTGCATATAGTCAACCAATAAACATTTATTAAATACCTACTGTGTGCCAGGCACTGGGACTGGTCTGGGGCAAGAGTGAAGCAGTTCTCTTTACAAACTTACATTCTGCTAGATGGATGTGACACATGCAAAGATAAGTGTGGAGGGAAGACTCCCCTCTACATATGTGTACATGTCATATGGATTTATCTTACTATGCATGTATTATATCCCTCCAGTAAAATGCAGCTTTCTTTTGAATTATATGTCTATATATCTTGTTTTCTTTATTTTTTTCCAGTCACTAGCATACCGCACTCAGATGATTCAAATACCTATTGTGTCACTTTCTCTCTGTGTCACCCTGAGCAAGTAATTGAACATCTCGGGTTATCAGTTTCTAATCTATAAAATTTAAGGATTGAAACTGAGGTTTTCTAAGGATTTTCCAGCTTTAAATTTATGATCCTATGACCCTATGACTAGAAATTGCAGGAGAAGTACTTATGTGCATTAATAAAGAGCATTTCCTCACTGGAAAGTTCCCCACAGCAATGAAATCAGAGGTCTATACAGACCTACCTGTTCCCCGCTCCTTAACCCTGCAATAGCTTATATGGTGTTATACAATCCCAGAGTCAGAGATCAGAGAACTAAGGCTGGAAAAGGGATCTTAAAAATCATCTAGCCCAACTCTTTCACTTTAGATAAGAAAACTGAGGTCCAGAGAAACTTAAATGACTTGCCCAAGATCACAACTGGTAATTGATGACAAAGCTAGGATTTGAACTCAGATTCTATGACTCCAAGTTGAGTGGTATAGACTAATAGCCAGAGCTTGGAAATTGTATATTTATGTGTATTTGTGTATGTATGTATGGAAGGGCTAGCATGTTTTTAGTAAAGACTTGTAAATAAGGGGAAAAAATAAAACAAAACCCTTGAATGCCCAAATAAAGTTTGTGAATATTCTTTTGGCTACTTATGATCTGTGAAAGTCAATATTTCCATCTGTTACAGAAAGTAGGAAAAGGGAAAATCTGGGTTACACTTTCCCAAACTGGGTTTCTAAAGATTTGAATAGTGACAAATACGGACAAAACTGGAGAAAGAATAAGTAAAAGCAATTAACATTTATCAAGGAGAATTCTGCCCTACTGTTGGCAGAAAGCTCAGAAAGTCAGAGCTCCAGCTGGCTGTACTCCACACATTATTGCTTAAGAGTTGATACCCAGTGTTAACTTTGTATTGGTTTTTCTGTCTGACAACCAAGGATATACAACCTAGGGAGTTTTTGCAATGCAATGATGGGGAGCTATAGAGGTTGTTAAAAAAAAAATACCCTGATTTTTTTTTGCTCATCTAAATTCTCAAACTCAGCATTTCATTAAAAGAAAAATTCTGTATTTACTGGGTAAGCAAGAACATCAGGCTATAGATGAAGCTAAGTGGGTTAAAACCATATTTACCATATAGAAACTGTAGTCATGAAACAATTTAGGTTTTTATATTACAATGCAGTGCCTTTCCATTCTAATGGCTTTTAACTCAGAATAAGGTTATTTTACTAAAAGAAATTCTTTTCCCCAACATTTTTATGAGCTTCAAAGCAATCATTTTGTTGGCAGAGTGAAAAAAAAAAGGTTACTTGTCCAAGTATTAACACTTCTGCTCTACCACAATAGCCTCTGTTTGTAGTCAATCATCCACAGTGATAAAAGTGATCAACCAGCTGCCCACTTTACCAAGTGCTCCTGAGAAGCTATTTCTCTTTTACATTGCGGCATCTAGGCACCTATCCTGCATGTTGTAATATCACTCTACTCTTGCCAGTTCAAAAGGGTTTCCTGGGTTCTTAATAGCTCAGGACATGCTGCCACAACATTGCCTAAAATGCTTTTAATCGCAAGAGCCCAGTTCTCCAGTCCATGTCAGTAGGTTCTACTGAGGTATGAAGGCTTGTGGATGAGAGATGAGAAGACCTTAATATGCAAGTAAAATAGGAGACATGTTAATTTAATACCTGTGAGTTGTGTTAAAGAAAATATGGACAATTTGAGAAATGTTTTATTAATAATACATATTTTGTTTATCATTGTCACTTTCCAGTAATCTCCATAGAATCCTACTTCTCTGTTGTGATAAAGAGAAGCAGTTAAGCAAACAAGATACTTAGTCTGGTTCAGGGGTGGGGTACCTGCAACCTTGAGGCCACATGTGGCCTTCTAGATCCTTAAGTGCAGCCTTTTTCCAATCAAATTCAGTCAGAAGGCCACACTTGAGGATCTGGAAGGCTGCGTGTGATCTCAAGGATGCAAGCGCCCCACCCTTGGCTCTGGTCTGACAGCATATGAAGAATCCAACATGGTCCACCACAAGAGAAATATACCTGGGCTTCGTCATAAGTTCTCTTCTGAAATCAAGCATTAATTGATTACATTAATCTGAATACTGATCTTTTTTGAAGTTGTTTTCCTTTATGGTATCATGGTTATAGTGTATCTTATTTTCTTAGTGCTTCTAACTGTATTAATTCATTTGTCTTTCCAAGAGAAAGATATGTATTTAAAATAGATATTTTCTTTCATAAGAAATAATTATTGAAGAAATATGTAATTTTAAAAATACAGAATAAAAGAATGACATAATTATAAAAAATAAAGGAATCCTATGTGTTCTAGTTTGCAAGACTAAACTGATCATAGTCATGAAAACTGCCAGAAGTTGAGAAACATCCAAACATTTTGAAAAGAATAATTTTCAGTCAAAGAAGTTTTACTACTATTGTCTGCTCTGTAAAAAGTGAAATATAAGTTATTACGGACTTATAGGGTGCAAGAAATATGATACTAACCAACTTTTCATAATCTAAAGTTTTAGGTTTAAAGAATTTTCAGTCTGGAGTACACTAAATTAGGCAACAGCATTTACTGACAAATTTTTATTTTTATAGCCCTGCTCTTAGATATCATAAATATCCAGATAGACTAGGATGAAAGATTTCTGAGAAGTGGGGAATCCTTCAGGCAATGCAAGATTTTCTAACACTCTGCACAAGAAGGGAGTAGGGAGTGAAATCCACAGCACAGAAGCAGAATTGCAAAATGTCCACAGAGGAGTTCCAGTCATAAATCATCCTGAATACAATAACACACAGATTAAGTACTTAACTACCCTAAGTTTTCAATTCAGTATATTGCGTTGTTTGTGTTTTTTTAATGATAAATACTAATTAATTTTATTAGAGAAATTAGTAGACCAGTAGGCTTTATTTAACCATGAGGTTGGGGAAGGGGGGAGCTAGTTGGTGCAATGGATAGAGCACCAGGGCTGGAGTCAGCACCTGAGTTCAAATCCAGCTTCAGACTCTCACTAGCTGTATGACCCTGGGCAAGTCACTTAACCTTGTTTGGTTCAGTTTCCTCAAGTGTAGTGAGTTAGAGAAGAAAACCACAAATTACTCCAGTATTTTTGCCAAGGAAACTCGAAATGGAATCATAAAGTGTATGATATGACTAAACAACCAAAAAACTTTTCAGGAAGATACTTCTTCCATATAATGAGTGATATCTATACTGCCAGGTAATGAACAATATTTTTGTTATATTGATGACTACTTTCTCCAGTTGTTTTCATTCTAATCACTCTTATTTTGCTGCTCCACCATGATTGGTTTAAAGTTATAGTTGTAAATTACAAGGAAATAAACTTTAAGGTCTTTTGAAACCCAAAGATAAGGTCAACCACCACAATTACACCACTCAAATCATATCACAAAGTGGAAACTGGAACACAACAGTTTTTAACACATAAACATCATATGAATCTGAATGTCATTGAAAGGAGCATTAGATTTGGTATCAGAAAACTTAGATGTGAGACCTTATTTCACTTAACTACTCCTTTTTTTTCCTCATTATTAAAATGAGAATAAAAATGCATGTATTACATATGGTTTTTGTGAGAATCAAACGAGATCACATGTTTAAAGTACTTGGCATCCTATGATATCATGTTAGAATATTAAATGTTGCTATTACTATATCATTCTAATCTTTTTTTTTTGGAAGAGTTCAGATTAGCATGGTCTAGGAATAAGTTAGTATCCTATTATTATTCTTTTATATTTAATATTGTGAGGACTCTTACACTAATAGAATTTTATTACTATCAGATGTCCGTAGAGTGCATTTCATGAGGTTTTTCCAATGTTTATCTTTAGAAGGTAAAATAAACTAAGGTGAAAAGACTTATTTGATTAGTGCTAGAAAGCAAGTATGCTTAATTTTTGTCACTTCTTCCTACACCTTTAATCATGAAGATGTTAAGCCTTTGTTTTCCACCAAAATGGAGATTCGAATATATAGTGTGTACATACACAGAGAGAGAGAGAGAGGGAGAGATGTGTGTAGTATGTACATTTGTACATATATATGTGTATATATATATAATATAGAAATTATATGGAGTGTTCCTGATTACGACCAAGACCTGTTTTTATTCTAGCTCTGTGACTGCAGTGATAGCTGAGGAGTGATATCTTAAATATAAATAGCTCACATTTATACAGCATCCCTTCATCAAAGTAGAAGTGGCAAGGGATGACTTCTTGTAGGAATTATGACACCTATTTTCTACCATCCCCCAAAGTGTTCTGTCCATCCTCAAGAAGTTCAACACCTGGCTCATCAACTTTGTCTCCAACTTGCTTCCTTCTCTCATGACTCAAGGCATCTCTCATTTATGTCCCCTTCTCACTTTAATGTATATTGTGATACTCTACACACACACTTTCTTCCCATTTACTCAGTTTACTCTTTTCCTATAAATGAATCTTCCACTCCATCTCAGTCACACACAAAGGGTTAGACCTTCCCATTACACACAAACGTTCTATCTAATTCTTTATTCATGAACTGTGTACTTCCTTTAATTACAATCTTTTTATCATTTTTTTTCTCTAAACACTGTTCCTCATTCTCACTATCACCTCCATTTCCTCCAGCCCTCCCATCATCCTTACTTGAGCTGTACTCTCCTCTTTTTTCCTAACTTGAACCCTGAGTAAACCAGTTTATCTCTACGCTATCTTCTACATTGAAGTCTCCTGTTAATTATTTCCTATTTAGGCTGTACGTAGCTTGCTTTGTATATATTTGCTTACATGTAGTTTTCCCCACTGGATTGTAAAGTCTTTGAGGGTAGGGACTATCTTTTGCCTTTTTTTGACCCCAGATTTAGCACAGTGCCTGGCATACTTAATAAACGTTTATTGAATTGAATTGAAAATGATTACTCCTTTATGATATAGTCTGAGATTAGGTTTTATGAGTTCCTTTAATATTTATTTTTATTTCCTTTATTTTAATTGACATTCTAGATCTTTCATTCTTCCAAATAAATTATATTATTGTTTTACTCAATTCCATATAACATCTGGATATTTTTGATCTACATAATACTAATTCCATAAATTAATGTACATAGTATCCTACAATAAGCTCTTTCCTGAAGTTTAGCAATAAAGAGAAGGAGAAAGATCAGACAGAAAGGAGGAATGGAAGAGAAAGACTAAATTAGGGAATTAAATTAGGAAATCTTCCTTTGTCTTTCCCTTCCCCTTCTCTTTCCCTTCCTTCTTCTTCCCATCTCTTCTGTCTTTTCCCCTCACCTATCCTCATCCCTCCTATCCCTTCCCCCCTTCCCAACTCTTCTACCTTTCTCTTCCATATTCCCTCCCCCTTCTCTTGTCTCCCCTGTATTAGTTAAAAAATAAGATTAAAAAGGAGACACACACACACACAATACACATATATATGTATTATGTGTGTGTGCATATACTCTTTGACTCATATTTACTATTACTATGCAGATACCCCCAACTAAATCAAAGAAAGAAAGAAAAACCCTATATATACATTATTTGTAGAAACACTTTTTTTATGTATGTTGAAAAGAAAACCTGGAAACAAAATCCATGTCCATCTATTCAAGAATGACTAAATGACATATGGTCAAGCAGTGGAATGGGTTAATGTTACAGTATCATTATGATACAGAGGATCTAAGTTCAACCCCAGCTCTACCACTCTATCACGTATTACCTAAATGATCTTGACTTTGATTTGCTCATCTGCAAAATAAGGACACCATCTATAAAATAATTTATCTCTAAGGCTCTTTCCAGCTCAAACTCCATGGTCTTTATATTCTCTAGAATGACAAATATAAGGAATTGGGAGAAATTCTGTATCACTTTAATTCACTAATGCAGATCAAGAGAAACAATGAAAGGCAATATATGTCATGAACACAAAAATATTAAGGAACTCAGTACTAAAAGAAATCAGAATTGAGACTAATGCTTTGACTATTTTTTATTTCAAAGTAATAAATGATGATGAAGCATCATGATGCAATGTTGAGTTTGTATACAAAGAAGAATCTACAGAATCATCAGTAGAGCAAGTGCTCTAACATCCTCCTCCCAGGAGTGATCACAAATCAAACGATTATAGATTAGACCTTGGGAGGGACTTAGAGACCACCTAGTCCAATCCATTAATTTACAGATGATGATACCCAGTCAGGTTAAATGACTTCTCCCCAGAAGACAGGTAGTTGAATGGCTAGGCCAGGAGTTCAGTGTAACATCTCTGATTCTAAATACAGCAGGCTTTCCACTGTGTCATATTCAGAGCGTATATTTTCCTTCTCACAACAGAAAGTGGTGGATATTGAATACAGAGTGTCATGGATGCTGTTAGATGTAATTTGTGTTTCAGTTTGCTTTGTTTAACTGTTTTTATTTGTTATGAGAGAGAATTTTATTCAAAAGTAGATATTGGGAAGGGTCAGTGATATAAAAAGTAAAACCAGGAAGCATCATAAGATATTTTGTAAAAAGAAAATATGAGGGAACTGAAGTGACTAGAAATATAGAAATTACTAAGAAATCGAGTTTTAAGTTAATAAGAGGGGAAATAGAGTGAGATACTATTGAATCAATAGATGAAAATAAAAACCAGGGTTCAAGAATAATGAAAGCAATAAAAGTGAGACAAATTAATAGGCTTCTAAAGTAATGAGGCTGTGGGGAGAATAGAATGAGTATTTCATCAAAAACTAAAGTGAGAACGAAAAAGACAGTTGGGACTTTATGCTCATCTCTAGCAATTATCAAAATATTGCATTCCGTACCACATACAGTCAGAAACAAATTACCTCAGGTGCACAATCAGGCAGCAAAATCCTAAATCAAAGCTGAAACTGCTCTAAGATTAGTCAGTGAGGGAGAATGCTCTCTGGCAAAATGCCTCATTGATAGCTTACGGCTTTGGGTAGGTAGCAAGGGATCTCTCCTAGTCAAATAATGTAGGTTTTTTTTCCTTTTTATTATGACTTTGACATGTTTTATTTATGTTATTTTGACTTTACTCTGATTAATTTCATATTGTAGAAACTAATAAGTATTGTGAGGTCAGTTCTTATGAAATATTCAAAGGAAAAAAGAGAGGAAGGAAGGAAGAAAACAAAGAGGGAGGGAAGGAGGGAAAGAAAGACAGAAAGGAAGGAAGGAAGGAAGGAAGGAAGGAAGGAAGGAAGGAAGGAAGGAAGGAAGGAAGGAAGGAAGGAAGGAAGGAAGGAAGGAAGGAAGGAAGGAAGAAGGAAAGAGGGGGAAGGAGAGAGAAGAAGAAATGGAGAGGTTAAGATCATTTTGGAAAGGATGTTGCTTTGGATGCTAGTCTAAGATGTGTCTCTAAAACCAATTCTCTCATCTTTTTTGATAGTAGAATAAATCTAAGACCATTCATTTCACCTTTATGGAAACATGATTTTGGTGGGGAAAATGTTCTTTCGTTCATAATTTACTTTCAATTGATCACTTTACTATGTGTTTGGAATGACTTATGTTGTCTCTTTTCTTTCAAATACTTTTTAAAGTGGATTCAATCCCCACAAGTGGTTTCAGATTGACAGCAATGGCAAATGAAGTCTTTGATTTATCTACAATGTGAATAAAGAATGAAAAATGGCTGTACAACCTTCCCAAGCACTCTTTCACCCTTATTCTTGAAATAAGGTCTCAAGAACAACCAGATTTAAAGAATTACTCAAATTCTGGATGCATTGAATCTCTGCTTATTGTCCTGAGACTATTAAGAATAGTGTTACCTTAAAAGTGTGTGGCATGAATGTATTTTCATACACTGAAATAGTCAGAAGAGGGAGAAATGGATATTTTGGTCTTAGACAAAGGTATGGAAAGTTTCTCTAAACTTCCATAATGTTAATGCCTTTTCACTATAATTTCTAAAACACTATACAACAAAATATCAACTACAATGCCTTGAGGGCAAAAATAACTGGGAATGATGAGGTAAAATTGACCATTTTTATGAAGTCATTATCCATTAAACCCACGATCAACATGTGGGCTTGAATTATGCCTTGGGAACCAACTAGCTGCAGAACACTGAAAAAGTCATTTTTCTTGTCTAAATTTATTTCCTCATCTACATAATAGTGTATAAATAATTAATAATCATAACAATACAATCATAATATTACACAAAATGATTGTGAGGAACAAATGATATATTTGCAAATCTTTAAATTATATGTAAATATTAGTTCTTTTTAATAAATATTAAAACTAAGGAAAATGTCTTACACATTTGAATTACTCAAGGTGGTCTACATATAAAGTTTTGAAATATTAAAATACTAAATTCTGGAAGGACTTATTAAGGAACAACTTCAAATATTGACCTTATGAATGTCATAGCTGAGTTCTAACACACTCACTAGAAGATTATTTTTTTTCCCCACAGTAACTCAACAATCCACTGTACTGCATAAAGCATGTGTGTTGGTAGGTAGAGAACCCATGGTGATGAAACTGTAGATCCTTGACATATTGAAACACTAAATTCATTGTGATTATTATCTTTAAAGTATGAAATTAGTTTCTTCCATTTTAATTGTGTTGTATTTTCTTTTAATTTATTTCAATGTCAACTTTTTAAATAGCTTTTTAAAAAGAGGGAGAGGGGAGAAAGATGGGGTG
The DNA here is from genome assembly GCF_028372415.1 of Notamacropus eugenii. NCBI lineage: Eukaryota > Metazoa > Chordata > Mammalia > Diprotodontia > Macropodidae > Notamacropus > Notamacropus eugenii. Next base: position 130,056,230 of record NC_092873.1, on the reverse strand, counting down.
GAAAGGAGGGGAAAGAGGGAGAGGAAAAGGAAGGGAGAGAGGAGAGGAGAGGAGAGGAGAGGAGAGCAGAGGAGAGGAGAGGAGAGGAGAGGAGAGGAGAGGAGAGGAGAGGAGAAGAGAGGAGAGATCTCCTTCTGCTTTTGAATATCTTTACCTGAATGTTCCATACTCTTCAAACAATTCAAAAACAACTCATTATCTCCACACATAAATCTACTACTCTGTTAAGTTTCCATATTGAGGAAACTACAATCTTCCCAATCACCCAAGTTTATCACCTTACAGTTTTCTTTGACTCTTTCTTCTCCCTAACTGTCCATTTCCAATTCTTTTTTATTCTACCTTTACAATATCTCTCAAATCTATACCCCTGTCACTAACCAACTCACTCCTCTAATTCAGGGCCATATTATCTCTTTATTAAACTACCATACTAACTTCTGGATTGTTCTCACTATCATCAGCACCTCTCCTATCAAATCCTTCCTCCACACAAGTGTCATAATAATCTTTCTAAGACATTTTCTTCCTAAGTGACTGTCATTCTCCTGAGAAACCTTGAGTTATATTTTTTGCTGCTCACATAAAATAAAAACTATTCATCCGGCATTTAAATCTAATATAATCTGCCTCCTATCTACTTCTCCAAGTATTTAATATGACTTCCCTTCATACATTCTACATTCCTTCAAGCTGGACTGTTAACTGTCCCTCAAACTCAATGTTACCCTCCCATACACGGACAGTCCCCCATGTCTCTGATGTACTCTTTCTCTCTACCTCTTTTTATCTTAATTCAAGACCCATTTCAGGTGCTACCTCCTGAGTGAAACATTCCCTGATCTCTCTAGTTCTTAGTGTTTTCACCCTCCTCAAAAAATATTTTTATTTACTTATCTGTCTGTATGTTGTATTGCCCCCACCCATAAAAATATAAGCTACTCAAAAGAAGGGACCTTGCCCTGTCAAGCCCCATCCTTGCATCACTCCCTTCATCCCCTGCCTTTGCTCCTGTGCACATGCTGCTGATCTAAGGTGGAGAAAATCACAAAATCACACTGACTGAGTTTACTAAAAATTTCTTATATAAACTAAAATGGGCCTTCAAAGTAGAAAGGCAATCCTTGAACACTTCCCTAATTAATTTACTATGCAACTCACCACAGTGACTCTTCTAAATATTTTCATCCCTCCTAAAACCTCCCATCACTTCCCTTCATTCCACTATCTCAGCTTAGAGCCTTGTTTCACATTATAATGAAAAAAAAAAGAGGCCATTTACCAAGAGCTTCCTCTTCTCTCCTTTTCCTTATCTCATATCACCCAGATAGCTTCTGCCACTATTTCTTTCATTATTCTGGATGATAATGATGTGGCCCTTCTTGCAAGGCTAACCCCTCTTCATACATAAGTGATCCCATTCCATTCTGTGTTCTCCAAGAGACTGCTTCCTCTATCATTCCCATTCTTTTACTTATCCTTAGCATTTTCCTGTACATTGGATGCTTCCCTACTGTCTACAAATACACACATGACTACTTCATCTTCATCTCTTGAGTCATCTACCTCCACTAGCTATCATCCAGTATTTAAACTCATTGAGGCCATCTATAATATATGCTTTCATGTCCTCCTCTCTTCTTAATTCTCTACATTCTGACTTCTGATTTCATCATTCAACCAAAACTGTTCTCCCCAGAGTTACCATCCAATAAAGTTATCTTTATTGCCCAATCCAATGACTTTTTTTCAATCCTCATTCCTCTTGACCTTTCTACATCTTTTTGGCACTGTTTATCACCCTCCTGTCTTTGATATTTTCTTCTCTCTAGGTTTCCATGATACTACTCTCTTTGATTTTCCTTCTCCATCTCTGGGCTTTCTTCATCTCCAGTTTTGGGTCTTCATGCAGGTCACAGCTGCTCTCTGTGGTTTTCCCATTGGGCTCTGTCCTGGGCCACCTTCTCTTCTCCATCTATAACATTTCATTTGGTGATCTCCTCACTTACCCTGAGTTCAATTATTATCTTTATCCTAAGGATTCTCACATCTTATCCATCATAAACCTCTCTGCTGACATCTCATATGTCCAACTATCAGACATCTTGAACTGGATATTCTGTAGACATTTTAAATTCAGTATATTCAAAAGTTCACTATTCATTATCTTTTCTTCAAAACCCTTCCCCTTCCAAATTTCCCTTTTACTTTAGAGGATACCAGCATTCTTCCAATCACTCAGGCTTTCAACCTGCATGGTAGCCTTGATTTGTCACTCTCTCATGCCCCTCATATCCAACCCATTGGTAAACCTTGATTAAGATCTCTACTCTGTGGTTCTCTTCTGACACTGCCACCCCCCTACTACAGGCCATCATCACCTCTCATCTGGATTACTGAAATAGTCTGCTGTTTGATCTCCCTACTCCAGTGCATCTTCCACTCAGCTGTCAAAATATTCTTCCTAATCACCAAATCAGACCATGTCATCTCCCCACTGAATAAATTCCAGTGACTCCCTGTAAACTTCAGTATCAAAAACAAAAATGCTTTGGTATTCAAAACCTTTTATAACCTGCCCTTCTGACCTTTCCAGTCTTTTTATACTTATATCCTCTTAATCCCTTACCACATGCTCTTCAATACAATAATACTGGACTCCTTATTCTTCCTCAACTGAGACACTCCATCTTTGGACTCCTGAACATTTTCATGGGCTGTTGCCCATGCATGTAATACTCTTCCTCCTCATCTATACCTTCTGACTTCCTTGGTATCCTTCAAGTCCCAGCTAAAATCTTACTTTCTATAAGAAGTCTTTCAGGATTCCTCTTAATTCTACTGCCTTCACTCTCTTGATTATTTCCAATTTACCCTGTAAACATATAGTTTGCTTATACATAGTTGCTTGCATACTGTATCCTCCATCAGGTTGTAATGTATTTGGGTGGAGGTGTAGGGGGAAGGAAGTATTTTTTTTTTTGCTTTCCTTTTCATTTCCAACATTTGTAGCAGTGCCTGGCAAACAGTTAGACATTTAATAAATCATTAACTGACTGACTTTTGTTTTTGCTTTGTCTTAGTTTTTTATCACCTTGTATATATTAGGTATTTAATAAAAGTTTGTGGGATTGAATTGAGTTTCAGGGACCATAGGGGTCATCTATCCTAATCATCTTACTTTGCACATGAGGAACGTGGAGTTCACATGGTTAATAATAGAGACAAGATTCTGAATCAACAATCTAATGTTCCTTCTTCTATACCTCTTAATTCAATATGTGCCCACTCTTTTTGCATTCAGGTACAGAAAGAAAAGAACAGTCCCAGGAATATGATCTCCTGATTTCCAAGAGATCGAAATTGGTTTGACCATCCTATTTAGAAATGAACCTTCTGAAGCCCAATAATTAAGCTCAAAATCAGTCACTCAGTATAATTATATTACTATACCTTTCTTTCTCTTCAATGATGGGAAAGCATGGATAAACTTAGAGGAAAAGCAGGAAATAGATTACAGTTCACCTTTTAATCATTTGTGCCCGGGTCTTTGAAAGAGCTTTTGACTGAAACTCTAGAGTGGATTTCAACTGTCAGTTTCATTTCTTATCTACTGTATTACCTCAACCAAGTTTCTTAATTTCTGATGCCTTTGTTTCCTAGTCTTTAAGTGAAGGGGTTTGACCAGATTATTGCAAGCATCCTTGTAGATATAAGGATTCTGGGATTTTGTTCTTCATTTTAAAATTATTTTCTTCTCTTCCCATAGTGAAAAGTCCAGTGGACTAGACATCAGGAGACCTATAGTTTTAACTTTGCCACTAAATAATGATATGATACCTAGACAGTTACTTCACCTTTCTAGATATAAGTGATTTCTTCTCTTCCCCCTCAAGGATACTATGATTTTGTTGCATATATGTTGTGTGTATAAGTATGTATATATGTATATATATGTATATACACATATATATGTGTGTGTAGTATTTTGTATGTATAGGTATGCATACATATATGCATGCATAGCAATACATATTTACATATATGGAACACCTGAGCTATGAGCCCAAGTTCTCTGACTCCACATCTAGAACTCTTTCATTAGTCATTATACTTTCTATATAACATTCCATACCAGATGCATCATAATGCTGCTGTATTTCCCCCCAGAAGGAACAAAATTATAGTGTTAAATGTGATTGCCCTGAATTTATGGCTGGCACCATTTATGATCACCTTGGATTGATACGTTACCATTTTAAGTACTCCACACACACTTCTCCACACCACCATTTTGTTGGGGTTTTTAGGACAAAAGAAAATGTAAATCAATAAGACCTCACTGGAAGAACAGAAAAGCAAATCAAAGAAGTATTCAGCCTTTATGAAGAAGTTTTGAAAGACATTTTCCTGGGTAGTGTGGGAAATTATACTGTTCTGACCCTGAGCTTATATGAGCCTGAAATGTTGATAGCCCTTATGTTTCTGCTGCCTCAGGATTGCCTAGGGATTATAGATGATCGTGCCCTCATCTTTGTTGAATATGGATGTTGTGTGAATTCAAACTGCACAGGCCATCTGGGGGGAGACAGGCTTTCTCCAGCATTGTTCTCATCTGAAGTTTATACATGAGGGATATGCATTTCATGGGGAAAATTAAGAAGTCACAGCAATCAAAACGTGCTCCATTTTAGAAAGTTCATTGTGTGCTTTAGGGCTAAATATTCACAGCATGCATTTTAAAGATGCAATTAGGGGCAATGATGCACAAAATTGCATGCGCCAAGAAAATATTATTTTTAGAAATGCATTTGAAACATCTAAAGCTGCTAAAAATACAAGATTGCACTGCCCAGGTGAGAACCTGTGAAAATTTTAATGACCTCTGTTGTATGTAGAGCTAATCATATTTCCAGCTATTTTAGAAAGTTGATTTCACTGAAGCTCTCCAAATGCTGGGAAATCTTGCAGCCTCTGAACTAAATGATTCCTCATGGCAAGGGATTCTACACATTTGGTCATTATCTTATGATATATTAAGCACAATTTAATTGCTGTTATAAAGCAAGTTAAATCTTTGCCATCTTATAATTTATATCTCTTAGTGAGAATAATTCAAAGCTGAAAAGTGTAATCTTCTAACCTTTAACCTTTTAAATTAATAATATTTCTTCATTAAGTTAATGCATTTTTTCTTAGATCACATATGATTTTTTTTTTGCATCGTTGCTTTTTTGCTATTAGCAACTGTGGATTAATCCAGAAGCCGGGGCAACATCTGTTAATCTTGACATTCTTCCATTAATAAACATGTTACGTGCTTATAGGTGCAATAATTAACAATAATACAACTAATAATTACACAATTCATATTGCTGGACTTGGAATCAGGAAAATGTGAGTTTCAGTCCTGCCTCAGACACTTACATACAGATCTGCTATACACCAGTCACTGTGTTATGAGAGTTAAAGATTGAAGCTCTATGGTAAAAACAGGCCTTGCATTCAAGATTATACTCTGCTGAGGGTTAGGGAGAAACAAAAACATAGATACGTAAACTGAAAGGATATAAAACATAATACTGTGTCCTGGTGAACCTACTAAGTCTGAGGGAATCAGAAGAGGCCTTATGTCAAAGATAGCATACTAAAATGAGACTTGAAAGAAGCCATGTACTCTAAGAGGTAAAAATGGAGAAGGAATGGATTCTAGACATGGGGGACAGTTTGTGCAAAAGCATGGAGATGGGAGAGAGAATACCATAGAAGATAAGTCAGTTTGACTGGACAGTAGAGTACATGAAAGGCAACATCATACAATAAGTCTGGGAAGAGAGGCTGTAGCAAGACTGAGAAGGACTTTTAACCTCATTAATAAGCCTCTTTGCTGGTGAAAATCCTCCTAATCATTTACAATCCAATTCAAAGGCTTCCTCATCCAAAAAGGATTCTTTGACACCCCCTCCTACCCAATCAACACCAATCTATGATTTTTCTACTTTTTGCGATTTTTCCAGGTAAAAGCAATTGTAGTGTTTCATTCAATTGTCCTTAATTTGCGGGCTGAGGGCTGAAGAGGGAACTAGTTATAACTCTAATACATGTATTCAGTATTGTGCCCTACAGCTATTGGTGTCATCCTCCATACATTGTAAGTTCCTTGAGGGCAGAGGCCTTGTTTTATCAAAACTTTGTTTTTCTCTCAGTGTTTGGATGATACTGTGCATGTAAAAGATATTTAAAAAACATTAGTTATGGTTGTCAATTTTCAACTAGAAAAGCAATAGTTTTATGTGCCTATTTAGGTCTGCAAAAGGTTATTCTTATATATTGCTGTGCTGGGAAAAACTAAGTGAACCAATTTAGCAAACAGCTGCCCTGCTGAATACGTCACTCAAATTGATATTTCAGGAAAGCAACCTTCACCATCATCACCCAACTCTCTTGATAAAGAAGGACGATACTTATGGAGAAGAATCTCAGAGTCTTTTGAAGGCTCATCTTATTCAAAGACCACTAGTCACCTAGGACAGAGATTGAGACTTTCATCCCTAAGGTTACTACCACAATATTCAAATTTTGTTAGGAATATTATACCCATTTCAATGGATCCAAGACTTTATCAATGAAGATCATCATCCATCCATGCTTTCTCAGCCTCTAAACCCACACCAGACACCTTGTCCTGGAAATGTTCTATGTATCAATTCCTGTGCTAAGTGATTTAAAAATATTACATCATTTGACCCTTACAACAATCCAGGGAGGCAGATGCTAATCTTATCCCCATTTTACAGATAAGGAAACTGAAACAAACAGAGGTTAAGCGATTTCCCCAGTCACATTACGTAAAAGCAAATCTTTCTGACTAGTTCCAAATCTCTATCCACTGTGCTACCTAGGTATAATATCAGGTGTTGTATATCCAAATACAATCTTCCCTTGTCCCTGACCTCTTGTAATGAGTGTCTTGCTTCTATTTCTCTTGGGTCTTTATGTCTGTGACACCTTGATCTTTCTACTCTGTTCAGTGACTGCCTCTCCTAGAGCAAGATGTCCATAAAGCCTTTTCCATGATTCACTTCACTCCCTCTTCTCTGGTCACCTACTCCACAGTTTCTTCACTATCTACCTTGCCACTATACTCTTTTACCTTCACCACCCCCTCCACTTCTGGAACCAGGAAGCATAAATAAATTGCTTCTGCCATTTTTTCCTGGACAGGATGTGTCAGTGTTTTCCCCTAAATCCCTACTGACTGTCCCTGTTACTTTCCAGACAAAAATATGCTTCTTTGGCCAACTCTCCCCTGTGTCTCATTTGTGAATGCAAGTTCCTTGGGAGCAAGAATTGCCTTCACTTTTGTATCTATATACCCAGCACTCAGCTGCATGCTTTGGTATATAGTGAGTGCTTCATAAATGCCTTTTGATTCATTTATATCATTTTATTCTTGTCCTTGACATTCCTTAAATAATTCATTCAGGATCTACTTTGAGTCTTCCTCTCATTTAACATAATTGTGAATGCAATGATTTGTAAACTATGCACCTGCTCTCCCTTGATCTAAACCTTTGACTGTCCTCTCTCTTTTATTTTTATACTTGTTTCAATGTCTTTTATGCCACTTCTCCAGGAAAAAAGGCATCTTTGAGAACAAGCTGCTGCTAGCTCATACATTTCTATGTGTTTTTCCATTATCCTTCAGGACTTATTAAGTATTATCTACAAAGAATCATGGTGTTGCATGACTCACAACCATATAGTTTCTCTAGGAACATACTGTTATTTTTTTAAAAGAGTAGCTTGATGTTTGGAATCACTGAAAATAGAGTTTCCTATATATTTCAGATGGTTTCTGAACACTTTTATCTATATTGAAATGCTTATTTTCCATCGATTAACATCTCTAAGAAATGGCAATAAATAATCTATATCTTTACTTCTGCTCTATTCCTATTGTCCACAGTTCAGAGTTTGTTTAAATAACTTATATTGGTACTGTTGTAGCTGTAAAAAGTATTTTATTTTCATTGTAATCTTTTCTTGAATCACAAAATGTCAGATTTGAATGGGACATGAGCAACCATCCAGTCCAACTCACTATCATCCCTTCAGACTAGATATCCATGTTATAATATATCTGACGCATGGCCATATGTGTGTGTTTGTCCTTCGTTGCTGAAGAAGACCATGCCATCAGAGAAATGATGACATGACTTGCACTTGACTTTGTTTTGAGTGAGGGAGGACTGTGCAGATCACCAGCCTCACTTCTCCTCCAGAGCCATCTGAATCCAGTGACCAGATATTCCTCAGGATGACTGGAGATGACCCAGGATGAGGCAAGTGGGGTTAAGTGACTTGCCCAAGGTCACACAGCTAGTGAGTATCAAGTGTCTGAGGTGAGATTTGAACTCAGGTCCTCCTGATTGCTGCACTGGTGATGTATCCACTGTACCACCTAGCTGCCCCACATGGTCATATAGTCTTTTGCTAAATGAAGAGGGAGCCATTATCTTCTAAGAAATCCCATTCCACGTCTATATAGTTCTAAGTGTTACAATGCTGACTGATACCTCTAATACATACTGACTGTGTGTGACCCTAGGTAAGTCATTTGTCATCTCATCTCTGAATATGTACATTGTAGGGAAGGTCTTGACTTACATTGGTACAAAGAGTTTCATCACCTAGGAATTCCCTATACAAATGATATTGTGGATCCAGTCCCTATCTCTAAGCCCTAGGAGATCATATAAGTAAATGTCACCTACTTCCAAGTTAATCTTTTGAAAATAAGTTATTTTAATTATCAGCTGAATTTTCAGTTGCCTCACTCTCTGGCAACGATGTATGTATTGTCTATGGTCAGACAGTTGAAAGCCCTGTCTGTTGGCCTTTCTGTTTGTATTTTCTCTGAAGTTCAGTGAGCTGACTTTTCTCCTTGCACTAAGTGAATGATGTATGTGCTTGCTTAAAGTAAGACTGTTTACCCTTTTAAAGGTTGCTTTCCTTAGAAAAGCAGATCTAAGAAATGGTGCAGCAGGCCCTCTTTTATATGGTGGGGAGGAGGAGTTGCTGTTACAGCTATATACAGAATAAATAGGAAATAATTAACAACAGGAAGTCACTGAATGATTAAGAATATGAGGAAAATTTCCTGTGGAGGGCAGGAGGAGTCAGTAGTCAGAGTGGAGGAGGCAAAGAATTCCAGGAATGGGGGACAGCCAGAGAAAATACCCAGAGTTGAGAGATGGAATGTCTTGTTTGTGGAATATCCACGAGGCCAGTGGCCTTGAATCAAAAAGTATATAGTCAAGAAGATGGGAAAGGCTGGAAGGAATTGGTGTATAAAGGGCTTTGAATGCCAAGCAGCATTTTGTATTTGTTTCTGGAGGCAAAAGAAAACCTATGTGACAGAAAAAAATTAAATCACACAGTAAGACACCAGCTCTTGTTAGTATATTTAAGAAATTTAATGATTTGAGTAGCCAAAGTCTAGAAGAAAACTTGAACTTACTTTGAAGGATTTTATCCCAGTTCTCACTGTACAATTATTTTCTAAAATTATAGCTCTGTTTCTAAGAAATATTCAGAGGATTCTAAGTAAATTCTAAGTATTGTGTGACTCTTACTGCAATTTGAGAAGACATTTAATCTAAGACTATTTGATACAAAAAATTTTCTGCTTAATTTAATTTAATAAAATTCTTTCTATGGTGATTATATTAACTCTTTTTTTTAATTTAGAAAAAGTAATTGTGAACAATGAACTATATAGATGACCATATGTTAATAAGCAACACAAGTATCAAATACTGAAAATAATGACAGTATGTATGTTAAAGAATTAAAACTAACACTTGTCATGAATAATAACCAGTTATCTGTGAATGATCCATTGTTAAAATGAGCATTACCATGTTCATCATTATTTAAATGGAGCTATCTTGGCTTTGCTCCATGGAACTATTGCTGGCAGTTCAAAGACAAACAAATCAACTGGATGATTTTAAATTTTATAAAATTTCACTAAAAATGTGAACACAATTAAGCTAAATATGATTCTTTGGTGCTAGGGGGTATTTCTTGCCTTATAAACATAAGATGGCACATAAAAAACAAAAAAACACGTTTCCTGAAAACAAAGGTGAGGAAACTCCCTTGATTAATATAAGTTGCAATATTCTCTACAGTTTACATTGTTAGAGAATTGCTTGAGAGATACCAAGAACTTAAGGGACTTGCTCAGCATCACACAGATAGTATGAGTCAGGGACAAGACTTGAACCCAAGTCTTCCTGGCTTTCAGGTCAGCTCTATCCATTATAGCATCACTGCCTTCTTCAAAGCATGACACATTGAAGTGAAACATGTAAAGAAAATGCAGACAGGAGTGTTAATTAAAAAGTAGATTTCAAAAGTCAAAGAATACACAATATTTTGATTTTGGCGTGCTTTTGCTAACACATCTTAAAGTTAATCCTTCTTGAGAATTCTCAGAAATGACAAAAGCTTTCAAAAAGATTTGCCAGAACTTCTACAATATTTACCTTGATAAAGTTCTCCTAATGATTTCTCTCATGGATGACCAAATGTAGCCTCTGCTTGTTGCTGTTTTTTGTACAATGTAAAGAATTTTGGATTGTTAAAATCCTGGCTCTGCCTTGTACTGTCTACATGACCTTGGGTAAGCCACCTTATCCATCTGGGCCTCAGTTTTCTCATTTGTAAAATGAGAATATTGATGGTAAACAGCTTCATACTGTCTTTTTAAGCTATAAATCTATGCTCTTACATTTGTTCTAATGGCAAATATGTACAAATAATTATACTACTTTGATTAAAAAGTGAGTAATTACAATTGTTCTGGTAGAAATCTAATTCAGTAGTTAACTAGGCACCTCTCGGCTAAGCTCATAAGAGGCAGTAATCTTGACCACTCCTTATCCTTTACTCACACTTGCATTTTGCTCTCAGTTCATTACTTTGGTGTTCCCTGTCATTGCCATAGAGGAATGAGCTTTCCCCCTCACTTGTACCCACACCTCCAATTCCTAAGGAACAATTCTGTTTGTGGCTCTAATGTAAGCCTTCTCTCCACAAAGAAGGGAAAGTTAACAAGGAACCAAAAATATAAATATGAATCCTATTAGATTGTAAGCTCCTTAAGGGCAGAACAACTGTCTTTTGCCTCTTTTTAAATCTCCTGTGTTTAGCACAGTTTGTGGCATGTAGTAGATGATCAATAAATTTTTATTGATTGACTGGCTAAATATAGAACAGGTAGTTTTGAAACTGCACCAAAATGGGAATTACTTAATAAAGAATTGAATGATTAAAATTAAAGCTCAGTCACTACCAATCTGGTCAGTTAAAAGGCTAGTATTTAAGAATTATTGGGATATCTGTAACCAATTTCTTTGCAAGGCTACTACTTAGTCATTTTACATTATATTCCCACTAAGCATTCCTACTCAACACCAGATGAGTTCTTGCTCTGTCATGGTCTCATTCTCTTCTTATTGGTGATTCTCCCTCATAGTCACTTTGCCTTTGCTACTGTTGCTACTACCCTGATGCTTAGGGGCACCAGAAAGGGGAACACACAGACTGTTTTTCAAGATATGAGAAGACTGAGGGTAGAGTCAATATGGAAGAGTAAAAGCAGGGATATGCTTGAGCTCTCGCCCCAGACCCCTCAAAAAACCTGTAAAAAATTATCCTAAACAAATTCTAGGTCATCAGAAGTCACAAAATGACAGACCAAAGCAAATTTCCAGCTCAAGACAATTTGGAAGGTTGACAGGAAGGGTCTATCGCATTGGACTGGAGCACAGCGCAGTTCCACATGGGCCACACCAGTGATAATGGAGCTGGAACAAGCCTTAAGGGAGTGAATCACTGGTGGATGTGGCAGTTTCCAGACTTCTCAACCCACAAACACCAAAGACAGCTTCAAAGGTCAATCAGAAGGGTCTCTCACCTGCCTGAGATGGGAACATGGTCCATTCCCAGCCCCCCACTGCCAAAGCTGCAGCTGCTTTTGGAGCTCTCCATTTAACAAACAGCTCAAAAGTCAAGTAATTGGCTGGAAAAATGAGTGAGTGGGGGATAAAAAGGAGTATGAATTCTTACTTCCATGGTGAAAAAGTATTTTCTTATTCCATTGGCGATGAGGAAGATAAAAATATGCAACCAGAAGAAGATAACAAAGTCAAAGGTCCTGCATCCAAAGCCTCCAAGAAAAATATTCAATGACCTCAGGCCATGGAAGAGCTCAAAAAGGATTTTGAAAATCAAATAAGAGAAAGTGGGAAGAAAAATGAAAGTGATGCAGAAAATCATGAAAAAAGAGTCAACAGCTTGCTAAAGGAGACTCAAAAAATATTCTGAAGAAAATAACACCTTTAAAATTAGACTAACCCAAATGGCAAAAGAGGTCCAAAATGCCAATGAGAAGAAGAATGCCTTAAAAAGCAGAATTGGTCAAACGGAAAAGGAGGTCCAAAAGCTCACTGAAGAAAATAATTCCTTCAAAACTAGAATGGAGCAAATAGAAAGTAATGACTTTATGAGAAATCAAGAAATTATAACACAAAACCAAAAGAATGAAAAAATAGAAGATAATATGAAGTATCTCATTGGAAAAACAACTGACCTGGAAAATGGATTCAAGAGAGATAAGTTTAAAATTATTGGACTACCAGAAAGCCATGGTCAAAAAAAGAGCCTAGACATCATCTTTGAAGAAATAATTAAGGAACACAGTCCCAAAAATTCTAGAACCAGAGGGTAAAATAGAAATGGAAAGAATTCACTGATTACCTCCTGAAAGATATCCCAAAAGGAAAACTCCTAGGAACATTGTAGTCAAATTCCAGAGTTCCCAGGTCAAGTAAAAAATATTACAAGCAGCCAGAAAAAAACAATTCAAGTATTGTAGAAACACAATCAGGATAACACAAAATTTAACAGCTTCTACTAAAGGATTGGAGGGCTTAGAATATAATATTCTGGAGGTCAAAAGATGTAGAATTAAAACCAAGACTCACCTACCCAGCAAAACTGAATGTAATTCTTCAGGGGGAAAAATGGAATTTAATGAAATAGAGGGCTTTCAAGCACTATTGTTGAAAAGAGTAGAGCTGAATAGAAATTTCACTTTTCTAGTATTAGAGTAGCTGGAGGGAATATGTGTGTGTGTGTGTGTGTGTGTGTGTGTGTGTGTGTGTGTGTGTGTGTGTGTGTGTGTGTAGAGTGGGGCACAGGGTAAGCTGAATATGAAGGAATGATGTCTAAAGAATAAAATTAAGTGTTGAGAGGAATGTACTGGGAGAAAGAGAAAGGGACAGGTAGAATGTAGTAAATCATCTCACATAAAAGAGGCAAGAAAGAGCTTTTACAGTGGAGGGGAAGAGAAGGAAGGTGAGAGGGAATAAGTAAGCGAGCCCTACTCTCATCGGGTTTGGCTTCAGGAGGGAATAGCATATATACTCAATTGGATATGGAAGTTTATCTTACCCTACAGGAAAGTAGGGGGGAAAGGGATAAGGGGGAGAATAATAGAAGGGATAGCAGATTGGGGGAAGGGATAATCAGAAGCAAACACTTCTATAGAGGGACAAGTCAAAGGAGAGAATAGAATAAATAGAATGTGGGACAGGATACAGGGAAGTATAGTTAGTTTTTCATAACATGAATGTTGTGGAAGTGTTTTGCATTACTACAGATATATAATTTATATCAAATTGCTTGACTTCTCAGTGAGGATGTGTGGGGAGCAGGTAAGGGAGAGAATGTGGAACTCAAAGCTTTAAAAATGAATATTAAAAATTGTTTTTCCATGCAACTAGGAAATATATATAGGCAATAGGGTATAGAAATCTATCTTGCCCTATAGGAAAATATAAGGGAAGGGGATAGGGGGAGGGATGATAAAAGGGAGAGTAGATTGGAGGAAAGGGTAAGCAGAATACATGCTATCTTGGGTGGGGAGAGGGGATAGTTGGGGAGAAAATTTAAAATTCTAAATTTCATGGGAGTGAATGCTGAAAACTTAAAATATATAAATTTAATTTTAAAAAGATATCAGAAGGCTTTGTAGCAAAAGAAAAAATCACAAACAGGAGACAGCTCTGTCTGATGTGCAGGCCTGTCTAGATAATCATATGTTTATTGTAACCCTGTGGTGGGAAGTATACCTTGCCCTCATTCTCCACCTGAGAATACTCATAGAGTCATCTTTACACTGCAAGACCGGCAGAAACTAAGGACCTGAGAAGCATACATCATCATCCCTTTAGTATATCCAAGGATCCAGCTAAAATTTCATGTTGATATCCAATACAAATCCCTGAGTCATCATGGTCTATAGGAAGCATATCAGAAGATATCTACCTGCTCTAAAGTGGAGAAGAAAGGGCCCTTCCATCACAAACTCCTGGATTCAGATTCAACATAAGTTTCTATGTTCTTGACTGGAATGCTGAATAAGTAGATTACAAGGAGGGTAAGCAGAACAAATGGGCATTGTGGAAAAATACCAAATTAGGTGATAGTTAAGGACCCTCTTTGGGCTTTTCTCCTTTGCATTGTGAGTATGTACCACGGAGCACTAATGGGAAGTACATTTGCTCTACAGTCACACTGCAAGCAGGAGTTCACAATATTTTTGGTCTCAAATTTGGTCTTAAATTCTTTAAAATTATCAAGGACCCTCCCCCACCAAGAACTACCATATTAGAAATTAAAATATCTTACTGCTATTATGAAAATATTTTTAGCCTCTCAGACTTCCAGAAAGTATCCTGGACCACACTTTAAGAATGACTGCTACAGAATAACTTAGGAAGGCCACTAGGTGGAATTGAAAGGTCATTCACTGAATTAAGAAGTAGCATTCTAGGGCTATTTTCTTAGGTACATAACAAATGGAGTATGTGTCTTAATCTTTCTTCATATCAGCTTTCCTATCTATGAATGATGAAGAGGTGTCAACTGTATGATTTCTAAATTTCCTTCTAGCTCAAGAATTAGAAGAATTGAGTGTTATGAATCACTGTCAACATGATGCCTGGCATCACAATTCACAGGTCACAGAGGTCCCAAACTGTCTGAAAGAATCATACCCTCTAAGCCAAGTGCTTCTGAAGCAAAGTACTATACTAAAATTTGAAAATTTTACTTCAAAAGCAGAGTTCATAAGCTACATCATTCCCCCACCCCTCAAATACTGAAATTATTGTTAATTACTTTAATACCTAAATAGCTAAACATCTAACTAGCTCAGAAGAGTCATTCTGCTCTATTCCAAAATTCAAAATAACATACCTTGCCAGTCAATCAAACACAAGGACCTGCTTTCTGGCTTAAATCTAAAACTCCTTGAATATCATTTGGCCAGTGAATTTCCTTTCATTAGTCTAAATGGTCATCATAATGGCTTCCTTCCTCAGTTTTAAAGGCAATTCCCGGTTACTCAAAAACTATTCTGAGAATGTGAACCTGAAATAGTCAAGAGATCCATCAACCTCATAGTCATTCTAGATACTCCTCTACAGACTTGGACTCATATAGCCTTTCTGCAGACCATAATCAATATATGGCTAATTGATATTCTGAAAAGGGGACTAGGAAGAACCAATGACTAGGAAGCAAGACTATAATTACACAAATGGACTTTCATTTACTGCTAAAGCCACCTGCTCCCTAATCCCAGCCCCAAACCAATTTCAATTTGTAGCAAAGTTTGATGAATGCTAAAACTTTTTGTGATACCCCGTGGCATAAATACTTACATCCAAAGTTTAATACAGTAAAAGCTTACTTATCTGACATTCTACCAATCAGAATTTTCCATTAATCAAGATTTCTAAATATCACTATAGAGATGTCTTCTATAGCAGGAGTGGGGAACCTGCGGCCTCAAGGCCACATGTCCTCTAGGTCCTCAAGTGTGGTCCTTTGAATCTGAACTTCACAGAACAGATCTTCTTAATAAAATGATTTGTTCTGAAAAACTTGGATTCAGTCAAAAGGCTCCCAAAGACTTAGAAGGCCACATGTGGCCTTGGGCCTCAGGTTTCCCACCTCTGTTCTATACATTTAGTAATAATTTTCCATACATTTAGCAATAATTTACATTGATAACAATAAGCCTAAATCACTTCAACACCCTGCAGTACTTTCTAAACCATCAAGGAAAGGGTAAAGTGTCTTAATCATCATTCTTTGTTGAATAATTTGAGATTTTACTTATATGAAAATTGCTCATTAATGCAGACTATATATTGGAAAAGACCTTGCTATTGGGAAAGACTGAAGACTGAAAGAAAAGAGAATGACAAATGACTTTAAGAAGTAGTAGGAGACAGAATGGCCTGGAGTGCTGTGGTCCATGGGGTCATGAAGAGTTGGACGTGACTGATCACCTGAACACCAACAACAAACATAATACTTGACCATATCAGTTGACAGGTATTCCTTAAGCATCTCCTATTTACCAGACACCATATGAAATGTGGGACTAAAACATTCTAAAACAACAAGCATTCATCAGATAACTATTAACAAACCATCATGGTATAAGAGTTTAGAACTCAAAGTCAGGAAGATGTGGATTTGAAGCCTGACTTTTGCAGTAGCATGACATCCCAAAGAATGATGGTTCATATTCCACGTCTCATGTTGCATGACCATCGACAAATAATTAAACCTCTATGAGGCTCAGTTTCTTCATATGCAAAATTAGGGAGTTGGTTTAAATCAGAGGGTTTTTGACATATTTTGTCACAAATACCTTTGGCAGTCTGGTGAAACCTATAGACCTCTTCTCAGAATGTTTTAAACTTTTAGGGTTAAAAAAGAAATCAATAGTTAATGAAAATAAATGTTTTTTTGTCATCTAGGCATCTCATAGACCCCATGAAATCCACCCATAGAACCCCTGAAATCTGTCTGTGGACCCCAAAGGGGTTAAATCCTGGAGCAAGCAATTTTTAATGGTTCCTTTCAGTTCTTAATATGACCTGCTGCCTATGTGACCCACAGACAAATTAATTAACCTTCCTGAGTCTCTTTTCCCAACTCTGAAATGAAGATAAGAGTATTCATAGTACCTACCTCAACGTTTTACTGAGAAGCATTTTTTAGGCAATTTAAACTTTGAAGTATCATATAAATACCAACCATTATTACCATTATTACTGAGTGCTGGGTATACAAAGATGTTTTCACTTAGAGTGAAATATTCAAACTGTAACTATTTCATTCTCCATTACTTTCTTATTGTGAAATCATATTATAATGATCTTCTGGTAAAGCTTAGGCTACTCACAAAAACCCTGGGAGTCAAGGCAAATATTTGCTAAGCATTTAGGATATGCCAGGTGCTGTGCTAAGCTCTGGTTATACTACAACTACATACAAAAAGACAGTCTTGCCCTTGAGATGCTTATAGCCTAAAGGGAGAAGATTATTCATAAAAGAGAGCTGAAAATGGGAGAAGAAGTAAAGGTGAGGGAGGGAATGGTAGGAAAAGTCCAGAGTAGATCCTGGACAAGAAGAAGATATGGCTGGCCAAAGGAATCCTCCTTAAATGGAGATTCTGGGAGGAGTCATCCAATCAGAGGGAGAGGTCCCAGGCGAAGAGGGTACGGCCAGTGTGAAGATTCCAGGGTTGCAGGACTACAGTGAGTTTCCAGATGAGAAACTTTGTAGAAGAATTGTATTTCTTCCCAGAGTGGGAAGAGAGAAAGCTAATATAAGATCAGGTCTAGAGAGTGGGATTTTCTCCCTAAGTAGGAAATTTGGGGAGGCTCTCATGAGAGGATTGGATCAGAAGAAAATAGGGAGGTGACTGTTGGCAGCAACAACTCTACTTCTCTGCCTCAAACCAAAGCTTCCAAGCAAGACAGAGGAGAGATGAAAATTAAAGGGAAAAGTGGGAAGTATAAAACTGTAGGATTGTGTTTGCTTTAATTTTGTTTTAAATCACAGGAACTTGCTCAAGTGGTTAGAATGCTAAGAGAAAAATAGACAAGTGGAGCTGATGTTCCTTGTTCCCCTCTATCTTACTTCAAAGAGGTGGAAAGGGCATCCATTCCAAATCATTTCCTTTTATTCTGTTAAAGACTTCAATGGATTGATCTAATCTTATTTCTCATAAAAATGTGGTATACCTTGCCCTTGCATTTCTTCATTCTGGACATGGTGATGTGAAACAGTCCTGGTAGCCACACAGGAGACAGTAACCTTTTTTAGTGCAGGACTGAGATCTCAACTCTAAACTCACTGTTAAATAGCTTTCATTCTCCAACTGGGGGCATAATTATAAGCCATTCATTTGTTCATCAATATATTCACAAGGACAGAATTCCTGTGTGAACCTGGGACCTCTTAGATCAACCTCGTTTGTGTGTGTGTGTGTCTGTGTGTCTGTGTGTGTTTACAGGATGTGTTGGTGTTTGCAGCCAAGAGCTGTCATTTATCCCCTAAACTAGGGAGCCAATGGGACCCCTTTCAAAATCATCTATGACTTTCAGTACAAGGGAAGAAATGGCAGCCAACTCATAGCTTATTCACCTCCCTTTCCCGCTTCATAATTACTAAACGTGTTCTGTGGGGATTTTTTAATTATTGGGTCTCATAGGTGTTTCCTTTTCTCCATCAAAGAAAATCTCAACCTCTTAGTGCTTAGCTCCATGGACCCTCTGCCAGAAGCCTTACCTTGGCAACATTAACTTGAGTTGTAAAGAGAAATCCCTAATACTTTTGATCTACGGCTCTCCCCAGGATTTTTTCCTCTCATAATCTCACTGTGAGCATTCATGTATGCAGAATTGGTCCAGATTTGGATGACAGTCTATATTTCAGTTCATACTACATTGATAACGTTCTTAAAACAATATGGTTTACAGTATATTACTTAGAGAAGCAGCTATAAGCATAATCATAGCTGGCTTCACTTCTATTAATTTCTCCATTAGTGAAAAAGTAGACCAGAAATTTGCAACCTGAGATCCATGGATAGATGTCAATGGGCCCATGAGACTGGATGGGAAAAAATAACATGCATCTTTATATTTACTAGCCTCTAATTGAAATTTACCGTTTCCTTCCATTATGAATGTAGGCAACAAATCGTAGTAGCACTTGGCTTCATCAGACTGACAAAGGGATCCATGACACACACCAAAAGAAGAAGCGATTAAGTACCTCTCGAAAGGAATGAGGAGAGGTTAGCAGGGAACAGAGCGTCTTTCTCCAGGAAAGAATAAGTATAAAGTCAGTGTGAAATAAACTTATCACAGTTCCAATTTTTGCATTTAGATAGTTACTGGAATTCTGAGAAACAATTAGATTATTATTGGGATTTAAATAGGCACTAGGAAGTTCTGGGATTATATTCTTGACTCCTTAGTGCTTGCCTCTTGGGGGGATAGGATGTTTAAATGCTACTCAGTTGAACCTCTACCGTCAGAATTCAGCATCTACATTCAAGCTAGGACACTCCACCAACTCTAACAGCTACCATTCTATACCCATCCACCAGGTTACAGTCTTCTTCCTCTCTTTGCTTTCCCATCCCACCTGTGGAGCTTTTATTCTATCCATCAGCCTCTCCCAAGATCAGGCTCAAACAAATAACATTCTGAGTAGTTATTCTTCTGGAAAAGTCTGAAGCCTCTTGGAATGTCTAAAGCACTGGGAAAGGGGGTTGCCTGGTACAGGTAGTTGTTCCCCTGTATCTCTTTGCCCCTTGTCTTAGGTTTTTTTTTTTTTTTGAGGATTTCCAAAACAATACTACATAATTCATTAAATGTACTATTTATTTGTGTATGTATAAGAAAGGGTGTGTGTGTGTGTGTGTGCGTGTGTGCATGTAAGAGAGAGAGAGAATGTGTGTGTGCATGTGTGTGTGTGTGTGTGTGTGTGTGTGTGTGTGTGTGTGTGTGTGTATAAGAGAGAATGTAGGAGAGTAAGTTTGTTTTTGACAGTCTCTTATCTCCTCCCTTTATCCCCTTCTTCCATTTGGCTCCTTTCCTAAGAACCCAGGACCTCCAAATTTCTAATAAATATGAGTCCTTGAGAATTATTTTTATTTAAATAATGAACAATAAGTCCAGTATTCAAGTATATCTCATAATTTACTAAATGGTAGGGAAGAATCCTAATGGAATTGATATCACTGCCAAGAATACATTATCAATGCAATACTAAGAGCATACCATGGGAAAAATTAGTCTGAATATCACTTAAAATTATGGGCTGAGTGGAGTCTAGAATCTATTTAGATTCACCTGTGATGATCATAAGCATTTTTACCCACTAAAAACTGCACTTAACTGAGGATTAGAGAAATTTGTTCAAATAAAGACTGAGGAAATTCAAGAAACCCTCCAATGGCCAGGCCTAAAGAACTCATCATTCTACAGACATTTAGTGAGCCTTTGGTTTTACCCATAGCAGCTCAAAACATTATGCAAGGTACTCTGAGCACATGCTTGGCCCTGTCGGAGAGAATCCTCTTTTCATTTGTCTCCAAACAATTTTCTAATCGCTACCCTGACCAAAAGATGAACTCAATGGATTAACAGAAAATGAAGAAAGGAAAAGCAGGCCAAGGGAAAGGAAGAATATCTCATATCATCAGTGTAATATTGCTTTTTTATTCTCTTTTTAAGTAAAAGAAAAAATAAAGATATTTTATCAGTTGCCAAAGCAAAGTGAATCTTGGCTCGAATCTGTACCTTTCAAATGAAAGTAAGATGTGCTAAAGGTTCCTTCCTTGAAAACAGTTTCTCTCCTAGTTTGCTAGTCACTACCATCCTTTTGCAGTGCTCTGGGTTGGGGTGGAGGGTGGAGGGGAGGGTTACCATGTTATACATTCCTTATTTGTTTTAAGGCCTTTGAATCTCATCACTATGTTGCCTTCCAGTGACCCATCTGCCCTATCATTTGATCTAATAGTTATGAAATTGGAAAGCTTTGACAAACTCCCATCCAGCTTTGTGGAGCCTGAGGAAAGGTTTTACTGTGGATACTACAAATGGGAATCCAGTAAAGAAGCTTTCCTCCTCATAACTTTTAAATTAAAGGCAAAGACTTTCTGAAGTTGCCTTGAGACTAAATTCTTTCTGAACTATAATTACTTAAATTCTAATTTTGCATTTATATCCTGATATTTGTTTTCTAGGCCCTCCAGGCAAAGCTCACTACTGTTGTGTCACTTTGGTTTCAAATGGATTTTCTAAGACAGAGCTTGGTAGGATTTCTCACCCTTTTATTTTCTTAAAGCTTTCTGGTTTTGGCTGAAAATTATCCAACTCACATCTGGCACAGAGGAGGCAGTTAGAAAAGATTAGGTTGTCTTGCTTTCTAAAACTGAGTCTGTTAAAGAGGCTTAGTTTAAGACAGGCTTCTCACTCCCTGTGCTGTTTTCTTCCTTCATGGAGAAAAGCCAGACTTCTTTCAATGCTTATTGTATTTTGCTGCAAATGATGCTTTTTCTGATGAAGAACTTCAGGCATAGATTTCCTAATAGAAACAGAAATTCAGGGTCACACAAAATTTCTCTAATCTAAAAAGTACCATCATATTTGATGATGATAAATAGCAGAGAAATCTTTTCTTCACTTAGTAGCAAAAAAAAATGCATTTTAGGATATCCTGCAGAATTATTGAAAATTTCCTTAATTAAATATCTGTGTTTGAATAATAGTTTAAATTTACATAAGGCCTTTGTGAAAGTGAATTTTTTGGAAGGGCACTAATGCTTTCAGTTTCTTTGGAATATTTTTAGTGATTTAGATCTAGGATTGAATGAGGAGCCTAAAAATTAGAAATAATCTTACTTTTTATAGGCCCAACTTAATCACCCTGAAATTATTGTCTTATATCTAGACCAACCTAGCTGATATCTAAACCATGTATTATGTAATAAAGTAGGTCCTTTACCCCTAAGTAAGTTAACTCAGCTTTTCAAAGCAGATTGAAAGAGCATTAGGTTTGGAGTCAGAGAATATAGGTTCAAATCCTAGTTATGCCATCTGTGGGAGCTCAAGCAAGTTATTTCCCTTCTCTGGATCTATTTTTCCTATATGTAAAATGATGAGGTTAAACATGCAGACCTCTGATGCTTATTGATTTACATATTGAAGATTATTTGATGACTAGCTATCTCAGGCCTGTAAGATACCATGTCACCTATAAGAAAAGTTAGTTCACTAAATTGCCTGGTTGAGAGGCAGTGTGACAAAATTAATTAAAAATCATTTATTAAACATTTACTGCGTGCCAGGCATTATGCTAAATATTGAAAATATAAGTGCAAAAAATAAGACTATTCCTTTTTCAACAAACTTACATACACATATGGAAGAGGTGGAGGAAGTAGAGGAATAGTGAGTTAATACAGTCAGTTGATGTATCTTTTCTACGGAAAGAAGGAGACAAAGCTGATGGTGAGACAGTCTGGGAGGATTGCTGGATAAGGTATAAAGCATGATTTTATGGTCAAGTTTAAGGCCTAGGGCTGGATAGATGTGCTGGATTAATTGAGTACTTAGTTACCCACCAGTAAGGCAGCTGAGACAATAAAGAACCAAACACGGAATCAGGAAGACCTAATTTAAGTCTCAACTCTAATGCACATTATTTGTGGAACCCTTCGTGAGATACTTAGCTACTTAGTGGATAGGTCTCCAAAATTATAAATTATAAAACAGTTGCCTATTTCTGTTGAGAATTTCCCTTTTCAGTGAATTCAAAGGATTAGGCCAAAAAATAATAATGAGAGCTATGAAGGAGGTATTGTAGGGGGTATTGATTATTAAAAGTCTATAGATGCAGCCTTGCATAATGTACAGAGTGTTGGACTTGGAGGCAAGAAGTCTTGGACCCAATCCTACCTCTGACACTTGCTGTTTGATAATGGAAAAATCCCTTAACGTTTCTGTGCCGCAAGCAACTCCCTGTAATTTATCCACTGAGTAATAAAATAGAGTTGCTTTCCAGTCTGGTGGGGAAAGTTCCCAAAGTGTCTCATATTTAATAGTTTGCAATGATTAAAAATATGTTCCTTTATCTTCTTAGAATATTTCTAATATTGCTACACTTCATTTCTACTTTTCTCCCCTGTTGGATTCTAATTCCATTAGTTGTGTAGGTAGAAATGTTTGTTCCAGGTGAGTGAAACTCTTCATGTTATGGAGTTAATCTGTTCATACTTTGGGGAAAGGATAATAGGAAAATGCAAACTGTTTTTCCTAATATTTACTTGGCTCTGTCACTACAAAAGAATGCTTATGGAGAAATAAAGATAAACCAGGCAGTAAAAACATCAAATAGCAATTTAAAGTAACCCAAGCTCAAAATAAGCATTCCATGCTATGTAATAAAATAACCAAGTTATTATGGGAAAACCCCCACTATAGTGCAGCTGGTGAGAGAGCTGGACTAGTCCTATTCATAGTCTATAAGGTTGTGCTTTGAGATATGCCAGCAGTTCCTATTTTCTCTCTAAATGTCTTCTCCATTGGAATGTCATGGTATTCACCATCCCCTATTACCTGGACTGAACTTATTACCATTAGAGTTACTTTTTTGTACTACCAATCAGATATAGGAACATTAGCTCCTTAGAGGTGAAAAAAAGAATCTGGAAAGGATCTTTTTTAGTGTTACATCATCAATATGAATTTCTAACATTGATTCATTCTCAGTTCAGAAAACACTAATAACCTTGCCTCACAGGACAGTTTCTGTTTGTTTGGGTTTTTTTTGTTTAGAAGTTGGGAAGAGAAAGATAAGTGGAAAGTCTTTCAATCCTCCCACACAGCTATAACCATACTTCAGGTTCTTATCACCACCTACCTAGTCTCCTAATTGGTCACCTTGTTTCAAGTCTCTCCCTGTTCCAGACTGTTCTACACACTTTGCATCCAAAATTGCTCTCATTAAGCATAGATCTGGCCATGCAACTCATCTACTCAAACCTTTCCAGAGTCTTCCTATTGCATCTAGAATAAGGCAGAAACTCTTCTGTTTATAACTTTTAAAGTCATTTACAATGCCCCCCAATTATCTTTATTATACATTATTACTCCTACTGCATTCTATGATCTGGTCAACTTGGCTTTTTATTTGTTTCTCATGCAAATCACGGACCTGCTTCTCTGAACCTTCACACTGTTCATCCCATATGCCTGGAACGTCCTACCTTCTTAACTCTACTTCACTGAGCTCTCTCAGCTCAAGAATCACTTCCTCCATGAAACCTTTCTTAATGTCTCCAGTTACTGGTATCCTCCCTTCCACCTTATCCTGTATTTAACTCCTTTGTATACAGTTTGACTTACTGGCTTTATATTATATACATATATGTAAGAGATACAAAACAATTTGCACTTTAATGAAGTAGATGCATATCATACACTTACATATATATGTATATACATATGTGTGTTTATATCTGTATGTATATATATATACATAGACATTAATATGTATTATGTTCAGGAGATGATGAGAGTATGAATATTTATTAATTGTGCCAAAATTTTTAGTGATAATAACAATAATAATATAATTTATATGATCCAATAAATTTCAACTGGTATATCACCTTTTTGGTATCCCGTCATTATATATTACTATGTTGTGTATGCTTATATAAAAATTCTCATGGGGTAGATATCAGAGATGTCAAGCTCAACCAGAAATGGGAGTAATTAACATATACATAAGAATTCTTGTAAGTCACATATTAATATATGAGACACACATTAATATTATATACGTTTTATTGTACTTTTATTTATTTTGTTAGATATTTCCCGATTATATTTGCATTTGGTTTGGACCACACCCAAGAGTGTTATGGATTTTATCATGCTTGGAATCTTTGGATATACATAATTTGTATAGATATTATATGTATACACTTATAATGTAAGTTCTGTTGTGTATGTATTACATAAAATAAATTGAATAATATATTGTTATGTCATTCATTATATTATATTATGTATCATATCCTAGCACATCATGTTTATCTACTCCCATTAGAATTTTAGTTTTTTTTCTGAAAAGGGATTATTTCATTCTTTATACTTATATGCCCAACACTTAGCACAGTTCTTGGCCACATAGCAAATGCTTAATGAATGCTTATTGATTGATTGACTAAGACAAATATTTTCCTTTTTTTTTTTAGCTGGGATTGGGGGAATAATTAAAGAAAACCAGTTTAAGGGAATACAAGATCCAATCTGGGCCACCTGGGTCCAACAGCTAAAATGCAGACCACTATATAAGGAGTAGGTAAAATGATGCAATACCAGAAAGTGGTAACCTAGTTGAAATTTATCAGACCATATAAAATTATATCATTATTGGTGTCGTCATCATTAAAAATTTGGGTACCATTTTTAAAATGCTTTTCATCATCTCTGAAACTAATTATTTTGTGTTTAGGGTAACTTTCATCTAATAGAATCTCTATCTAACTGCCTAACTACCTTATTTTAAGATCATAGATTTCAAACTGGAAGGGACACCCGAGGCTGAGTCTAATTCTTTTTTACACATGAGGAAACTGAGGCATGAAAAAGTTAAGTAATATTTCTCAGCATTACACAGCTATTAAGTTTCTAAGACAAGATTGAGACTTGAGTCTTTCTGATTCCAGGTCTAGTTCTCCACCCACTACATCATTTAGCTGCCTAATTTAACTATTTTGTGTTTATTTGTATTCAACTTCTTTATATTTATTCTGTATATGTATTTGTTGGAGGCAGAGTCAGATGTAATTAATTAAGAGTAGTAATTGTTTCTTTGTTTCAGTATCCATAGTACCTGGCATAATTCCCACCACATTATAAGTTCTTAATACATGCTTATCGATTGATTATGTCTATTTTTATGTACATGCAATATTCATACCAAGAATAGGAAGATGAGCCTCTGGAATACTAAATAATACACACATATTATTTTTTTCCATTTTCCAAGTGTATCTTTTAATAAAGTAGAAAAATTAAAGTAATGTAAATTTTATCTTAGGATTTCATGCATTTCTTACGCGTTAGTATTTTAATTAGATTAAAATCCTGAATTAAGTATAATTCAAATTTTAAAAATATAATTTCTTCCTTGAATCAAATAGGAATTATTATACATCTATAGAGTAAATTCTGTGTTCAGTTTTTAAATTAACTGATTTTACCAAGAAATTAATCATATTAGAATTATAAAGCAAAATCAATAATATTTTATTATTAATGTTGAATATTTTATTGTTGAAGTTTATTTATACACACATTAGTCATTTTCAAAATAATCATACTCCTATTTTTGGATGGGTAAACGCTATGTACTTGACCTCTGAGATCTTGCAAAGTACATTTTGTTTTTCTTTATTCCTAGAGAAAACAGATCAGAACATCCAATGTGCAATCCATTAAGCTGTTACACATAAAGTCTTTCCAACATGATAGCATCTATATATTTAATAATCTCATATTTGAGGCACATTTTTGACCTCTTTATGTGCCTCCTCTTTTGCATTACTTAAATGTTTCTGTAAAATGACTATAATCAATCTCTCTCTTCACCTTGGGTTAGAGCAATTTTCATTATTTGTAGTGGCATTTTCTCAACTTTATCATTTCTTATCTGAGACTGATTTTGGACTTTGGTATCATCTGTCCTTGATAATAGTTCATATTCATATAAGGATTTAAGTATTGCTGCACATTTTACACATATTATTTCATTTAAGTTTATTAAAATAGCCAGGGGCAACTAGGTGGCACAGTGGATATAGTGCCAGGACTGGTATCAGGAAGTCTCGTCTTCCTGAGTTCAAATCTGGCCTCAGATACTTGCTAGCTGTGTGATCCTCGGCAAGTCACTTAATGCTGTTTGCCTCAGTTTCTTTATCTGTAAAATTAGCTACAAAAGGAAATGACAAAGCACTCCAGAATCTTTGTCAAGAAAATCCTAAATGGATTTTGCCCAAAGACTCAGACATGACTGAAGCAACTGAACCATAATGACAGCAACAAAGTAGGCAGCCTGGCACAGTGGGTAGAGAGCTGCCCTTGAAGTCAGAGACTTGGACTCAAATCACATCTCTTACATACTGGCTGTGTGAAACCTGGAAAGTTATTTAACCTCTCGGTGTTCTCATTTAATTCTTAAAGACTATAAATTATAGAGAAGATACAGAATTACATTCACAAGGATTTTCAATTTCAACAGAAGATCCTTATACTAATACAATTCCAAATCCAGTAAAAAACAAAGAAACAAAAATCCTGTGAGGTGGGGGTTTTTATCCTCTTCTTCACCCTGCCACCCATTTTATTGATGAGAAAACTGATCCTCAGAGAGAATGAATGACTAAGCCTAGGTTACACAACTGGTAATTTTCTGAGGTAGGATTTGAAAGTAGGTCTCCCAATTCCAAGCTTTGGCTTTTGTCCATTATGTCATAATATCTAGCTAAAAATGATCTGACTAGACACAGGCAGCTGATTCTGAAATGTCTCCTGTCAAAGTAACAATCAGTAGTTTTCTGCGTGCTGGAACATGAGGTCTATCTGATAATATGTGTTAGAGACAGTGTAGGAACAGAGAAAAACAGATTTGCATTGAAATTCTAGCCCAGCTACTTACCATCTGTATGATTTTAGACAAATCTCTCTGGACCTTTCAGTTTCTCCTTCTGTAAAATGAGGTAGTAGAACAAGATGACCTCTGAGGTCTCTTATAGCTCCCAAATCTATCATCGCTGAAAGTTAGCTCAACTTCATTTTTTGTGAGCTACTGTGCTTGCTCTCCATGTCTAGTAACTTTCAATTCTCTTTTTGAAGAAAGAATTTGTGACAGATGTGACACATATGAGTAATGTAAAAGTCTTCAACCTCTTGCATTTATAAAGCACAAATCATCCTCCAAATTATTTCTCACTATCCTATTTATGCATGTATTTGTTTTGAGGTCACCAGCATCAAGATAATGTTTAATGCGTTTGAGATACCTTGTTAGGGTCTCCACAGAATTTTCTATTTATTCATCATCTACAGCAGATATTTTCATGTAAACTACAACTATAATTCTACCTATTTATCTATCATTATCTGTTTCTTCTTCTTTCTTCTTCATGGAGCTACTTGACTCTACTTTAAAACTCAAATCACTATGGCTCTCATGGAATGGCTAATAATAGCCTTAATCCAAGCCTGTGTGGTTCATTGTTTAGTTTTGATGGCTTAGGATGAGCCATCAAATTTTTTTCTTAAAGTCTTCGCCTCCCTGATTGATGTATTTGTGATGGTAAATTGAGCCATCTTTTGTATCAATTCTTACTCAGCCCTCAGTCATTGTACATGATTGGCCTCTGACAAACTGAGACCTGGGAAAGACTTTAATTCAGAAAGGAATCCTGGGCCATTGCCATTCACCAGTTGTCTTAACCTTTGTCTTAGCATTGGATTTTGACGAGAGAGTGAGGCTCAGGACTTTGCATAGCTCTGCCCCACTTCTATGTAAGTTAAGAAATCACCCTCACCCTTGTCACATCTTTGGTCCCTTTGAAATGAAAGCCAAACAAACACCAAATCAACTCTTAGAAACTGTCTCCACTTCCGTTAAAGCAAAGAATTATAGTTCCTTTTTCCTAATTCCTTTCAATCTTTTTGCTTTTGTCCTTGCCTGTAGACTGATAAAAGTAAAAGACTCTTATTTCTGACTAAAATTGATAAAAGTTGCTCATTAAGATTGAAATGCAGATCAGTCCACAGAGAAGGTTAATACAAATAAAAGCTACCTTTGTTCTTAAGGGGTGTATAAGATTTCTGAGTTGGAGACGGGGAAGAAAAGAGACAATATGTTTTTAAATATCCCATACATTGTCTATTTTTGTGATTTTTGAACTTTAATTTCATCCTGTTGATGATTTTGATCCAGATCAACATAGCAAGATATGGTTCTTTCTCCCATTTTTTTAACCACATCAATGTGTGATTCTCAAGCCCCATTTCTGGCATTATGCTATTATCACTAGGGAAGCAGAAGGAGACTTCATAGGACTATGGGTTATTTTATAATTTTGTCTTTCATGGATGGTTATGGCCAAAGAAGTTATCACCAAGTAACCGACTTAACAGTTATAAGTTTCTCTGTGTTTTTTTAGATCTGAAGAAGAAGCTAGTAGTAGAATTTGGTGGCTGCCTGCTGAGGAGGCAGGCATTTGTCAACCTGACATGAATAATAGAGAGGTCTGCTATCTTCCCAGGTCATGTATCCAGAATGTGCCAGAGAGCCTCCTGAGACCTGTCAGAACTGTCAGCAACTACTCTCTCCTGGTGATTCACATGGTGGTAAATAATGTTGCCAGAAGGAACCGAGGAAGCATGTCTAAAAATTTATGAAGTGCTGGGCAAGAAACTAATGCCATTAAGGACACAGGTGGTGTTTGCATCCCAGCTGCAATTGAAGTTAGGCTTTCAAAAGAAAGAGATGGACTTGGTAAGGGCATAGCAGACCTAGAAAATAATCAGATCTGTCTGGTCAGGACATAATTTTGGCAGTTGTGTGGAAAATGGAGTAGAGAGAAGAGATACTAGAAGTTTGGAGACTAACTGGGAAGTAGGGATGGCTGCCTAAACTAAAGCAGTGCCTTCGTGAGTTAAAAGGAGGAAAAACATAGAAGAGATCCTATGGAGACAGAATCAATAGAACTTGGAAATTTATTAGATATGAGGGGGAGACTAAAAAGACAGAAGGAAAAATTAAAAGTATTATTAAGTTTGCAAGCCTAATAGTTTTAAAAATTGGTGATTCCCTCAATTGGAAAAGGAAGAATTTAAAAAGATAGAATATGAGTTGTATTTCTGACAAATTGAGGTTGAGACACCAACAGAATTCACAAGAAGAGATGTCTAAGCAGGAAGAGCTCTGGAAAGATTAGGGCTAGATACACAATTCTGTGAATCATCCATATAAAAATGAATGCATAGCAAAGCAAGTATAGAAGGGGGAAACAGTATAATTTCTTTATCTCTATTTTTCATTCTAATTTGGTATTTATTTTAACCTTTTCCACTATGCTGACAATAATAATAGTTCATGTTTATCTAATACTCCAAGGTTTACAAGCTACTCTACACCCGCTCACGAAAGAGAAAAGGGTCAAAGACATAACCTTGATAGAAACTTATAGATAGGAGATGGGAGGTAGACAATGATTCTATAAAGCTGATTGAGGAAGAGGTAACAAAGCAGAGATGAGAGAAAGGGAAAGAGGATGCATGTGAACTCTGTATAAGTAAACAAGCTTACATTCCTTATCTATGGATAGACAACACATAAAAGAGAACTAGAATCAGGGTATACACATAGAAATGACTGAGAAGTAAGGAAAGGCTAACCCATTAAAGCCCAGGGTGGTTCTAACAGCAGAATTCAAAGTTTAGTGAGTAAGAAGGAGAGATGCTGGCCTAAGCAAAGATTGAATGATGTGGAGACAGTCAGGAAGGGTTCCACTAGGCAAGATAAAACCCAAATTAGTTTTTCAGTTTCCAGAGTAGTCTTAGGGGCAGAGTCCAAGGATCTTGTGCAATTGATGGCCTGAGTGGAGACTGCATGGCATAGAAATAGTTGGGAAAGTAGAGATTGAAGATACAAGAAAAAGAAAGAATAGTTGACAGAACAAGCTCTTGGAGAAGATGGAAGGAGTAGATAGGAATAAGTGAAAGATGTGGAAGGAGATTTAGAGGTGCATAGTAAGGAAGATGAGGATTGCCTTGATTTCCTCTGTAAAGTTAAGGGATTTTTGGTAAGATACTGAATGACAGATTCAAGATCAAAAGTTATCCAACAGTCTAGAAAGATGGGTTAAATCTAAACAAAACTAGTAGGGACAGAACTATAACTTCGTCTTTGACAGAGTGAGAACTACAGGGGCATTGTTCAGGATGCCAAAATTTAGATGCACTAACAGAACCTGTACTCTTTCAAGACAACAGAAACAATTCAACTTAATATCAATTAAAAATTGAATATCAAGTAGTTAATAAGTAGGGAATTTCCTCTTCCCCACTGCCATACATGAGGTTATCTTTCCTTACCACCACCTCGCAACCACAGAATGACCTTTCTGTGTCCAAGTATCAGTGTCATAATGTCTCTGTATCTCTAACTCCAACTGAGTTTTATTCAAAAATTGGTTTGAGGCTGCTTCTGTACAATCTATTTTATAATACTTGTCCTAAGCATTACAAAATGGAATTGTAGCTCTAAATAGATATAAATATCTAACTAGCAATAAATAAATAAATAAGTCATTAAAGATTTTGGAAAAACAGAGAAAGTGTGAGTATACAAAAATTCACGTGACTACATTTGAGAGGTTTTAGTGGAGTCAACAGTATTAGTCAACACTACTATGGAAGCCTGGGGTGTAGGGTATGTTCAGAGAGGACCAATACCTTTGCTGCGATAGCTGGGAGTCCTTTTTGGGGTTCTTTCTACCTTTGGTGCCCACCTGTTCCACCTAACTCTCACATGTGACTCCAAGAAGCTGCAGCATGCACAGCAGCCACACCCTGGTCAACCATTTCTGCAGATGGACCAAACCATGCTGAGGGTAACCAAGGGATCTCAAACCCATTGGTGAGTTAGGGGGGTATCTACCCCAAGCATGTGAAGACTTCCTCTGGTGGAATGGGTGGATGAGAACAAATTGTTCCAACGGCCATGAAGGCAGATGAAGCAAGCAATATGGAGCACTTAGAGCTTGTTTAGACACCAAAGACGCCAAGGTCATTCTCTGCATCCTGAGCCATCGCCAGCCATCTCGACTCTGTCCTGCCACTGGACTATGATGACTCTGGAGGAGAGAGTGAGGCTGACGACTTCATGCAACCCTGCCTCACTTAAATCCAATTTATGCACGAATCAAAAGACATCACCTATACCATTTCACTATTATGCCTCAAAGTCCTGTGACAACAGGCAAATGATGAAGCAGCAGGTGCGGATACACTGGGAGTTGTACTCACAACCTTCACACAGGCGGCTCTCTCAAGGTCTCTCTGAAGAACTTTGGATTTGACTTTGCAACATGGGAAACACTGGCACAGGACCACTCAGCATGGCATGCCCACATCAGAAAGGGTGCTGTGCTCTTTGAGCAAAGCAGAATTGAAATAGCACAAAGTAAACGTAGGATGCGCAAATTTGGGATATCCACCCCAAATATTCACACGAACTATCAAGGCCCAACCTGTGGTAATGCATTCTGAGCTCATATTGGTCTGATCGGTCACAGTCAGACACACTGAAATTTCACTTTATCATGGTGATGTCATTTTGGTGAAGGACAACAACCACCAACCAACTATGGAAGCCCCCCCCCCCAATGAAAAAATAACAATTAAAAAAAGTAACTTACTTTTAGAATACACTAAGTGGCCCAGTACCTCAAGAAAGTACATGACATTTCAAGGTACTGTCTCCTGGTAAGACAACATCTTGAATATTGTGTTTATTTCTAGCAAGAGCATTTTACCAAGAACATTGGTATGCTTCCAGCAGAGGAGGGCCAAGATGGTACATGACTTGAGAGCACGACATAAAAGGAATTAGTTGGAGAAACTAGAGACGTTTACCCAGGGAGAAGAGATAAGAAAACTTAGGGGTCTCATGTTAGCCATCTTCAAGTTTTTGAAAGGCCTTAACTTACAGGAGGGATTAGGCTTGTTCTCATGGGCCCTGGAAGGCAAAACTAGTAACAATGAGTAGAATAAGAAAATATAGATTCTTTAAGGTCAGGCTCTGTTTTGTATTTTGTCTTTACATCTTCAGTATGCAGCACAGTGCCTGATACATAGTTAAGTACTTAATAATTTCTTGTTAAATGAATGAAATTGGAAGGAGGAAATTTAAGTTTAATTTAAGGCCAATATTACTTTGTCAATGCAACTCCTTCTTTTGGATTAATTCCATACATAATAATTTTTCCATCTCTTCTTCCCATTTGTTATCATTTTCCCTTTGGAGTTTTGCTTATTAGTTCCTTTTCCTTTCCAGCTTTTATTTGGTTATATAATTCTTTCCTCTTTGAACCCCTTTTTACTGCTAATTCTAGAAGATTTCTGCTACTTCTCTCCCCTTTAACTAATCACATTCTTTAGTTTTTAAAGTTTCATTTTTGAGGTTTCCACTCTGAGCTCTCTCTTCTAGGCAGTTTCTGCCTAGAATAAATAGATAGATAAATAAATAAATAGAATAAATTCCTCTTTTCCACTGTCCTTCATTCCCAGAATGATGCCAATTCCTGCAGGTGATGCTGTCCATAGTAGGACACTCATACCCCATGTCCTTGATTATGCAGCCTACCACTGATATGTACCCTCCCTTTCATACGTTTCCCCATTTGCCTCAGAATCACCCACTCCTTCCCGCTCCACAATGTGTCAGTTGCTCCTAGGAGTTCCAACTCCATCCTCTACCTCAGGTAGAGTAAGTGGTCTTTTCAGGCACCAAATCCCCCAGATGACACACAGCACAAGATCTCCATATCCCTTCACAGAACATCTCTTTTCACTCAGAGGAGTACTCATCAGTGTAACACTTCCAACTACCAAAAGAAGGCCTCCATCGCTCTCAAACTTTCCATCCTCCCAACTCCCCTGAGGAGGTCTCCTCTTAAGAGACTAAAAAAGTCACCTTTCCCTCATTGTTAGCCTCCAATTTGCTTAGCCATATCACGCACACCATTATCCCCCTGCTTCTCTCCTCTCCTTTCATAAACTCTTTATTTTCTAACGTAGTACCACAAAACAAAACAAAACCCATTGATTCACTTAAAGGCAGAGTGTTGGCCAGGTTCTTTCTATAATGCCTCAATCTGGCTAACCTCCTCACCGTTACCTCTACATGACTTTCACCTTCATCCCTGTGTTCTTGTATACATTTGGAAAGATGTCTCCTACTGGTCTCTGAGTTGTCTCTATGTTGCTGTTGATATCCTTAGCTACTGAATTTATTTACCTCTCTTGCCTTTATTTTTGGGGGGAGGATGTTCAAGAAGCAAGTAATATATTCAGGTCTGATTTTCTTTCTAAGAATGTTTCAAAATCCCCTTTGTTATTAACAGCCATCTTTTATTTTTCATTTATTGGTTAAGCTCACTTGTACTGTAAATGAATCATGAGGTTCAGGGTAGATCACACTCTCTGAATCCTGACCTACATTACTCTTTGGACACATTGTTTCATTCTCACCTGCATTTTTTGGTGGACACAGAATAGTCTTACATTATTCCAATTTCTTTTCCTTCCTATTTAGTCTTTCTCCTCATTGCTATTCAAAACTTATTTCTGAACTGAAATGTTAAATTTAAGTGCTGTGTCTTGAAATTTTCAGCCTTGAGTTAGTTTGTTTGCTTGTTTCTATGGTGGGGATCTGAATCTTTGAATATGTAATTTCATTTTCTCTGTTCAGAAGTTCTGGACTGTTCTCTTCTATTATTTTCTTTACATTATGGTGTCCAAGTTTTTTGCCTTGTCATGATCTTCAAGAAGACCTATGATCCTTAGGTTATCCCTAAGAGTCCTGTCTTTGAGATTAGTATGTTTTGCTCAGATAGTGGGCATATTTCTTTTAACATTACTGTTTTTTGCCTCTCTTCTCCTAGATCGTCCTTCATTTTTCTTTATTTGCATGACCAATCTATTGTTTAGTTAATCTGAGACCTGGGAAAGACCTTAATTTAAAAAGGCCAAGGTCCCCCACTCCATTCATCCTGATCTATATTTTGCCACCAGATGCAGATGGCTCCAGAGCAGAAAGTGAGGCTGGTGACCTTGCACAGCCCTTCCTCACTTCAGTCCAATTCATTTGCAAGTCAAGGCGTCATCTTCCTGATGTCCTGATCCTCTTCAGGAACATAAGATAAACAACAACATCTAATTTTTCATTATAGTGATTATTTGTGTGAGATATCACTCCAGTAGACCATAAATTTTATAACAGCAGAGACCACACCTTGGCTGATTTTTATATTTTCCATAAAGAGTAACATGGTGCTCAGTACACAGTAAGTGCTGCATGAAGGTGAATGAAACCTAATGGAATGAAATTAGAATCACTGAATCTTAGAGTGAGATGAGACCTCAGGGATATTAGAATAACCTATATCTGAATAGTAATCTTCCTCTAAGATGTCCCTAAGTGATAGTCCAGTATCCTCCAATTGAAAAATTGAATAATAGGACTTCTTCTAAATCACAAAGGGCTTTTACACAATGAACATTTTCTAGTCCAAAAGAGTTATTTAGTACTATAGAGCTGAATAAAACAGTTACAGGCTGTTATAAAGCAATAAAAATGTGTTTGAATTGAGAAGTCAGAAAGAAGACTTTGCAATTCATGTTCAGAAATTTATCCTCTAGTCATTCAAAATACTTGTACTGTCACTAAAGCGATATGTATATAACACCAGAGTTAAATGTCTCCCAATGAAAGCCTGAACTTTTCCTTCTTTATCAGAATTTTGGTGTTATTTTTTATTGATTTTGTCAGTCAAAATTGGAAATGTAAAAGACTTCCAACTTTAAAATATTTGTCTCTTTCAGTTAGAACATGTCTATCCAATCCCTAAAAAGCAGTTGAGGAGTAAGAGTCAGTCATTTTTTTTTTAAATCACTACATATTCATTAAAACTGGTTTAATATTTTGACTTAGTTTTCCTATTAAATATAATATATAGCCTTAAAGAATGGAAAAAATTTATCATATAAATTCATAACTCTAAAGTTAGATTGAATTTTCACCTACCTAGTACCAGGGATTATTTATCTACTGACATGGGTTTTGGTTAATTTAAAAACAAAAAATTCCATCTTAAGTCTTCCTCCATGGCAATATTTACTTTCCAAGCTATTTCTGAAAATGAGAAAAATTCACTATGCCTATGGGTGTTCATAGTCTTGGTCTCTGATCATTAAGACAAGTTAATCAAAATCTTTGATGGTATTTTTCAGTGTGCCTCTAAAGTTTGATTTCTTTTTTCTATAAAGTGAAGGAAAAACATCGAGATGTAATGGAAAGTGCTTGCTTCAGTAGCATATATATATATATATATATGTTATAATGGCAAGGTCATTGCACTAAGCATCAGGAGAACTGGATCGAAGTCTTTGCTCAACCACTATCTCTGTGGCCATGAATAATTCATTTACCTTTTGTGAACTTAAAAAACTCACTCTGGGACTCAGTTTCCTAATTCTTAAAAAATAATGGGTTGGAAGAGATGACCTTGGAAATCCCTTTCAGTTCAAACTCCATAATTCTATAGCTAAGAAAAATTCTACAAAACTCAACATATAAAAAAATACTTTCCTTTAGTTATATAATCGTAGTGTAACTCCATCTGTATATTAGCTGCTAATATTCTCTTGCTTTTCACAGTTGCCAAGCCAGCAAATTTTGTGATGTTAGTTTTCAAGTGATCACTTTGCCAACATTTTCCTGCATTTCCATAATCATGAAAGATTTCTAAACTGCGTTCACTATACACTTTCCAATATATTCTTGAACAGTAATTGACTAAGAACATTTCATTTGAAATATATACACACACATTGCTAAGTATAGTGCATTTAGTAGGACTAATGGACTTTAATTGGTTACAATGCTGCTGAAGATGGAAAGTTATAAGTTCACCTGACATTTAACAAGGAAAATATTGATTTTGCTTCTAAATTGTTCCATGGAAATAAGAGGTCAGCCAAATGGATTCACTAATGCTTTTTGAGGACCTCTAGTTGAACATTCTAATACACACACACACATACATACATATAAGTATGTTTGCATGCATATATACATATATGTATGTATGTATATATATATCCTAATATTGACTTTTCTTAATATCCAAATACTTAATATCTACCAGTGAATTCCTCTTCAATACCACTGATTTATTTTAATTTGTTTTGTTTTCTTGGTTTCTGCTTAGTCATTTGACTGATATGAGCTAAGCCTTTTTTATTATACCACATAGGATTGATCTCTATATGTTGTCTCTATAATAATTCAACCTTTACTCAGCAAATTTTTCTGAAATCCCATTGGATCCTCTCTCAGTTTCTTTCCTTGGCCTCATTTACATTTATGTCTGTCCCACTGAGGGAACAGATCTCCTGTCCACTTTTTCTTTCTTTAGTTCCACTTTCTAAATTTTCATCTGACCTGAAAGCTAATTTTCCAGGTGGTAGACATTGTTATTCTCAAGCTTGTGAGAAGACTACAAGTGTGCCAGGTTGGCAGTAATAGGATCTGAATGGACTCCAACCTTATCCCTTTGGCATTTCAAAACATAGTAGCAGAGATCAACTAGTAGTAGAATGAAAATTCTGTTCAACTAAGCAAAAAACTATAAAGTGACTACTGTAAGTCAGGCATCGTGCCTGGTAGGAAAACATTCCCTCCCCTCATGGAGTTTACAACTCACTTAGAAAGAGGAAAAACGGCACACAAGTAGTAAACAGGAAGCATATACAGAAGGAAGGGTGAATATCAGAGGCCTGGTCTCCCTCCTTACTTTCTCCTTATCACCTTTCTGTCTTCCCTCTCTTTCCTCCCCATTCACGTTTCTCCTCTTTCTTCTCTTTTCCATCCCTTTCTCTCCTCAAAATAATTACAAGCTCTATATGTTGAGGATTAGCCTTAAGAATATTAGTCTCATTATGTACAAATCATCATTGATAAATGTATATGTTGTTGAACGAAGGATTTCCCTAATGATCCATGGACCATATTCTTGGTAGATCATCTGATCTGCAGGCACTGAGCTATGAATTTCCCTACAGTCTGTATTTAAAAGATCTTCATCAAACACTTATAGACTAGCAAAAAGATGCATATGAATTCAGGTTTACTGACATGGGAAGGCCAAAATCAAAACATTTCAGTAGTCCTGGTATCCCCAATATACCAGAGAGACAACAAGTAGTGGAAACTGTGGAAAGTGGGAATTGACCCTAGTCCAGCAGACTTATGAACAGAGGAGGAATTCAAATCCAAGTCTTCGGTCTTTACCCATTGCTGTGCCTCCTTTGATCTCCATTGTTTAGTCTCTTCTCACCTTAATAAGCCCTCCTACCCTAACTGTTACACTGTAATTTTATTTAAAAAAACATATAATTTGCAGTACTGGAAAAATTGTATACTTGTTCTATAAGAAAATTACTTTATCTTGGAATAGTCATTTATGGATCATGAGTATAGTGTCCATGACTTAATTACTATATCCTATGCAACAGAAAAGAATCACAAGACTAAAAATATTAAGGCATAAATTACTCTAAACAGAAAAGACTGTAATTATGGAAATATTAATGTCAAAATTATCATTACCTTAAGATACCCTTGGTTTAATATGCTTTGTAGAAATGAAGGTCAGAATACAGGGAAGAACCTACAGAAATTCAGAGCTGATTTGTTTCAGTAAAGCTTAGAGAAGAAAAATTATACTAAAAATTCTATGACACTGTGACCACTTCCATCTCTGACCTATTTTTTCTCTGGCCATTATGACCGCAATCTCTTAATGTAGTTCAATTGCTTTGAATATAATTGAAAACTACAACTAGAAAAATGCTTGCACATATAGGAAAATTGGGGGCAGATTCAAGTTTGGGGTAAGCATTTAAGCATGAAAAACAAGGAAAAGTTGAAAAGTTCATATTCTAAACCAATTTTCCCCATTCTATTAAAAACTAGTGGGATAGCAAATTATTCCTGAAGATGCCCCTTAGAAGTCACAGCTAGAAACTTGACAACATACTGCTTAGCTTGTAGGCTCACTCTGTCTTCATTCTAAAGCTGAATATAGCTCTTCTGTATGGATGAAGGATAAAAATACATTGTAAAGTACATCACAGCATGAAACTAGTGATTAATGATATTTTGTGTATGTGGGATCTAAGACATCTGAAGAAAAAAATTGAGCCAGCATGAAAGGACATTTAAAGTCCTTCCCATTTCAGCCCATCACAACACATAATTATAGAGATAAGAAGGTAGGAAACAAGTAGAATCCATAACAGCATAATTATCAGGTGGGACATATTTGAAGTTCCCATTTTTAAAAAATCATCTGTGTGGGCATCCTTCCCCCTCCCCACCCCAAGATTATTTCAAACCTCCTAATCCTGTGTGTCACAAGACTGAAACTGGAAGGTAAAGCTTGTCACCACTGAAATATGAAAAAAATTGGACCTCACATCAGGAATTGAAAGAAATTAAACTTATACTGTTAAGACTTTTATAAAGAAGTAAAGGATATCACCTGGCATTTTATTTAATCACAAAATTGATTATCAATTGCTATTAAATGAGACATTTCCTGGGAGTAGTAAGGCCTTGTAAAAATGTGACAATCTG
The DNA here is from genome assembly GCF_028372415.1 of Notamacropus eugenii. NCBI lineage: Eukaryota > Metazoa > Chordata > Mammalia > Diprotodontia > Macropodidae > Notamacropus > Notamacropus eugenii. Next base: position 130,016,759 of record NC_092873.1, on the reverse strand, counting down.
CTAACTATTTTTAAGATGTAAGATAGCTGTCATTTTCTTTACTTTTTTGTAATTTTAACCACATGGAAGGTTATTGTCACTGACAGTTTCATCCAGAATAAATGAACTTTCTTGGAATCAAGTCACCATTTTTGAAAGAAAGGAAAAAATGATGGCTGAGTGCCAAGGTATCAGAAATCTGAGAATACTTGAATTAAGTACTGTGCTACTTTTGACAGAACTGAATGTCAAAGAGGACCCGATCATTTGTGATTAGATAATTGAGTAGCTATACTTCTTCCTTGAACAAAATATCTAGAATGTCATGAGGCATCATGGATTACTCATGAGAACAATGAGCTTGAAGGCAGAAAAATTGGATTCTTTTCCTTTTTCTTTAAGAAGTTTTCAATAATGATGATCATGACAACTCACATTTTTATAACATTTTCGATGTTTACAAAGATATACACACACATATACTCATTTGACCTTCACAACAACCTTATGGGGTAGATGTTATTCATTGTTTAATATTACAAATGAGAAAACTGAGGCTTAGAGAAGGTCATTTACCCCTAAGTGTCTGAGGAAGGACTTGAACCCAAATAACCTTAACACCAAGTCCAACATCACCTACTACTCCATGCTGCCTCTAAATCTATCCTTTCCTATTTATTCCTTCAGTTTTCTTAGCTCTTACCTGACCTCTAAAAATACCTACCTATTACAGGCAATGCCTATTAAATTCAAGATTATAGTAAGTCTCATTTATCTACAAGTAGGTTATCCATCTGCCTTACAGATTCTTCATAAGCTGAAAATTGTTTGTCTGATCTTACAATTATACTTTCAACTAATACCTCTCTCCACTAACTGGTTCAGAACCATTGTTTGCCTACTACTTAGAAGGCCAGAGTATGTATGGCATAGCTGAATGCATTTCCTCACCCTACCCACTGTTCTTACTTCCCTCCATACTGTCTACTTCGCTTAGATCTAATAGAGGACAGATACACATATATTTGCATATGGATGCATGGTTCACTCTGCCTTTTGCTAGCCCAGATAACTGACAACAAAATGTACATACGTAATACTTCCATGGATGTGTTCGTACATATAGATATGCCAATATATTTATGTTATGTGAATATATACATATATGCCTGTGTATGTACATATGTGCGTGCATTTGCATGCACATACATGTATCCACATACATATGTAACACACCTGCATCCAATCTCCCAAACATTACTCGTATTGGTAGTAGGTACTCTTCCTATTCTGGATTCTAGAAGGGGCAGAATTTCCTTTACTGTTACTTATAAACCTCCATCAGTGTGTTTTACATTTCAATTAGTCAGTAGATGATCAATTAGCATTTTAAGGGCATTTACTATAATCATATAGTCAGTGCAAAACATCATCCCCAAATCTGGGGAGTACACTAGGTTTGCAAGGATAGGTTCTACACCCAGAGATGATGTATGGCCAAAGTAAATTCACAACTCCTGGTTACAGGCCATCCTTTCTTCAGTCTATACGTGATGTCCCTCTATATTGCAAGGGGTTATGTTCCTTGGAGCTGCTTCTAACTCAGGCAGTCTATTTTTCTGTGTCTGTCTATAGCAGTGTTTTGGGTTTTTTTTGTTTGTTTGTCTTCAGTGTATTTTTCTCTGTTCCTTTTCCTGTCAGCTTCTAATATGATCTTTTTAATGTAGTGCAGGGGAAGAGGAGAGTGAGAAGTATAACACTTCTTTTGAGTTCTCCCTACCCCATGTCACCCCCTACTTTCTAATACAGGCAAATTGCATCCTCAAGGAATTCCTGAGCCTGGAGTCCACAGATTGACTGCCTCACTGCTATACTGTTTAAATTCCTCCAACTATTTAAGACACCTAAAGTCATGATTAGTTAGCTTAGTCAATCACTACTCCATTTTTGACCCAAAGAAGTTCATACCTCATAAAGAGATCCCAGGACATGAACCATTATGTTGACACATTTAAATTTTCACATGAGAATATTAAATGTTGGGGGGTTGTAGAAAAACAAAGCTTGTTGGATGAGTTATTAATTAGTACAATTAGAAAGCCTTCTGGAATTATGTAAACAAAGTGGTTAAAATGCTGATACTCTTTGACCCAGAGATTCTGCTGCTAGACATATACTCCAAAGAGGTAAAAAAAAGTAAGACTCCATATACAACACAATGCTCATAAACTGTACTTTTTGTGATAGTCAAAAGTGAAAAACAAAGTAGATGCCCATAGATTGGAGAATGGCTAAGCAAGTTGTGGTACATAATGTAATGGAATATGACTGTGCTATTTTAAAAAGGCAGATATGATAGGAGAAACATGGAAAGACTTACATGAACTGATGCAAAGTAAAGTTAGCAATGTCTCCCCCAAAAAAATAGGCATTCACTACAATAATGTAAACAGAATGAACAACCACCACAAAATAAGGAAAAAAATGAATGACCCCAAAGGAGAGATATCAGGATATAAGTCCTTTTTCTTTTCTTTTTCAGAGCAGACCAAGAGTGTGAAATGCTGAATATAATGTCAGATTTTTTTCAATTTATTTAACCATTTTTCTGATTTTTGTCTCTTCCTCTTTTCTTAAAAAAATTATGTTATAGTAGATGACACCTGAGGTGAGAAGGATATAGGGGAAAATTTAGGCTACATAAAATATATTAATAAAAAGAATCTGTTTTTGAAAACTTCATCATGCCTGATTACACTGCAAAAGAACTAATGTTGCAGTGTGGAGCTACTCCTATCATACATACATACATATATACTACATACACATATATATATATGTGTGTGTGTGTGTGTGTATATAAACACACACACCATTCATGTGTCCATTGATTTCTTCTGCTGCCCTACAATAATTGAAATTGAGATATAATTACACAATATTCTCCATGGATATCCGAGGGCATTGGAGAAAACAGACATTCAACTTCAAGAGGAAATTAATGTCATTAATGACAAAAAGGTACTATTGCTACCCTCACCAAACAAATTTCTTGTCAAGCTAATGTGGTACAATCAGAAATTGACAGTTAAAAATGGGCATTCTAGTCTCTGGTATTCATAGTCACCTACCTGATCTAGATGTATAAAAATCACATTTCTAACACTTAAATTGTAACTAGTCATGTATATAGGGTGCTTTAAATCCTAATTATACCTCCTCATTATGTTTTCTTGCAGTGATAATTAAAGATACTGACAGTTACACTACTAATGTTGTATACATATCAAAATGTTAAATGTTAAATTTTAGGAGTAATTTCTCAGTTCAATTTCAAGATATTAGAAGCAACTCTCATGTCCTGAATTAGCTCATTTGGTATAATGAATCAGTTATGAAAAATAACCTGCATAGTAGCTCAATTTTGCTTTGGTTAAATTACATGGAAGTGCTATTTAGTATAATATTTGTTAATAAATTGGAAAGTGGCACCTTTCTCCATCAGTTTAATGCCAGAGAAATGCTATGATGAGTTATACTCTAAATTACTATTATTTGCTTATAAATTATTTGTAATTTTAGAACAGTAGCACATAATGTAAGGAAAAAATGGATGCAGACAAGATGCTCATTTATCATCAGGACAAACCTCTAAGGTCATTATTAAGTTTATTTGAAAATTTTAGAAGTTAATAGCAAACAATAAGATGTTGCCTATATAGCATTAACTAGCATATGCCACTTTTGAGACTTTTTAATCTCATATAGAGGGAAAATTGAAATAAACGTCTAATATATGAAATTAGCTTGATACCCTGGCAAATGAGAATTTGTCTAAACCCCAGGCAGATTAGCTAGAATGTGTATCATCAAAATCCATTGCCATACTAAAGATTGGTCCATGTTGACCTAGGTACTCTCAGACCACTGAAACTGTTTTGTATTTAGAAAATCTTTCACTATCTTCTACCAGCAAATAGAGAGACTTCAAAAGAATAAAAGGAGTTCCTTGGCTATTTGCCTTTGATACTATCACAACCTGTCAATTCAGTAGATTCTTATGTAAAATGACTGCAATAATTTAAAAAATTAATAATTCAGTCAACGTAATTATTTTATCCACAGAGAGCCAAACAACCCAACTTTGTTTCATTTCATCCTCAGAATGCCAAACCAGCTTGTGTGTGTATATGTGTTTTCTTGGCATCATTTTAAGTTATGGAGATATGGAAAGGATAGCCAATGCTAAATAATTTATTCAGTTCTCTGGGGAAATATTATTCAAATCAAGTCAAGTAGATGCAACAACCATTGTATGAATTGCATGAATGTGCTTCAAAACTCTACTTCCATCCATTTGGGTTTTGGGGGGGGGGGGGTTTGCTTTGAAAAAAGAAGCAATGATCCTACTGGTTCTTTCAATGGCCAGGTGACTTTTGGTCCCATAAAACTAGTGAAATGTAGAGCTTCATTTTGGAACATGAGAAGTTCTTGAACATGAAAAGTGATCTGAATGAGAGTACTCCTCTCAGTGGTACCAAAGGCAACTTATTCGTGCTTTCTTGTCTTATCACTCTTTCCATGTCTTCCTATAACTCTTCTACAGGAGAGCTACATAAAATCTTGGAGGGGGTTTACTACAGATTTGTTGAAGTTGAGTTGACACCAATGCAGTACACAGGCTTTTCAGTAATTATTTCTTCCTCTTGTCATAACTAGTCACCATCCCTCCATCATCATAAATCTCTCTGGCAACATCCTTCTGTTTCAAGGAAAGCACTGTTCCTTGTTAGTAATATACTGAAGCCCAATCACAAAGAGTAATATGGTGATTGCCTTCCTGTTATCCTTTGGGTCACCCATAACTTTAATTTGTCAGAGACTTTGGTGTTCAAAAATTCATTGCCATACCATTTAACCAAAAGAATCTTGAAATCAATAGCACTATTCAGTTTGCCAAATACAGTCCTGACCAATTGTATCCTCCCCTTCTTTTCTATAGACTCATTATCCAGGCACAGGGTTTAAGATATGTTTACTAATGGGATATCCAACCAACTACATATCATTAGCTAAATAATAAGAATTCTTTATGCACTTAGGTTTTCCTGTAGAGAAGGTAGATCAAACTATCTTAAATAACAAATCTCATTTAGGAAGTTCCTGGGGTTGGAGGGACTGGAGTCAAGGGAGAAGTCTTTACATAGTATTTCCTTTGCCAGTTTAAATACTTTTTTTTAATTAACAAATAAGTTGACAAGGTATGAAGTATTCAGTAGAATGGTGACTGTGGAGTCATTGACTCCAATTTGAAATAAAAATGCTAATCAAACATTTGTTTGTTGTTGTCTGCTAATTAATACCCATGGTTCTCCTCTATGAAATGTTACAGGCTTTAAGGGAGATTTATGCCTTATTTTATTTGTCTCGCTAGTTTTTTTCTTTGCAAATTTACTTTTCATTCCATGGTTGATCAGTTTCATGAGGCAACAAGGTTTACAATCTTCCACCATCTTTTTTTCTGTCAGATTTCATACATAAATTTAAATTCTAAACCAGTATTGCCTTTGGCCACCTTCCTTTTGCAACTGGATAATGTATCTGATGTTTGTGGTCTATGTTTTTTGAGACTCTTTTAGTCTTCTCAATGTGGCAATTGAAAAATGGTGATAGCGGGTTGAGATTTGTTCTTTGCTCTATTCCTGGTGTTTGAGGATCAAGGTCTTATTTAAATCAAAATTGCCTAAGTAGCCTGGTCACATGAGCAGCAAAATTGTGAACTAGACAATTTCTCCAATCCCCATGACCTCTCAGAACTCTCCAAAAGAGAAATTGTGTGCCAAAGATAAATCAACTTCAGCTGTCTTTATGGTCTAGGATGTTCAGAATCCAAAAGAACATAAGGAATAAAAGACAGGAAATGATACTTTAGCGTATCTGAGCTCACTCAGTGCCTCTCCCCCACCTCCAACGCTACTGACAACAAAACGGCACTAACAGTCCTAAGGGCATGACACGGTTTTATATCCAAGCCAATGTCTATGTCCTGTACCCCTGCCAGTCTGCAAAAGTTTACCGTGTCCTCAACAGCCAACTTTGTCACAGCCTTTCATGAGCTTTTACTGCCTGCCAATGATGGCAACCCAGATGCACAAATACACCAAAGCTCTGAACTGCTTGGTATCAGGGAAAAGAGCCTCTGAACTGCTAGTGCAGAGCCAGCTGGGCCAGAGAACTGTGAAACAGAGGGAGTGGGACAGGGTGCCATGCATGGGGAAGGATGTGCAGCACTCCACTGAGCCTGAAGGAAAGAGCATATCATCCAGCCTGGGGTAGTTCTGACCACAAAAAGTCAGTTGGGGCAGAGACAAAGGCTGGTGAATCATCCCAGTGTGTGAGACGACTGGTATACTTGGAGATCTAGCCCCCAAGGAAACCATAGGCAGAGGGCAGGGAATCAGAAAGTGAGTGATAAAGAAAATAAGATCAGAGTGAAGAAATACTGAAATACCAAAAATTTCTGGAAGTAAACCCAAAGACCTTGAACATAAACAGATAAATCAACAGTAAAAACACTAACAGAAGGAAACATGACCTCCAGACCTAGTAAATTAGTTTAGGTATCTATGAATATGTACTACAAAATAAAGGAAAGTGAAACAACACTTGTGGGATTTGAAGAGGACGTGGAGTCACAACATGCTATTCCTGAGTGGTTTAAAAGAGAAATGAGAATTATGAGAACAGAATGTATGTCCTATGGAACAACTTAAATCTGTAGTGTCAAGCCTCAGCAAAGACACAAAAGAGAAAACAATAAAAGGGGAATGCAAATACAGAAGAGTAAAGGACATTCTACAAGAAAAAAGCACAAAAAAACCCCAATATCATTAAAAGAAAATATGTTCCATATGCAAGCAAAACATACTTATCTCAGAGAAAAGATGCACAGAAACAATTTAAAGATTTTGGTCTCCTGGAAGAACATGACAGGAGAGAAAAAAAAATCTTAACACTCTAATGAAGTAAATAATAGACAAGAATTACCCAGAACTTCAGGACGTACAAAATGAAATTCCAATTGAAAGAATACAGAAAAATCTCCAGAAAAACAAAAATAACAACAACCAAGGCTTGAAACTTCAAACTTCAAGACACTTAGTAGTTCAATTTAACAATTCAAAAAAATGAAGAATTCAATTCAAAAACAACTTTTGAAAGGCATTAGGAGACAGACCTTCAAATACAAAATGAAACTACATTTAAATACTGCAAGAGTATTCTTCATCCACTAGAAAAAGGAAAGAATGAAATAATGTATTAAGAAGAAATGCAGAAGAGATGAATAAATGTGACAGGATAGGACAGCAACAACAGAGTGATTGCAGAGAAGACTAGTAAGAGATCTCTTTCTAAAGGTACACAAGGAGACAGGGATGAACATGGAAATCTGGGAGACTGTAGAGGTAACAATGAAGAAGGAGACGGAGTATTTTTGAACAGAATTTGGCAATACCTTGCTTGTCTTGAGGTAAATCAATGATTTCTTTGAGAGACTATAGCAATATGGAAGGTAATATAAAGGGAAAGGAATGGGGCACTGGAGCTAATCAAGGGCTAGCAATGAGAGGAATGTAACCCTGTTGTCTGCCGAGAAGTGGATGAAAAGGGGATGGAAAGATTTTAAAAGGGGGGGAAGGGAAGAAATGACACTATGAATGTTTCTGTGGATGAAGAGAGATAATCAAGGAAGGAAAATGAGACAATGTTTGAGCTCTGGGGAATTTGGTGCTTGAAAAGTCTACTTGTCCTGGAGGGTAAGGGAACGCCTGGCAGCAATTGGCACCTGGAGGAATGGGAGAGCTTTGACATGGAGAGGGATTTGCAGACAAATATAAAAAAAAAAAACACAGTAAGAGAGGTTATAAATCATTAGTGGGTTGCAAATTTGGGGATACAGTAGGGAAGGGGCCCTCCCATGGGAAAGTTTCCCTTCTGACACCTGCATTAATTGTTTTGGGAGTGAGGCATAATAGAAAGGGGGAATCCATGGGGTAAGCCCTACAAGGCAGTGGCAGAAAGCACCTCGAGGAGAGATGACAAAATGGACAGTTTGGAAGATTTAATTTCTCAAAGAATACAGAAAAGAGAGACCACATAATTATAGGGATCATGAATTAGAGGATAAAGTAAATAGAAAGAAAAGATGAATGAGGGAAAGAGTAAGAAAAATCTTTTTGGAAAAAGGGTTCAAGAAATGAAATTTACAAACTAATTCACCAGAATAGGTGATGAAGAAAAGAGGAAAGAAGAATCTACTGGAGAGGGAAATAGAAGGTGAGGAATTGGTTGTTGTCCTTTATCTTCAAAGAGGACCAAAATGACACCACCATGATAAAGTGAAGCTTCAATGTGTCCGACTATGGCTGATCAGACCAATAGGAGCTCAGAATGCTCTACCAGTCTCTGTGAACATTTGGGGTGGCTACTCCAAATTTGCCCATCCTGAATTTCCTTTGTGCTGTCTCAATTCTGCTTTGCTCATAGAGCACAGCACCTTTTCTTATGTGGACATGCCATGCTGAGTGGTCCTGTGCCAGTGTCTCCCATGTCACACAGTCAAATCCAAAGTTCTTGAGAGAGACCTTGAGAGTGTTCTTGTGTCACTTCTTCTGACCACCATGTGATCACTTGCCCCATGTGAGTTCTCCATAAAGCAGTCTTTTTGGCAGGCATACCCTTTCCATTTGAATAATGTGGCCAGCCTGCTAGAGTTGCTCTCTCTGAAGCATAGTTTGAATGCTTGGCAGTTGAGCTCAAGCAAGAACTTCAGTGTCTGGTACCTTATCATTCCAGGTGATCCTCAGAATCTTCCTAAGACAGTTCAAATGGAAGCAATTCAGTTTCCTGGCATGGCACTGGTAGACTGTTCACGTTTCACAGGCACACAGCAATGAGGTCAGCACAACGGCTCTGAAGACCTTCAGTCTGGTAGTCAGTCTAATACCTCTTCTTGCCCAAACTTTTCTTTGCAGCCTCCCAAACACTGAGCTAGCTCTGGCAATGTGTGCATCAACCTCATTGTCATTGTGCAGATCCCTGGAAAGTACACTACAACTTATACACAGCATTCGAAACTTCTCCATTTGTTGGAACCGATGGTTCCACGTATGGATGGTGTGGTGGTGGCTGATAGAGCACCTGTGTTTTCTTGATGTTGATTATTAGGCCAAAATTAGCACAGGCAACAGAGAATTGATCCATACTTTGTTGCATCTCACCTTCAGAGGCTGCACTGAGTGCACACTGATCTACAAACTGAAAATCATGCACTAATACTCCCTCCACTTTGGTCTTGGCTTGTAGCCTTTTAAAATTGAAGAACTTACCATCAGTACAGTACCGAACCTTGATGCCTTGTTCATCCTCATTAAAAGCATTTGACAACATGGCTGAAAACATCATGCTACAAAGCATGGGAGCAAGCAGCCTTGTTTTACTCCATTGGTGACTGAGAAGGCACAAGAATATTGTCCACTATCCAGAACCCAGGCAAACATGCCATCATGAAATTGACATACAATATTGATGAACTTCTCTGGGTAAACAAATTTTGACATAATTTTCCATAAGCCCTCACAACTAACAGTGTCAAAGGCCTTGGTCAGATCTATAAACATTGTGTACAGACCTCTGTTATGCTCCTGGCATTTCTCCTAGAGTTGTCAGACAGCAAACACAATGTTGCTTGTTCTTCTGCCCTTTCTGAAGCCACACTGGCTCTCAGGTATGTGACCATCTTCCAGGTGAAGGATCAACCTATTAAGGAGGACTCTAGCAAGAATCTTGCCAGCAGTGACTAAGAGAGAGACCCCCACTGTGATCATCGCGGGGCAATTTATTTATTCCCTTTACCTTTATAGAGATGGACAATGGAGGAATCCTTGAACTCCTGGGGGATAACCTCCTCTTGCCACATAACCTGGAAAATTTCAGTCAGCTTTTGTATGAGCAATGGTCTCCCTACCTTGTAAATCTCAGCTGAGGTTGAATCAGCATCAGGTACTTTATCACATGAAAGGAGCCTAATGGCCCTCAAAACCTCTTCTTCAATTGGAAGTTCAGCTAAGAAGGGATTGACTTCAACCTGGAGGTAAATGGTCAATGCCCTCAGCATTGATTGATGATGACCTGTTGAGAACTCTATGGAAGTGTTCAGCCCATCTCTCTAGAATCATGTCCTTATCACTAATCAACATGGCTCCATCAGCACTGAGTAGTTGTGATGCACCATAGGTTTTTGGTCCATAAATAGCTTTCAGGGAATCACAAAAGCACTTTGCATTGTTACTATCAGCATAAAATGGAATTTCATCTGCCTTCTTACTGAGCCAGGAATCCCACATCTCTCTAAGCTTTGCTTGTACTTTGTTTTAGTTGGAATTAAATGCTGCCTTCCTAGAGGTGGATGAACCATCTTGATGGTAAATCCTGTGGAGTTCTCATTTTTCATTTAGCAGTTTCTGAATTTCCCCATCGTTTTTATCAAACCAATTTTGGTGTTTGCATGTGTTCTGACCCAGATGAGCAAATGCAGAACTGTACACCAAATCTCTGAGAGCTGCCCACTCCTTTTCTGCTCCACTGTTGCCAACTGTATGTTGGCTGAACTTTCCCTCCAAGTTAGCAACAAACTGTTCACGCTCAGAGAAGAACTCTACTTTGTTGGCAGTGATTCTTCTGGTAGTCATTTTGCCTTGAAGGTGGCACTTTTGATGAATGTGAATATTTAACTTGGAAAAGATAAGTCTATGATATAAGGATATGTGATACAATCTGCACCACACATTGCCTTTGTCCCTCTCACATCTTATCTGGCTCTTCTTACAATCACATAGTCTATTAGATGTCAATGTTTGCTGCAAGGGTGCATCCATGAAGTTTTCTTGTGTTTACATAAATGGAAAACAGTGTTTGTGATAAGAAGGTGATGCGATGCACAAGTCTTCAGCAGTAAATGACCATTGCTGTTGCTGTTTTCAACTCCATTTCTTCCTAGGACTCCCCACCATGTGTGGTCGTCTGAGCCTGCTCTAGCGGTAAGTCACCCAGAATTATAAGCTTGTCCTCTTATGGCACATTGATGATAAGGGTGTCTAGGTCTTCATAAAATTTTTCTTTGACCTCATCAGCGTTTGTCATGGTGGGAACATAGGCTCTGATGATGGTGGCATGGCGTTTTCCTGCGAGTGGCAATCTCATTGTCATGAGCCTGTCATTCACTCATTTTGGCAGGCATACCAGCTTGCTGATTAGATTAGTTTTGATTGCAAAACCTACAACAGCTACATGGTGCTCTCCTTAACTGCGGCCACTCCAGGAAAAAGATGTATCCAGCTCCAACTTCAGCAAGCTGGCCTTCATTTGGCAGCCTTATTTCACTCAAGGCTGCTATTTGGATGCAATACCTGTTGAGTTCTCTTGCAACAAGAGCAGTTCATTTGTCAGGTCTACTGGATTTTGTGTTGTCTATAAGTGTGCACACGTTCCATGTGCCGAAGGTGAGTGGAATCATCTTTGCAGATGTTTTTGTACGTTTTGTACATGTTTTTGTGTTTCAACCACAGAGTGGGATTCCATGTCTGTTGCAATAATTAGGCCCAGGTTGGGTAAGCAGACAGTTTTTAGAGCTCCTTTTCTAGTCCCCTTCCTCACACCAGGAGGTAAGCAGTATGATCCTTAAAAGGCTACTCAGACACCCATGGGGCTGCCAGGTCCCACTACTGCTTCCAGTGAGAAACAACCCTATGGCCTGGGCCATCTGTGCGCAGGGTTGTGACTACAGCTCCCAATGTATCCGTACCTGTTGCTTCGTCACTTGCTTGATGTCACAGGACTTTGAAGTATTATAGTAAAATGGTATGGGTGATGCTTTTTGACTTATACATAAATTGGATTTAAGTGAGGCAGAGTTGCAAGAAGTCGTCAGCTTCACTCTGTCCCTCCAGAGTCACAGTCCAGTGGCAGGACAGAATCAAGATGACTTGAGATGGCTCATGATGCAGTGGATGCCCTTTGCATCTTCGGTGTCTAACCAAGCTCCAAGCAGTCCACATAGCCTGCTTCAGCTGCCTTCATGACCATTGGAACAAATTGTTCTTATCTGCCCATTCCACCAGGGGAAGTCTTCACATGCTTGGGGTAGACACCCCCTCTTATTCACCAATGGTTTTGAGATCCCTTGGTTACTCTCAACCTGGTTTGGTCCATCTGCTGAAACAGTTTACCAGGGTGTGACTGTTGCACATGCTGAAGCCTCTTGAAACCACAGGTAAGAGTTGGGTGGACACAAAAGTGGAAAGCAGCCCTGAAAAGCGCTCAGTAGCCATCACACCAAAGGTACTGGTGCTCCCTGAAAACATCCTACACCCCAAATATATAATAAATAAAAGCAGGAGAAAAAAGAAACAAAATCTAAAGGGAAAGGAGCACCATATAAGAAGAGGGCTTTGGGGTAAGGGAAAAGGAACTAGTGGGATTTAAAAGAAAAGACTAAAGTAACTGAAAGAACATAATGCTGTGTTTACAGCAAAAGAAACTGAAAAGCTTTTATATAGACAACATTAATGATCTAGTAGAAGAAGGAAAATGGCTGAATGGAAAAAAAATCTTTATATCAAATTTCTGTAAGGGTTTGATAATGCAAACTATATAAACTACGTATGTGAAAGGATATGAACAAATATTTCTCTAAAAAAGAACAATGAAGCATTCACAAACACATGAAAAAATGCTCCAAAACACTAATAGAGAGAAAAGAAAATCAAAATAATCCTGAAGTTTCACCTCATACTCTGCAAATTGGCAAAAAAGACCAAAAGTAGTAGCAGTCATTGTTAAATGGGTTATGGAAAGAAAAGCATGCTAACACATTGTTGGTGGAGCTATGAAATGGTACAACCATTTTGGAAAGCAATTTCGAATTACCCGAATAAAATGGCTAAGATGTACCAGATGAGCTAAGATGAACCAGAGACTCCACTATTGGACTTATACCCAAAAGGAAGCCATTGGTAAGAAAAAAGTTCCCATATACTCCAAAATATTTATAGCAGCACTTTTTGTGATACCTAAGAATTGGAAACAAAGTAGATGTCCATCAGTTGGGGAATTGCTGAGCAAATTGTGATGTATGGATTTAATGAAATATTACTGTGTTACAAGAAATAATGTATCTGATGAATACAGAGAAGTATGGAAAGATCTATATGTACTGAGGTGCAGTGGATTAAGCAGAGTCAAAAATAAAAATATACATGGTAACTACAACATCAAAAATGTAAGAAATAACACAACAAAAAATCAAAAGTAAATGTAGTAAAATAGTAAAGATCAAATAGTACTGAAATGGAGAGATACGAGAAGATACCCCCAAACTACTCTTTCATTGAAATGAAAGGTCCACAGATGTTACACATTGTACATGATTTTGAACTTTGTCAGTGTGCTTATCATTAGTGCTGGCTTTTTTCCTTCTCTTCAAAAAATACTATTTGTAATATGGGATGCCTTTGTGGGAGGAGAAGAGGTTAGTATATTATAATGATTTAAGAAGCAGAAAAAATCAATAAAAACTTACTTTTAAAAAATCAGCATTGTCTCTATCAGACATCATATTTTCTCATCATTTTTATTATTTCTTCTTAGTTGGTATTTATTTTTATCTTTGATTTAACAAATCTTGGCTGTAGAAAAATGAGTCCGAAATGATTTCCAAATCAATAAATTTCCAAATCATTTCCTTAGTTTTAAGATATATCAGTTTCATTTCTTCTAATGGTATTTGGAAACATTTCCACGTGTTGCCTCCCATCTTTCTTCTTGAAAAAAATATTCATGTGTTAGATTCTTGTATAGCCTCCAAGGCTCACTTCTGAGATAGGCTTTCTACAGTAGTTTTTTCTATTTTCCCTTATACTCATATTTGCACTGAAGTCACAAAGTTTTAATGTATACAGTGATTTAATTTAAATTCTCATAAAATTCTTTATAGAATTTTGCTGCCTCCTCAGCCTCTGCAATAAATGTTGACCCTAAAAATTAAAGCTATGTTCATACTGGTCTTTTTGGAAATACTTATCATGAGCAGTGCAATATTAGAAGACCATGAAATGATATTTTGTGGTATCCAATGTATATCCTTCATTTAATTTATCTCATCATCCCAATTAGAAATGCAAAAAAAAAAGCACAAGTTAAAATATAATGAAATAATCTTAGAATATATGATCTGAAGATGAAATATTTATTTTTCATTAATCTAAACAAGCACATACTTAATAAATATTAACCTTTGACATTTCTTTGGAGAGACAACCAAATCTTCATAGAAACAAATGTGTAGTCAGATACTTTGAAATACTTCCTTCCAGTCTATCCCTGATCTATCATCCCTACAACTGTTAAAAATAATTTTGCTAATGCACAAATTCTGATCAACTTTCTTGCTTACAAACCTTCAGTGTTTCCCTATTGCCTCTAGAATTTGGTGGGTATTTTTTGTATTTTTATTTTTTAATCTCTCCTTAGGCTAGCATTTAAATTCTCCAAAACTGGGTTTCAAACTACTTTTCCTGACTTATTTCAGTTGGTGTATTTTATGTCCCAGTCCAACTGATCTACTTAGTGATTCCTCCCCAAATCACCATTTCCTCTGCTGTCTTCATGAAGTCAGACCAGCTCTCCCATTAGGCATGGAATGCCTTCCCTCTCTCCTAAGCTCTGCCTTTTATTCTTTATCTTCTTTCAAGGCTCAGTTAAGATGCCACCTCTCCATGTTGTCTTTCTGTTATCTCTGGATTTTAGCATTCCCTCCTTCCTCATATTTTCTTACATTTACTTAACTTGTATGATTGTTGTATGCCCCCAGTAGAGTAAAGTACTTTGAAGGCAGGGACTGTTTTATTTTTCTCTTTGAATTCACATCATATTGCACAAAATGGGAGATTGATAAATGTTTGGTTAATTGAATTGAATTTGTAGCAATATTTGAAATCTCCTCCCCAAATTCCTCTTGCAGTTTGGTAGATAATTCAGCAAAATTCCATTTTTTTTGTTTGCTTTTCATCTTGTAATGTTTTAGCAATAGGGTACTCAGCAGAAATTTGTAATAAATATCCATATCTTGAAATTATCCTAAATGTCTCAGGAAACTTTTAAAGATCATAGTATTAAATATTTAGAGATGAAAGATGACACTAGAGACCATTGAGACATAATCTTTTATTTTACAATAAAGGAAACTGACACCCAGAGAGGTTAAGTGACTTTTTCTGAATCACACATCTAATACATGTCTGAGACAGAAATTGAACTCGGATGTCCCACAACATAGAAATTAATCAATCAGTCTAATTAAAAAAACAAGTATTTTTCTACATTGAATTTTACTTCCCCTAATTCAATCATATGATTCTCTTTTTATCTTCTATAAAACATGATGTAATGCTATAACATTATACTTGAAGTTAGAGTTTATAATCTACCACAGATACGTCTTAAATGCAAAAGCCTGGGCAAGTCATTTACCCCCTCTAAGCCTGAGTTTCCTCAATTGTAACATGAGGAGGTTAGGCTCAATGATCTGTAAAAATCCTTTTTGGTTCTAAATATATGATCCTCTGATCGTGTACATCTTATTTATTCAGTGATAAAATGTCCTTGACTCTTAACAAAAATTATTTCGCTTGATATTTAAATCCCGGCACAATCTTATTCCTTCTTATTTTATCAAGATTTTTTACACATTAATCTCCTTCATATACTCAGTGTTTCAAATAAATTAGCTTACTCTCCTCCTGTATGACATTCTGTCTCCTACCTCCATGCCTTTGTATTCATTGTCCCTCATACCTAGAATGCACTCCCTTCTCACCTCAACCTCTTAGAATTCCTTTCTTCCATCAAAGCTTGACTCAAGTACCACCTCATATATGAGACCAACTCTCAGCCCCCCAAATGCTAGTGTCATCCTTTTCCCACCCCCCCAAAATACTGTGATTTTGTTCTGTATATATTTGAATTTTACCATATATATGCATGTTGTTTCCCCCCAATTGAAAGTAAGCTCCTAGAAGGCAGGAACTATCCATCCCTCTCTTTATATCCCCAGTGCCTCAAGTAGTGTTTGGCACATAATACACATAGTGCTTTTTGAAGTTAAAGTCCTTTCCTTTCCACCCTTTCTTTGCTGCTCGTATTTGAAATATAGCTCACCTTTCTGTACCATTTTGTCTTGTATGGTAACAATGTGCTACCTTCCTCTAATTCGTAATGCTGGCTCCAAAAACTCTCCTGCTTTTTCTTCATACCCCAGCTTGGTCATTATTCTAACTCTTAACTTCTCTGATTATTCAGACGCAAGCTTTCTCACTAGTGCATAGTTGACAGATTCCTTCCTCCAAGTCTTCCTTCTAGGCTCTTTATTCCTTTTTATTGTCCTCCTTCCAGCACTTCCCAAAGGATGCTGGGAACAAAAATGACAAAGACTGGCCATTCTAAGAACACTACAATCTTTCACCTAAGGTGCATATCTTAGGATGATTTATGTCCTGCCGATTTTAATGATTGGCTTAGCATAGTATTCTGTTCCTATGCCCAGCACAATCTTCAAAATCTGAAACTGGCTGTGTTCCTCAGAGGGATAGAGGATGCTGTTATTATTCCAGACCATAATTGATATTAAATTCTTTTTTTGTCCATTCTAAATCCAGTATTCTATTTTGTATGCTAATAACTCAACAAACTGGCCCAAACCAAGGAAAATCTTAACTACAAATCATCCACATGGTAACATTCTTTCATAAGATTTTTTATTTATTCGTAAGAGCCTATTACAGTAAAAAGTTCTTTCTTTGGCATGGAGAAATGGCTATCTCTATTGGCACTGTCATACATTAATAACTGATGTTCCAAATGTTAACTATGAAGCAATCAAGTATCTGTGAATGGATTTGAACACAGGTGTTCTTGACTCCAGGCTCCACACCAAATATTTAGAATATCTTCTCTTCTCCTGACTTGAAATGTCAGATTTCTTCAACCAGTTTTTTGCTGTATGACTTCCCATTTCCTCTTTCTACTTGGAATTTAGTATTGCCAAAACTAGGTAAAAGTGTCTGATGCTTTTAAAAGAACTCTAACTCTTTTGAGAATTTCTGTGGTTATTATTGTTCTTTTTTTTTTGGATGAAGCTAATATTTCTATCCTGTTCAAAGTACCACATAATTTCTAAAAGACAATGATATTATGCAATAAGATTATACCTTTTCTGATATTACTTCAGTTTGTTACTTTCTTCCTAAAATCTGACATCCAGAGCTGAACATAATATTCCATAGGTGGCTTGATCAGGATGGAGTACAACAGGACTGTCACTTTTCTTATTGTGAATACCATGCCCCTATTAACATATACTAAGATTCTGTTAGCTTTTTGGCTGTGATAGAACATTGTTAAATCATATTAATATTGCAGTCTATTAAATCTCTCATATTCCTGTTACATAAACAGCTTTTGAGCCAAATCTCCTTCATTCTATATTTTTTCAGTTCATTTTTTAAATGTTTTATTGATATATTTTGTTTTTCCAGTCTATGTCATTAACCTACTTGGAGAATATGCATGTACCCTTAATGAATTTAAATTTATTAGATGCAGTTCATTATTCTGAGCCTGTTGAGATATTTCTGAATTGCTATTCTGTCAACATGTTAGCTATCATTCCCAGATTTTTGAATCATCTGCAAATGCATTCATCCAAATAATTGATAAAAATGTTGAATAGTCAGGAAGAAAGAAAAATCCTGGGAGTCTTTCCATTATGATGTTATAGTACAATCACTCCTTTTGAGACCCAGTCATTCAAGCAATTTCAAATTCACCTAACAGTACAATGATCTAGAGCAACATCTTTTCATCTTGCCTGCACATATATTATGAAAGATGATCACATATCTCATTAAACTGTAGGTTCTCTGTGATACCTTTTTGATTGTTGTTTAGCCATTTTTCAGACATGTTCAACCCTTGTGACTCCTTCTTTAGGATTTTCTTGGCAAAGATACTGGAATGCATTGCCACTTTCTTCTCCAGCTCATTTTACAAGTGAAGAAACTGAGGCAAACAGATTTAAGTGACTTGTCCAGGGTCACGTGACTAGAAGTGTCTGAGGTCAGATTTGATCTCAGAAAGATGAATCTTTGTGACTTCAGGCCCAGCACTCTGTCCATTGTGCCACCTAGAAGCTAGCAAACCTTTCCTATAGGAGGAAGGAAAAACACAAGTGTGCCCCAGATGTTATGAGAAGATTCAATCAATTAAATGTACAGTTGTGCTTCTTATGTTTCAAATAATAACACCATTTCAAGTTATAAATGGTTATATTTGAAACATATTTAGCTCTTTACAGTTAACAAAGCATATCTCCTTTCATTTCTATCAGCCCTGTGAGGTAAGTAGGATAACCATCACTATTCCACACTTTTAGAGATGAGAAGCATGAAACTCAATAGAATTGAAATGCCTTCAACGAGGCTAGCTAGCCTGATTTCAATTTATGGCAAAATGATGGTTTGTGAGTATTAAGAAAAGGAAACAAGGGTTACTAAAAGCTTCGTTGACAACAAACATTTATTAAAGACATTATCTTCCAGATTCTAGTTTAGTTAGTAGGGATATAAGGCAAAAGGGAAAGTGTCATAGCCATCAAAAAAGGAGAGGGAGAGGGAGAAAGGGAGACAGAGAATAAACATTGGGTAAGGAGGTGGGTGAAACTAGAAAGTGAGGTAATCAGGAAAGGATTTAGGTAGGAGGTGGCTAATTTTGATGAGGGTGGCAGGTGCTTGTAATTTCCCTGATCTCTATTTTAATGCAGAGCAGATAATCTCAGGGCTCCGAGTTAATTGAATGGAAGGTTAGAAAGCAGACTGAAGGGAATAGACGTTCAAGGAATGTGGAAGTAGACCTAATATTAGAAGGTGAGAATGTAATGTTTATAGTGTGAGTGAAGATAAGAAATTTTACATTTTCTGTGTAGAACAAACTTGGTGACTCAATTTCTTGTCATAGTAATGGAAGTCAATGCAAGTGGGAGAGCAATAGAGCTTCTAACTTGACTGTTACAAGTACCAAGTTAAGAACTTGAGTATTGGGACCTTTGTGACGTAGAGAATGGATGTTGGTAGGGACTGGTGATTTGTCCCTTGGCATCCCATCACTATACACACTCCATAATGGGCTAATTAGAGAGTAGATATATACATATATATTTCTGAGTGCCCCTGAGTCATAGGTTTTCTCAGCTCCTCTTATTGCTCTTTTGAGAAGAAATTGCCTGGGGAGTGTAGGAGTGGGAGGGGACCTAGGACCAATTGTATTGTGTGGCTATAGCATGATAACTTACCTTTAAAAATATATCAAAATCTATCTCAAATTGCTTGCCTTGTCAGGTAGGGAGGAGGGTAAGGGAAGGAGAGAGAGTTTGAAACTCAAAATTGTAAGAAACAAATGTTAAAAACCTTAAATTTACATGTACTTGAGACAAAATTAATGCTAAAAAAAGCATATCATTATCCTTAAAAGCAGATGTTTATTGAACAGTTCTACTGTTTTGATTGGAGCTCTTAGGCCAGGATAACTGGAAGGAATAAAAACCCATCAGAATCCTTAAACAATCTTTTCAGAGACTTATATGAACCAAACTATTTTAATACAGCAAGCACAATTAATGTTAATTAACAATTTTACATTTATTTCAAGCCAGCATTAGCTAAAATTTATGATACTGACAACATGGATATTTTTAAGGGCTATGTATTAAATTTGTAGGACATTGAAGACCCTTTTGTAATAGATGTGCACAATGTATTTATGTCCATTGTTAAGGCACTTGAGCATAATTCTACCATTTTAAATTAGTATAGAGTTTTATAGTTGTGTCTCTGACTTTATGATGTATTGTTGGTCATATCTATGATTTATTTGCTTCCAGTCCTTGGTTAAGTAACAATCCTCAAGTACAACCTTGTTCCTGTGGCAAAACCAGGATCTGATTGTGGTAATATTCCCAAGAAATTGGTGTAGTGAAAGAATGAAGATTAGTAGTATCTAATGATGACTAGAAATAAATATATATTCTTTAAATAATGAAGAAATCAGTGAAATTTTTCAACAAGTGTCATATCTAACAGGAAGATTGAGGAGTGTAACATACTTCGTCTGTGAGCTCAATCAGTCAAGCAGTTTCAAGACACAAGATCAGAGAGCTAGATCTGGAAAGGACCTCAGAAACTATACAATTGAATTTCCTCATTTTATAGATAAGGAAACTGAGGCCTAGGAAGAATAAATATAGAGGAAGCTAAGTGGTGCAATGGATAGAACACCAAGTCTGGAGTCATCAAGACCTGAGCTCTCATAAACTTGCTAGTTGGGTTAATCATTTAACCCATTTGCCCCATTTTCTCCAACTGTAAAATGGAGGTCATATCATCATGGTGGTTGTAAAAAATCAAATGAGATATTTGGAAAACACTTCACAAAATGCCTGGCATATATTAGGCACTATATAAATGCCCATCTTCTCCTCCTCCTCCCACAAATGTTCAAGTCACACAGGTAGTGAACATAAGTGGGATTTGAATCCAGATTACGTAAATTAAATCTCGACTCATTCTACTATACTTGCCTGGCATCTAAAAGTCAGCATGAAAGTAGAAAGGAAAGATGGGTAAAAAGAAAAGATCAATGAGGTTTATGTGTGCACTAAATCCTTCAGACCCTCTGGAAAGTTTGGACACCATCATCCTCACTGTTTAAAGAGAAAGGATCTTATCTAGCCAAACTTTCATAGCCAAAATAAAACATGAATATAACACATAAATGAAATGTAAATAATCTCTTGGGTTCCTGCCCATTTTCCTCTCTTCCCTAGGATACAAAGTGGAAAGAGTCCTAGAGCTGGAGTGAGCAGGCTTGGATTTAAATCTTGGTTATGCTTACTTTTGGCCAAGTCACTTTTTCTTTCATCTATACATATATACTTTACACGTTGGTTTCATCAAAATGAAAGAATTGTGCTAGATAATCACTAATGAGTCCGATTTCAATCTTGGATTCTGCAATATTAATTTCATTGTCAGCATAATACAATGGAAACAGATGTGGATTTTAAGTCAAAGGACACATGCTCAAATCCTAGGTCTAGCACTTACTATCTGAGTGACAGTGGGCAAGTCATTCAACATTTCTGGGTCTCCATTTTGTTATAAACAGCAAGCAAAATTAACCCTGCCCTTTTTTTTACATTTGTTTCAAGTTATTTTACAAATTTATGATATTGTCAATGTGGAAATTGAATATTTAAAGCTTTAGACCTATAAAATTAAGGGTGGGGCTAGGTAATATTTATGATCCTTTATAGTTTTAAATCTGTGACCCTATGAACTATGACAGTGATGAATACAGATGTTATTTGATAGTCCTTTAATTTAACTACATAAGTGGATAAAATAGAACAGGAGAGTTTTATTTTCCATATTATAAAAGATCACTTTTTACCATCTGCTTTTGTTTAATTAAATTTCCTTCATTTCCTTTTACTAATAAAAGTTTACCTCTTTGAGACTTCACTTGTGGTTTTCTTGCCAGCAAAGATATTGAAGTGGTTTGTCATTTTTTTTTTCTCTAGCTTATTTTACAGATGAGTAATTGAGGAAACAGGGTTAAATGATTTACCTAGGGTCACATAGCTTGTCAATGTCTGAGGCCAGATTTGAACTCTGGAAGATAAGTCTTCTGATTCCAAACCCAGCACTCTATCCACTGTGCCTTAGTAAGGCTGCCCTTAATAATAATAGCTAGCATATGTACAAAACTTTTCATAAACATTATCATATTTTATCCTCATAACACCCTTGAGAGGTAGGTTTTATTATCATTCCCATGTTAAACGTGAGGAAACCGAAACAGACAGCAGTTAAGTGACTTATTCAGGATCTCTGAGCTATTATGTATTGGAAGCTGGATTTTAATCACTAATTCCTAGTCCAGTGTCCTCTCCAACATGTCACCTAGCTGCCTAAAATTCTAGACTCTGTTATGCTTTTACTGGAAGTTGTTAGATATAGCTGCAGACTACTTCAGAGTTGTTTGTCAAGCAGCCTAGGCAATGGTTTTCAAGCATCATCTTATTTCTTATATCAGCAAGGGAATTTGAGGTCACTCTAGTAGCAAACACACAGAATACCTGGATAGAGTTCATCCTCAACATTCACAAATAGCACTAGGACTTTGGGAACACCCTCTACTTGTAGCTTCAAAGGTATGTTTCTCCTGCTTCATTTTTACTCTCTCTCGCAAATGTCTGAGCTGCTGATGGCCAGTGACTTCATCATAGAGATATTCCTAAGGTTTTTTTTTGCCTTTTTATTATTATAAAGCAGCTATAAAGTAGCCACTATCAAAAGATTTACTGTTAAATTGTTAATTTTAATTGTTTATGGCTCTGATTTATGCTTACAAGAGTAAGTCATCCATCACATTGGGGCACAGAATTCTGGCTCATATCTGTATGATATTGTAATATGCAAACTCCTTCAGAACATGGAATGTTTCATTTATATCTTTGTATACATCAGTGTTTGAGCAGCTACATGATGCTGTAGATAGAGCACTGGGTTTGGAATCAGAAGACTCCTCTTCCTGAGTTTAAATCCAGCCTCAGACAATTACTAGCTGTGTGACCCTGGGCAAGTCACTTAACCCTATTTGCCTCCATTTCTTCATCTATAACAGAGAAGGAAATTACAAATCACTCCAGTATCTCTGCCAAGAAAACCCAAAAATAGGGTCATGAGTCAGACGCAACTGAGACTACACAACAAGATACCTTAGTGTTAGCACAGCAGCTAGTACATAATAGGTACTCATAAATGTTACTTCATTGATTGACTTGGCTTGTCTTATCTTTTCTTCTGTTTTAGTTGTTCAGTTTGAGGATTTATTTTTTTCTTTTCTATCTTAGAGAGCCAACATAGCTTCAGAATCAGGAAGACCTGAGCTTAAATCCTACCTATGATTTCTTCTGACTGTGTGCTCCTGGATGAGTCAACCTCCTAATGTCACAACTGGCTGCAAAGGAATTATATATCTCCAGTGCAGAGAGTTGCTTCACCATGAATTCTCCATATTGATGAAATTACAAGTCCAGATATTATTATCTTGGAGTGCTAGACTTAAAATCAGAAATTCTTAATTACAAAGCAATTTAACCTGAGGACCAGAGAATTCTCTAAGACTACAAGTCATTGACCAGTTATGATGATGGAGGATACAAAAAGAATCATAGGCCCTTGTCATATCAACGTGCTTTATCATTTGGCAATTCAAAAGCGAGTTAGTCAAGTATTAAGGGCCTACGGTGTTTTAGACACTGTGCTAATTGCTGGATGTACAAAAAAAAGACAAAAACAGTCACTGATCTCATAAAGCTCAGAGCCTAATGATGGAGATAACACATAAACTGTGTATAAACAAGATATGTGCAGCACAAATTAAAGGTTATCAACAGAGATCAGCCACTGGAATTAGGTTTAATTGGGGAAAGTCATTTTTCAGAACACAAGATTTTAACCGAGATGTGGAAAAAACCAGGAAAGTCAGGAGGCTGAAATCAGAAAAGAGGAGACCCCAAACATGCAGGAAAAAACAGCAGAAGTGCCCATGAGCCAGAAGATGGAGTGACTTGTGGCAGGGACAAAAAAGAGGCCAGTATCACTGGATCACAGAGTGAGGGCATGGTTTAAGAAGACTGGGGGAGTGGGGAAAGGGGAGGGGGCAGCAGCTAGGTGGTGTGGTGGTGCAGTGGATAGAACAGTAATCCTACAGTCAGGAGGACCTTCAGATCTGGCCTTAGATACTTGATAATTACTAGCTGTGTGACGCTAAGCAAGTAACTTAACCCTCATTCCCTTGCAAAAAATAAAAAGTCTAGAAAGGTAGGAGGGTACTGGGTTACTAAAAAGGTTTGAATACAAGAATATTTTATATTTGATTCTGGAGGTGATAATAAGCCACTAGTTTAGTGAATGGGAATGAGGAGTGTTAAGATGACCATACCTATGCTTTAGGCAGGTTACTTTGACAATTAAGTAGAGAGTAGATTAAAGTCTAGACCCACCAATTGACTATTGCAATAGACCAAGGATGAGAGCCCAGCACTAGGGTGGTCGGAGTGTCAAAAGTGAGAAGGGGGATGTACAAGAGAGGTGTCATACAGGTAAAATCATCAAGGCTTAGCAATAGATTGAATATGTGGAATGAGAAGGAGTGAAAAGTTGAGGATGACATCTAGGTCATGTGCATTAGGGAAAGGGACGATGGTGGTACCCTTAACAATAGTGAAGTTAGGAAGACAGGGGGGTTTGAGGGGGAAGATAATGAGTTCAGTTTTGGACTCTTTTTGGGTCCTTTGGTTTAGTATCATTATTTGTCTGCACTTGAACAGAAAATGAAAATTTTTCAATTTAGTTAAAAACAGAAAACATAAAATAAGGAAGTTAGAGCATCAGCCTGTCCATATTCTAACAGATACAGGAAACGTCCATGAAGCATTTAGAATGTCCTTTCAGAACCCTGTGCTAGCTTTTTTATATTAGCTTATTTTTGGTTTCTAATACTGAATGTCTATTTTATATTCCCAGTTTCAAGCACAAAAGCATAGACAGTGACTTTGATGGCCTTATCTTGCAAGATATTTAATAAATATTTCCACAGAAAAAAAACCTGATTCCTTTTTTCCCATCATAAATGCCAGAGGAATGAATTTGGACTGTGTTCAAACAACACAGCCTGAAGAGGCTTCTGGAAACAGCAGGGAACTACTTTGCCTAACCCCAATTAGCCTTGTTTTCCATATTCAGGGCAGCACTATTTTCTAACAAATCCACTAAACACTGTGATAAAGGAAATTAATGTGGCTAGAAAGCAATTCAATAACAAATGTTTATTCTTCATAATTGCTGTTTTCTGTCAGGATTTGCATTAAAATTTTCAGCGATGAAAAAAGTTCAAGTTGCATTAGGTTTAGGAGTGTGCAGGTGTACATGACTTTACATAATAGATGCTTTCCTGGAACGTGGTATGAAATCCCCCTCCCCACTTCTACAAATCAGAGTCCATGTTGGAAACACTAGAAGATCCTGACAAATGCAAAGTAGCATCACTAACATTATTAGTGAAATTATTTTTAAAACTTTTTTAATGCAATGTGAAGAATGGAAAGAACCCTGGATGTGGAGTCCACGTATCATGGTTCAAGTCCCGCTTCTGATTTGTGGGATCTGGAGTAAAGCCCTCGACCTCTCTGGCCTTCAACTTCCTCATTTATAAAATGAGAGGATGGCATAGCTGAACTCTAAGGTCCCAAACAACCCTGAATATATTATTCAACGTTGTTTATATACAAAGTACTCTTGTAGCCACTCATTTTGTACATTTGTCTCTTTTAAATTGTCCGTATTATAGGGCAGTTCCTGAATATTGACAAAAAGGGAAGGGAGCTTTAGCTGTTGTTATATCTGTCCTCAGTGGTTACCCTGCCCCTTCAAAACCTTGCAATTTTTCATCTTTGCTTTGTCTGGTGGCTGACCACAGTTTGAGAGTAGAATATGTAAAAGGAAATAGACCTCTGAAATAATGGTCTAATTCCCTCATCCTCCCTCTGGAATGAGTTCTATCCTAAGTCTCATTTCCACTAGGGAAAAATACAATATCTCTTTACTGCCCCAATCTTTATAGGTCATTTTCTGGCCTAATCTGTAGATAAACAAAGCCTTGTTGAAATTATGGAATTGTGGGCTTTGAAGGATAATCAATTATTCAGTCAGTAAGTACTTATTAAACACCATGTGGTAGGCACTATGCT
This sequence comes from Notamacropus eugenii, assembly GCF_028372415.1. Taxonomy (NCBI): domain Eukaryota; kingdom Metazoa; phylum Chordata; class Mammalia; order Diprotodontia; family Macropodidae; genus Notamacropus; species Notamacropus eugenii. The sequence continues at coordinate 129,990,796 of NC_092873.1, read as the reverse complement.
GGGTGCTAAGAATCCAAAGATAAAAATGAAACAGTCCTTGCCTTCAAGGAATCCACATATACTGGGGAAGAAATTATGAGAATCAAGGTAAGAATAGGCAATGATAAAGAAGCTGTGGGACTGAAAATGCCTTAGGTGGGAGGCAGTATTTAGAGAAGAACTGCAAAAAGGTCTGAGAGGGGCTCTGAAGTCCAGACTTCAGTATATTATGCTATCTAGAGCTAAATGGTTATATCAAGTTACCACATTCAGTTAGTACATAAGGATGTACAGGTTTTCTTCTGCCCAGACACATGCAGCCAGTCACAAATTCTAATTTCTTTGGAAATCCATTCAGGTGGAAAGCTCCTGCATTGCAGCTCTTTGTTATTCCTCTTTGTTCATGGAATTTCTGAAACTTTCCAATTCTAACATTTTATGGACTTGAAATACAGTCTAGCTTAAACTCTGCTAATAATTGGCAAATCCCACACTGCATTTGTATCTGATGCTTTCTGAATCAGAAGACTAAAAAATATAAATGCATTTTTCATTTCTTATGTTAGCACATAAGAAAATCCATCTGTACTTTGCACAGGTCATGTGTGAAGGACACATATAACAAAGTACAAATTTCCATCATGTAAACAATAAATAAAAGGTTACTAGTAGTGTACTTAAATCTATAAGCCTTTTAAAGAATGTAAACAGAGTTACTAGTATTCTCTAAATTAATCTGCACTGACTTGTTTATTTTTGTTTTCAAAATATTACTATAGCCTTGAGGTGTTTATTTTTTGTGTCATGTAACTTAGGCAGGGTGTATTTTAAAACATTTTAAATGTTAATTAGCATTTCTTTAGATTTCTAGTAACTAGGTCTAATATCTACAAAACAACAGGACAATTTTAGTAGAGTATTCATCTTGGATCATGAACAATGTGTATGATTAATTGAACGAGATGGCGTTGATGTTATGTCATGTTAACATTTTGATGCTTCACTTTTTTTTTGTTGTAGACACAACCATATTTTTTCCATCTTTCAATGGGAACTCCTATTTAGAATTACCTTCTCTTACATCATTGGATGAGTCAAAGTTTGCTGCTGAGAAGGACAAAAATAGAGTTACTACTATCTACTTGACAGTCAAGACAACCACTTTAAATGGAACCCTTCTTTATAGTGAGTATCACTAATAATTGAACTCCTGAATCATAGTTTCTCTTTCAAGCATTGATTCTACTGTGGCTCTACCAAGCATGACTAGTTGGATCACTGAATTATTTAGGAGAATGCTTTGGAAACTTTACTGCTCTAATAAGTGATGCATTACCCAAGATGAAGTCATAGGTGTTAATAGTGATGTTTGCATTTTCTGAGCTCTTCAATTTATGACTCAATCAATACAACGTGACTTCTAAAAGGAAACTCTGCCCTAACAAGAAAGAATATTAGCAAATTTGGAACTTTAATATATGAATTTGGTTATAAAACTCAAGCACTGTAAATATTTCTAAATATAACTGCATGTTATGTTTAAAAAATGAATTTTATTAGTTTCTTAGAGATAGGGCAAAATATTTCTTAAATATGGAGTGAAAATTTTATTAGATAATTAGCAAGATTTCTGCAATTGTTTTAATAGCTTCAATTTTCTAAAATTGAGGCAGTTAGGTGGCATAGTACATAGAACCCTGGCCCTGGAGTCAGGAAGACCTGAGTTCAAATATGGCCTCAAATATTTACTTGACTAAAGCATGAGTCTGACCAGATCAAGTGTCTGATCAGTTAAGTGACAGGGAAAGTCACTCAACCCTGTTTTCTTCCTCATCTGTAAAATGGACTGGAGAAGGAAATGGCAAACCAAACCCAAATGGTGTCACAAAGAGTTGGACATGACTGAAAAAACTCAACAACAAAAATTTTCTAAGAATTAACCCACTATTACTGGGTGGCATAGTGGATAGAATGCTGAACTTAGAATGTAGAAGACCTATGGTCTAATTCTGCCTTGGACTCTTACTAGCTGCATGACCACGGACAAGTCACTTAACCTCATGTATAAAATGGGAATATCACCTACCTCACAGAGTTATGAGAGCTAAATGAAAATTAAACATAAAGCACTTTGTAAACTTTAAGATGTTCTATAAACACTAGATTGATTATATTACTAGCTATTATATGATGTTGTCTTTGATTCTATTATGTCTCAACTCCCACCCCTTGATCAATCTGTTGCCAAAGCCTGTCAATTTCACCTCTATACCAGCTCTCAAGCACTGTCTCTTCTCTCCCATGACTGTTATTGTTCTGATGCAGACCTTTATCTCTTCACACTAGAACTAGTGCAATAGACTGAAGATAGGATTGCCTGCCTCAAGTCTCCAATCCATTTTGCATTCAGCCACTAATGTGATTTTCCTAAAACATGAGTCTGACCAGATCAACCTCCCATCTCCCACTCAATAAACCCCTAATGGATCCTTATCTGTTCCACAAGCAAATACAAAATCCTTTGGCACTGAAAACCATTCATAACCTAGATCCCTCTCACTGTTCCAGTCTTAGAGCTTACTCGTCAACACTGGCTTTCTGGATGTTGCATAAATAATACAGTCTACCTATCACCCATGGATGTTGTCTATGACTGTCCAACATGCCTAGAATGCTTTCCGTCCTCATCTCTGTATGCTGGATTGCCTGACTTCCTTTAAGTCCCAACTAAAATCTCATCTTCTACAAGAAACCTTTCCCAACCTCTCTTAATTCTAGTGCCTTCCCTCTCTTAGTGGTTTCTTACATATCTCATATATAACTCATCTATGCATATTTGGTGGCTTGCTTCCCCCACTGGATTTGGTGTTTTGTGGGGTTTTTTTGTATCACCAGTTCTTTGGAACAGAGTTGACACTTAATAAATGTTTATTGACTAATTCATAAAGAAGAACATATTTTCAAGACATTCCTTACACTCTTGAGTATTATTTTCTATATTCCAATATAATCTACATGGACTTCTGAGTTGATGGGCTTTCTTGTAGTTTTGCTCAGTACTACTATTGAATGTGACTGTAGTTGCACTTTCAAAACGTGGCATAAATTTTATTCATATTTTTCCTTTTGACTTTTAAGAGGCGTATAGCTCAGATTTTGCCAAAGTTCAAAGCTGCTATTGTAATTACTATATGACTTTGATAGATGAAGCACCTGTAAGGCAGCTCATTAATCCCAAGCACCTTACTTTCTCGACAACTGTCCTGATTGTTTTGCTTAATATGAATACTTCCTTCTGTACTTTCAAAGTTGAATGTAAGACTTTTCATTGAGTTTGGCTCTATATGAAATGTCAAATGCATATGAATTTTGAAAGATCATGGTTGGCTTCTATTTTGGTTTTTTGCACAACAAATTAAAGCTGAGTTTTGCAATTCCCCAGAAAGGCACTTCATTCCCTGAATCTTTGCCAAGCAGTATTTGTTTACCTGTAGCAGAAGTACCCAAATTTAAATGTTGACCTAGATTGTCTAATCCATTTGTGCAAAATAATAATAATTAATAATAATGCTTTATTAACCCACCATGAAAGGTGGAAGCAACAGCCTATTTATAGTCTAGAAAAAACCCACAGATCATGACAAAAGTGCCAACATAATTGTTTTAAGTCACAAAGTAAAGTAGTTTTCTGACTTTGTTTTGTTTTGGTTTTTTTTAACCTATATAAAATCAGTAGATGTACCTTTGGGAGAAAGGTGTTTGTTCCAACCAAAAACAGCTTGTGGCCAAAGAAACAACAATGCTAAGAGAATTCTTTTCAGCTGAGCCTGTTCTGGCTCACCTCTGCACTGCCCCTCCCCTTGAAGGCTTTGGAAATCCATGCCAAGACAAGAGGTTACCACATCCAAGTTGGTACTCTTGTTTAAATAAATAAGTACAAGCAGATGTATTCACTACATGGGGTGATTTTGTCTTTCATTTCCAAAGGAACAGCAATAGCTAGAGAAATACAGGACAATAAATCTGGAAAGACTCTTGGAACTCATCTCATTCAACCTCATAAATGAAGAAGGCCAAAGAGGATAAGTGACTTACCCAAGGTCATAGACTTGGAGATACTCTTAGGTACCTTAAGGTCATTAGCCTATCCCCTATATTTTACTGATGAAGAATCTAAAGTCTAGAAAAGGGATTCTTAAAATGAGGTCCTTAAATTTGATATCCTTTGTAGTCTGATGTGTGTCAATTTATGCTTTTAAAAACATTATTCTGAGAAGGTGTTCATAGGCAATTAGATGGGGCAGCTAGGTGGCACAGTGGATAGACTGGTAAAACTGGAGGCAGGAGCACCTGAACTCAAATCTGGCCTCATGGGCAAGTCACCTAACTTCTGTTTGCCTCAGTTTCCTTACCTTCAAAATGGAGATAATAATAGTAGATTCACAAAGGATTATTATGAGGATCAAATAAGGTAATATTTGTAAAGCAGTTAGCATATTAGCTGGCCCATAATAGGTACAATATAAATGCTAGCAATTTACTATTATCATTACTATTCAGACTGCCAAAGTCTTCCATGACACACAAAAAAAGCTAAGAATTCTGGCCCAGAAAGTGACTTGTTCAAGATCATAAAGCCAGACACTAAGATTTGGAAGGGTGCTCAGAGGTCTTTGAAATTAACCATATCATTCTACAAATAAGGAAAATGAGGCCCATATGCCTTAAATAACTTGCCCAGTGTTGCACAAATATTAAGTGGCAGAACCAAGATTTAAAGGTTACCTGAGACTAAATTCAGTGCTTGTTTCCAATGTAGCACATAGAGATTAGGACAGGTTTTCCAACTCCTAATCCAAAATTCTTTCTTCTGCCTTTAAAAAAATTGTTTGTAAGAAAAGAGATTTAGTAGTGATTTGTTTTGCTGGTCATTCTGCACAGTTGTGACAGTCAAAATGCAAACAGAATGCAAAAAATTTTGTTACCTGGGACTGGAGTGAAAGCTTATATCCCCAAAATATCTTTCCTTTTAAAAAGAAATATAACTTAATAATCCATTCCCCATGGTCAGACATCTCCCAGCAGATTATTCCATAAGAACATAGCTTTCATTTCCAGAACTTATAACCCTCACAGAATATGTTTTGCCCTGCACCAGATGGACACGATGAATTTGTGGCACAATTAGGCCCCTGTAGTTCAAAAAGTGGCCCTTAACTTGACTTAGGGAATCATTTTCCTTGTTTAAATCATTATATTATGTATAGGGGCAATTAAAAGGCAGAGGAGAAATTAAACCAGATGTTTCCTTTATGTTTTGCTGGTCTTGGCATGATTTTTCATTCCTGAACATTTGTATTTTGTTTCTCCAATACTTTAGGAGATAGGGCAATAGTATTATCAGACAGCTAAGTTAGTGTCAGCTTTGAAATATATTCCTCTTTCAAAACTGCAGATGTATGTTTTCCCAGTCTGCCTCTACAACTAATTGAAGTTGAAAAGGAATAAAAGACAGATAAAACTTGAGATCCTCATGGTGGTGGTTATCAGGGAAAGAAAAGTCCTTGCAAATGATAGTTTAAAATAAAAAGACCCACTGTGGGAGGGGGATAGGCATAAGAACCATAGTTGGGTTGAAATGAATAGTCTTTTGTACTTGTCTCTGAACTAATTCTGAATTCTGGAACAAATTCAAAGAAGCTTCTAATAAAGCAAGAGAATCAGGATGAAACCATGGGGGAAAAAAGATACTTTAGGCACACTTAGAGAAAATGAGTATTTCCCCAAGCTACACCAATCTGGAGGTTTTGTCATGGGACATGTTACTGTGGAGTTCACTCCTCTCAGTGTGGTTTCTTTGAAAAAGAAATAAGCATACCCTGTGGAAGTAGATGATCTTTGAGAATTTACAGCAGCCATTTGTCCAAATCCCAGGAGGGAAATTACATGAGCAACTCAGTCTGAGGATTCGGTAGCAGCTTTTAATACAAGTGAATGTCAGTATTTAAACTGGAAGTTGGAAGTGCAAGACTCTTCGTCTGTATTTTGTTCAAGTAGAAATTGGAAGCCCTAAAGGTTCTTATTGGATCTTCTCCTTATTTGGGCAGTAGGGGTAGGGAGATTTGTGTTTGGGGAGATTGCGAGAGATGTGAGAGGTGTATTGCTTGCAGATAGTGCTGGAGAAAAAGTTTGAATTCCAAGTAGTAATAATGATAAAGCTAGCATTTATGTAACTTTTTGTTGTTCAGTCATCTTGGTCATGTCCAGCTCTTCATGACTTCATTTGGGGATTTCTTGGCAAAAATACTAAAATAGTTTGCCATTTCCTTTTCCAGCTCATTTTATGGATGAGGAAACTAAGGCAAACATGGTTAAGTGACTTTTTAAGTAACACAGTGTCTGAGGCCTAGCACCTTATCCATTGCAACATCTAACTGTCCCTTATATAGTTTTGAGGTTGCCAAAAAGCCTTTGATAATTCTATATGGATGCTAATGGTAGTATAATATTTGCCTTTCTCTTAAATGTAATTCCCAAAAGAGTGACCAGAAGACTTTATAGATATTTTTTACCTCCTCTGAAGCCATTGCAATCCAGTTGAATCACCTGGTATTGGAAATAGTCTTTTTTTCTTACAATACCAGCGATGAACAGGGCTAAGCTGCTTCTCAAAACTCTTGATTTCTTTCATAGTGTGAGCCCTCCATCCCCATTCGATTATTCAAAGGCTTAAAATTTCATTATTCAGTTAGAGTTGGGGTACTCTAATGAACCCACATGAAAAATAAGTTTTCCCATAGTTTATATTGTTGCTTGAAGATTTGTGATCCATATGTAAGTCTCTAGACTTGCTCTACAAAACTCCATCTTTGGAGGAGGCATTATTATGTATTTTTCTCTCCTTTCTTAAGGGGTTATTCATTAGACTTTAAAGAAGGAGAAGCAATATAATGTAGTAAAAAAGAGCTCTACTTATGCATTCTTTTAGTATATTTCATCAAATATCAGTCTTTAGTTCCTTTATCTATTAACTACAGAATATAGATACAGTCCCTTAGAGTTAGAGAACCCAAATTCCCATAGTCAAGGCTACCTCCTCAATCTCTTTCATTGGATTGTGGTGCAGTGGAAACAATGCTGAACCTAGAGCTATAGGACCCAAGTTTGAATCCTGATCTATTATTAATTACCTGTGTGACCTTAGACAAGCCATTCCTCCTCTCTGGACCTCAGTTCTCTCAGTTATAAAGAGTTTGGATGAGATGACCTCTGTAGTTCCTTCCACTCCTAAATATTTGATCCTCTGATCTGATCTACCAACTATGGAAGCATATTCCCCATGGTTCATAAAGTTCAGAGAGCAGCAACAGGACCCTGTGGTTCCAAGAGAAGCAGGTGAGGCAAGAGTAGTTAGGGAAAGATGCTCTTTCATTTCTTTTTCTTTCCTGGAGGATGCTCCTGAAAGCTGTTGCCATAGCTATGGTTCTCCTCCCACTCAGCCAAATTAAGTCTTGGATATTTCAATGCTGAAACATTCTACTCATACTATATGTCTCTATTCAAAGAATTATTGAATATTAGATCCATAAAGGATAATCAAACTTATCTAAATGTTTTTCATCTTTTTTTCAAATGAAAAAACTAAGGTCTAAAGAAATTTAATGACTTGTCCAAAGTCCCAGAACTGGTTAGTGGTAGAAATGGGACTAGAAAGTAGGTATCTTGACTGTCAGTATGATGATTTTTCTGTTATATCATATTACCTTCAAAATCCATATTGAAATTTCAGTCTTAGCATCTTGGCATATGCCATTGCCCTCATCTGGAATTCTGTTCCCCAAGTTCCTCTGCCTATCTTAATCAGACTCATCTTTCAAGACCTATTCCAAGTCCATGGTAAACTGTGCTTCTTCAGAAATCTTATCATCTATTATCTGTATCCATCATTTGGTACTTAAACTGTCATATGTTCCTTATTATTTTGCAACACAAATCCCAGATATTTCTTCAGTCCAGCTTGAACTCAGGATCCTATCTACTATATACCTAAAAAGAGAGCTTCCAGGCTTTGCCTGAAAATTTCTAGGGCAGAGAGCACACCATTTCCCAAAAACTGTGTGTGGCTCTAATTGTTAGGGAGATTTTCCTCTTATCAAGCCAAAATTTGCCTTCTAAAACTCCACCACCCTCCACTGCACTTTGACCTTCCCTCCAAGAATAAGTAGAAGTCTAATCCTTTTTTCATGTGGCATTCCTTTATTTACTTGAAGACATCCTTGATGAACCCTCTCCTAACCTCCTACTTACCTCCCTGCAAATCAGCTGATCTTGTCTCTGGTTCCTGTCTCTTCCAAGGTTCTGTCTTATGAATGTGCTTCAGCTTGTTGGCTTCCTAAAATAACCTCTTAGAACTAAGCAGGTGTGGTTGAAGCAGAATAGGACACAGTGGGACCATTAATTCTGGAGATTGTTTTTGGTGTTTTTTCCCTTAATGTAGCCTAGAATAACTTTTTTTTTTTTTTACTTTTATGTAGTTCAGTTGACTCATACTGAGCTTTTGGTGCACAAAAAAATCCTTTTTAACACCAAAAGATATAAATATCTCATCACCTTCACTAGATTATGAGTTCTCCAAAACTGGAATTATCCCTTATTCTTTAAGTTCTCCCAAACAATGCTGGGAAAATAAGAGGCACTCAAGAAGTTTCTAAGTAAAAACTTGCCTGTACCGATGATGCTTCAATTCTCCCCAGTCATTCTCTACCTCTTATCAATCCTTTGAAATTGTCTCCAGTTTAATCCAGTATATATCTCGTTTGATGGAGTAGTTTGCATGTTGTCTTTCCATTGGATTTTGAGTTTCTTGGGAGGAAGAACTGTCTTCTTAATTTATTTGTATTCTAAAAACTTAGCACAGTATCTGGTACATAGTAGGTATTTAATAAATACTTCTTGTTGATAAGGATTGCTATAAACTACTTTGTTATTGTTAAAATGATACTACTCTAAAAAAGTGATAAAAATGTTAGTTGGTAGCCAAGATTCTTGGGTTTGTCACTAAAGATCTGACTTAGGGCTAGTTAAATCTTCTGTTTTGATTTTCTAAGCTATAAAATAGGGATAATACCACCTGTTAAGTTATCACAGTTATTGTGAAGATTTAGTGAGATGACATAGAAAAGCCCTTTTTAAAATTCTAATATATATATATATATATATATATATATATATATACGTATATATGTATATGTATGTATGTATATATATATATATAGTAAGGAGAGAGAAAGAGAGAGAGAGAGAGAGAGAGAGAGAGAGAGAGAGAGAGAGAGAGAGAGAGAGAGAGAGAGAGTGCGAGCAGTGAGATGGATTAGAAAGGGAATTAGCCTACAAGTCAAAAAGACCTGGATTCAAATACCAACTCTGAGATATTGCTTGTATGAATCTGGGCAAGACACTTAATCTCTCGTTGGCCTGGGGAACTCTCTGGAAGAGTTACTGAAATGCTGTGGCAAAGGAAGTTTTCTGTTTGAGGAGTTCCTACAACAATGAAATCACAGGGCTAGTCCCAAATATCTATCAAGAAAGAGAGATTTATCCTCATTTCTAAGTTACCAGGTACCTACTTTTCAGGGGAAGAGGAGGAGAAAGAATTTGCCCACAACTAAGTAGTAATGAGTTTTTAGTGGTGTTTTCAAATCTTTGGGACAAAGGAAGTGCTAGTTAAAATCCCTCCAAGCTTAGAGAAAAGTTTTTCATAATCATGATATGTGCATTCAGGGTTTCCTATTTCACTTGGGCAATCTTGTCTTTAACTTTAAGTGGCACATGAATAACTCAGCCCATAAAGTTTAATATGTGAATGCATGGATCTATCTTCCTAACCATTACAATTAGCCATAATTTGCTTGAGTAGCACTTTTTTGACAATTGAAGATTTTGTGCTTTCTCCTCATTTTACTGATTGTCACTAATTTTCAATTCTTTATTCAAGATGTCAAAACACATTAGGATGTTTTAATCACAAGGAATTGCACAAATGTCTTTACCAAGTTTAAACTGTAAGATGAAGTGCCCTTTGTGCTCTCTGACAGGGCTATTGGATTGTGCTTTAATCCTTCCAAGGGTTAGATTTCAAGAATTGTAGTATAATAAGAAAAGCAGTGAGAGCCAAGAGACCCGGGATCTAGTTCAGCCTCTGCCACCAACTATGTGACCTTGGAAAGCCCTTTTACCTCTATTGATTTTAGCTTCCTCATCAGTCAAATGAAAGAATTGGACTGGATGACCTCTAAGGATACTTCTACCCCCACCATTCCATGGTTGTATAAAAAAATCATTAAACTAGATATCTACATGAATACAACATGACTAACTGGAAAGGTAATGGGGAGGATGGGGTAGAAGTAAGCCAACTTGTAAGACTGATCCTTGTTTTTTTCCCACAGAAGAATTTAATATATTTTATCACTATGGAAAAATAGCAACAGCTTTAGGTTGTCTATTTCCATATCTGTAATCCAGTATATATTTTTGTTGCCATGGGAAAGTCACTTAATCTCTTAGTCACCTAGGCACCTAATAAAACCATCAGTTACAGATAAAATATAGACATAGAAGGAATCTCCACACAACTGTACTGTTGAAATTGCATACATACGCTTTTTTAAAAGGAAAGAAAAGTAATAATTTCAATATCCTTCTCTATCAATTTACCTTTAGAGAATTTTGTAGCATAAATAAAATAGCAATGACAAGTCTTTGCTAAGTGCCTACCATGTGTCTGGAGCTGTGCTACCAGACTGAGATAAAGCTAAACACTTTTAACTATTTCAGATCATACGGTCATAGAACTTTAGAGAAGGGAAGTCTCTTAGCCATCATTTAATCCAACCATCTCATGTCACAGATAGAGAAACTTAAGGCTAGCCAGATGAAGTGACACAATAAACCTACTAGTTAAGTGACTGAGTTGGGATTCTGCAGAATTTTGTTATCTACATAAAAGAAAATGCTGATTATTAGAAGAGTTACTATTGAATATATCAGCTTTACTGTATACAGTAAGACATATAGTAAAATATAGAGGACCAAACTGAATTTTTAATTTGCTTGCTTTTTCATTTGCAGTCATTTAAAAAAGGTAACATGAAAATCATTTGACAGCAGAGTTAAGGTTCACACTGGGATATTATTCTTCTAGTATCAAAATATTCATCCCAGTCATTGATTTCAGTGGTTAAATTAGCTCTAAAAGTTATTCATTCTTGCATGGTGCACTATATATCCTGGCTAATGTACATTATCAATCTCTGAGATATAATTTTAGAATAATTAAAAATAAACTTTGTTATATTAATTAATATTTTTATATTTTATATAATTATAATGTTTTATAATTTTATAATATGTAACTTTATTTTTAAATTATACAATTATATATATATTATAATTTTATAATTTTATCGTATTTTATAATAATTAATATTTATATTAATTTTAATAATTTTTAAAAATATTTAAAAATAATTTATTTTTTAAATAGTTCAAAATTTCACAAACATGATGGACCAGTTTAATAGAACTTAAAATTTGTCCTTATTAAATTTTTGTCTTATTCAATTTTACCAACTGTTTCTAGCCTGTTGAAATATTTTTTACATCCCAGATTACATCATCCAGTTTCTTAACTATTTCCCCCAACTTCATAGCATCATTTTAAGGAAGTTGTCTCTCCCTTTGTCCAAGTTATTGATTAAAAAATAAGACGGTACAATGCCAAGCACATATCTCAATCCTAGTCCACTCAAGGCCTCTCTCAAATTGTTATAAAACCATTTCCAAATCCATCTTGGGACACTACCCTCTTAACCTATATTTTTTTATCTTCCCCACAAGGACACCATGAGAGATATTGTCAAACATTTTGCTAAAATGTATAATCTGTGTTCTATACTGTGGTCTTTTTCTACCACCAGGATGACACCATGCTGGCTTTTTATGATCACTCTTTCCTTTTCAAAAGCTCACAAACCATCTGTTTAATAATATGTCCTAAAATCTTACTATAAATACAAGTCAAATTCATCAACTTATCCTATACAGAATCTACAGTTTTTCATTTAAAACACCAATGCAACAAGAATAATAAGAGAAAAGTTAAACCACTCATGTTAAGGAAATCCACTATTGGATTGTGTTCCTTGAAACTCACTGATTTCAAAGAATGGCTTTAAAATTCTATCAGAGATTATGACAAGATATTTCGTATACCTGATTGCATTTTTCTCTTGACTCCCAAATGAAAAGAAGGGCTGAAGAAAATTCATTGGGGAGCATAAGTATATACAATTCAAATGAATATAAAATTTTTGCATCTCCCTGTTATTGGCATCATGATATTAACTAATGGGAGCTATCCTGAAAGTGAAGAACCCTCTTCTCTGTGTGGCAGAGATAAAAAAGTCATTTTCATTTCATATGATGAGAATATAAGCTCCTTGAGGACAAAAACTTTCACTTTTTATCTTTGCATTCCCAGTACCCAGCATCATGCTTGGCAAATAGCAAGCACTTAATAAATAAATAGACAATTTATAATTTGCTTATACGCTTCCCTGGGATAAAAAAAATCATCGTCTGGTTGCTTTTTTTTTTTTTTAATGGGAAGGAAGACAACATTGTGAAAAGGCAGCTGATGATGATTACTCATGCAACAGGTTTTGATTAGCAAATGTAATTAATTGTTCAAGCAACCAACTAGTTTCTATTAAGAGATTAGTGTATGAATCATTCTGATATGCTGACCAAAATGGAAGTAAAATCTGTCTTTTATTTCAAGTAAAATGCCTATTGAAACCAGTAAGTTTGTTCAGCCAACTGCTTAAATATTTATTTAATTGACTTTCTAAAAATAATAATATTGAAATAATGATAAAACATACAGACCACTGCAAATATATGTGGGTCAATGATTATGTTGAATTATGTGTCTTTCAAGCTGGTGAGCAGAATTTGGGGAAACCATTTCTTCATCTGTATCTTAAGGAAGGCATGCCTACAGTTGAACTTGGATGCAGCAGCTCCCAGTGGATCCTGACCCTTTCTGCCAATTACAGCATGAACAAAGATGTACTCCTACCTATAACAGTAAGGTATGAATAAACAACTAGTAGAAGTTATGAGAACTCTAGTGCCTAGTTACATTTCCCATATAAAACACGTGTCCTCTTATTGAGTACGTCAATGAAATCTGTTGGAAATTACTCCCTTCTGTTATCAGTGGCCATGAGGGCTTTTTTTTCCAAGATGGTAGACAGTAACAAATTGAATTTAAAATATATCTTGATCCTTGAAATATATTTTGAACAAACCAATACTAGTTAAAATCTGTCAACTCCTTTGTAAGTTATCATTGAATGGAGATAAATGGAAAATGCTGTATGATTGAGTTTAGACGAAAACCTTGTTTAAATAACAAAACATTTTAAAACAAGACATCATCTTATAGATGAAAAGCAGTATCAGGTATGCAAAGAAGGGAAAAATATTAAATTAAGCCCAACATTAAATAGAAATGGACTTTGGAACTTGCTCTGGATACTTAAGCAGTCTGCATATTGATATTCACTTAACAGAAGCTGACCTAGATATGTTTTCATTGGTGTTAAATATTTTAAAAGATCACTGATCTTGAAGTCCAGATGTCTGAGTTCAACACCTACCTAAAAAATTTACACATCATATTCCTCCAACACGTCGTTTAATTTCAGAGAGCCTCTTTATTTCCTTTTCTGTAAAATGGGTCTGACGCTACTTGTTAACTCAAAAGGCAGTTGTGAGGAAGGTGCTTTGTAAACCCTACAGAATTGTGACAGTGGGAATTGTCATGACTGGTGATCATAACCATGCCTCAAGTTCATTAACATTTCAAATTCCTTTATGACATGAGATGCCCATGCTAAGTAGTTAAAAGGCTGAGGGTCTAGTCTTGGTTCTGCTCCCTTACCAGGACCATTTTTTTTAAGGGTAAGCCAGGAAATGACTGCTTTGCTTACCTCGTAGTACTCTCCTGATGAGTCATTGGGGGAATATGTATGAACACCTTTTTGTGCTATTTGGAGAAACAGTCTGGCATATTGGATAAGATAGCCAGTTTTGGAGTCAGGGAGAACTAATTTCAAGTCCTGCCTCTGGTACATGCTAGTTGTAGGACACTGAACAACTTATTTAACCTCTCAATACTCTTATACAATTCTCTATGACCGTAAGTTACAAATCAAGTGCCAATCTTCTTTAGTAGAGAAAATTTCTTCACTGAGTTTTGAAATAGCAAGAAATTACAAATTAAGACACTCCCTCTTCCAAATGCTGTAAAGAACATTGGGGATGATGGTGATTGTGACATTCTCTGTCACTGATAATATCATCAGTAACAAAGTCATGTTTTCAAAGGAAAAAAGTGCCATATTTGAGTCAGTGCCTGTGTGTACAGAGACTAAAAGGCAATTCATCAATTTTGCATATTCAGCAAAATGAAGCAGGTGAAAAGCTCTTGAGCTCAAACTGAGTTAGCACCATTTGTCATGCTCCGGGAGCAGCTGCTCCCTTTCAGGTTGAGGTTTACAGGAGCTAACCCTGAATTCTGATCTTCAAGATCAGTAATTACAAAACATTTTATCACACATCCTATCAGGAAAACATCTTTTGAGCAGGCACCCCTAACATACATGTGTTCATCTATGTCTCAATTATAAGCACATACCACTGTATAACTCTTTCTTAATCCAAAATGAAAAAGAAAAGAGAGGAGTAATTTGGGGACTGGGCTCTTGCTTGTGGATCACTTGTCCCAGAGTTCAAATCCTGCCTTCCAAGGGAAAGTGTCTTATAGCCACAATGATGGTGGAGTTGTTATGGTGCAAATGGGCAAGGGGAGGATTTTTTCAGTGGCACCCATGTAGCTGCTTTTGTGGATGTCTGATAGTTATTAGGCTATAACTTCACTGAAAGGTTAATGGCAGATTCATAAAAAGAGGCAGGTGTAGTGTTGGAATAGAAAGTTTGGGGACAAAGGGTGTAGGGTAGGTGCATTTATATTGGAGACAACTCCCACAGATTGGTTATTGCAAGGAGGGCAAAATTTAACCAACCTTCCTACCTTCCAAATAATGAATCATATGCCTCTTGCAGTCATGCTTCAGAACCATCCCCTTCCCATGCATCCCCAACCTCCATTTTAGAGATCAAGCATCTAAATAATATGCAGCTGTGGAGGGCTCCCATTACCTCCACTGTTTTCTGAATGTGAAGCAGCTGTGTCCAAACAACTGTGTAGAGCAGCTTACATAGATCTGCTAAATTTTTCCAAGAATATATCAATATGTATGCAGACAGAATCAAGGAAAATACATATGTATATGAGGCCAGGCTGAAAATCTTGATTACGTCAACAAAATTAATTAACAGTGGTTAAATGAGAATTGCTCATAATACACGAAAAACATTTAAAACCAGAGTAGGTATTTTTCATTATAATTTCACATCAAATGTTCTCTGATTTTTGTTAACATTAAATCTTAGTTCATATTGTCATCTTCAATGAGATAAACTGACATTATAAAGTAACTGTCTGGGCTAGTTATTTCCATTGCTAAAAATCCAGTTGTCCTACGTGCCGGCTTTTGCAATACTGTGATCCTGGCATGAGACCAGGTGCATGCAGGTAAATTTTTAACAATTAGCTTTTGGGAGGGATAAAAAAGCACAGAAAACTCATTTTAAAGTTTAATCTTCATTATTAATATTTTCTCTATCATTGTCTTAAGTCTAGACAATCAACAGAATGATAAATTAACCCCAGATTTATGGTGTTCATTGCATTCTTTTTTTTTTTTATTTAATTTTTAACATTCATTTTCACAAAATTTTGGGTTACAAATTTTCTCCCCTTTTATCCCCTCCCCCCGCCAAACTCAAGCATTCTAATTACCCCTGTGACCAATCTACTCTTTGTTCTATCATCCCTCTCTGCCCTTGTCTCTGTCTTCTCTTTTGTCCTGTAGGGCCAGATAGCTTTCTTTACCCCTTTACCTGTATTTCTTATTTCCTAGTGGTAAGAACATTACAGTTGATCCTAACACTTTGAGTTCCAACTTCTTTACCTCCCTCCCTCTCCACCCCTTCCCTTTGGAAGGCAAGCAATTCAATATAGGCCAAATCTGTGTAGTTTTGCCAATGACTTCCATAATAGTTGTGTTGATAGGACTAACTATATTTCCCTCCATCCTATCCTGTCCCCCATTGCTTCTATTCTCTTTTGATCCTATCCCTCCCCATGAGTGTCGACCTCGAATTGCATTCTCCTCCCCAAGCCCTCCCTTCTATCATCCCCACCACCCTGCTTGTTGCCTTGTCCCCCACTTTCCTGTATTGTGAGATAGGTTTTCCTATCAAAATGAGTGTGCATTTTATTCTTTCCTTTAGTGGAATGTGATGAGAGTAGACTTCATGTTTTTCTCTCACCTCCCCTCTTTATCCCTCCACTAATGAGTCTTTTGCTTGCCTCTTTTATGAGAGATAATTTGCCCCATTCAATTTCTCCCTTTCTCCTCCCAATATATTTCTCTCTCACTGCTTGATTTCATTTTTTTTTAAGATATGATCCCATCCTCTTCAATTCACTCTGTGCACTCTGTCTCTATGTATGTGTGCTTGTGTGCATGTGTATGTGTGTACTCCGACCCAGTTCCCAGATACTGAAATGTTTCAAGAGTTGCAAATATTGTCTATCCATGTAGGAATGTAAACAGTTCAACTTTAGTAAGTCCCTTATGACTTCTCTTTGCTGTTCACCTTTTCATGGTTCTCTTCATTCTTGTGTTTGAAAGTCAAATTTTCTTTTCAGCTCTGGTCTTTTCATCAAGAATGCTTGAAAATCCTCTATTTCATTGAAAGACCAATTTTTCCCCTGAAGTATTATACTCAGTTTTGCTGGGTAGGTGATTCTTGGTTTTAGTCCTAGTTCCTTTGACTTCTGGAATATCCTATTCCATGCCCTTCGATCCCTTAATGTAGAAGCTGCTAGATCTTGTGTTATCCTGATTGTATTTCCACAATACTTGAATTGTTTCTTTCTAGCTGCTTGCAATATTTTCTCCTTGACCTGGGAACTCTGGAATTTGGCCACAATGTTCCTAGGAGTTTCTATTTTTGGATCTCTTTCAGGCGGTGTTCTGTGGATTCCTTGAATATTTATTTTGCCCTCTGGTTCTAGAATCTCAGGGCAGTTTTCCTAGATAATTTCATGGAAGATGATGTCTAGGCTCTTCTTTTGATCATGGCTTTCAGGTAGTCCCAAAATTTTTACATTGTCTCTCCTGAATCTATTTTCCAGGTCAGTTGTTTTTCCAATGAGATATTTCACATTATCTTCCTTTTTTCCATTCTTCTCTCTTTGTTCTGTGATATCATACTTTCTCGCAAAGTCCTTAGCCTCCATCTGTGCCATTCTAGTTTTGAAAGAACTATTTTCTTCAGTGAGCTTTTGAATCTCCTTTTCCATTTGGCTAATTCTGCTTTTGAAAGCATTCTTCTCCTCATTGGCTTTTTGAACCTCTTTTGCCAATTGAGTTAGGCTAGTTTTCAAGGTGTTAATTTCTTCAACATTTTTTTGGTTCTCTTTTAGCAGGGAGCTGATCTGCTTTTCATGCTTTGACTTCATGTCTCTCATTTCTCTTCCCAGCTTTTCCTCCACCTCTCTAACTTGATTTTCAAAATTCCTTTTGAGCTCTTCCATGGCCTGAGCCCATTGGGTGGGCTGGGACACAGAGCTTTGATTTCTGTGTCTTTGCCTGATGGTAAGCATTGTTCTTCCTCATCAGAAAGGAAGGGAGGAAATGTCTGTTCTCCAAGAAAGTAGCCTTCAATAGTCTTATTTCTTTTCCCTTTTCTGGGCATTTTTCCAGCCAGTGACTTGACCTCTGAATATTCTCCTCACACTCACCTTGCCTCCTGGTCCTCCCAGCCAGTGTTTGGGGTCTGAGATTCAAATGCTGCTTCCAGCCTTAGGGCTTTTGGCGGGGGCAGGGCTGCTATTCAGTGTGAGAATTCAGTTCAGGTGGTCAGGTTGGGGCAGGGCCGCCTCTCAGGCTCAGTTCCCTCAGGGGGTTTATGCACAGACCTTCCACAATGGATCCAGGCTCCCGCCTGCTTGGGGAGCCCTGGTCTGCAGCCGCCTCTCAGCTTCTACCTCCCGGGGGGGCCCGAATCATGGGGGCACCCCACTCCCCTCTCGACCTGCCAAAGAGACTCTCTCACCGACCCCCGTCACCTGTGGGCAGAGGGACTTGTGTGGCCGCTGGAGATCCCGTCCCTGAAGCCTGCTCGGGTCTGTTTCTCTTGGTGCCGTGGCCGCAGCAGGTCTGGGCTGGGCTGGGCTCCGCGTCTGCAGCGCGACGGACCTTTTGCGAGAGGTTTGCAGGTCCCTCTGTGGGTGGAGGGACCCCCGTGGCCGCTGGAGATCCCGTCCCCGAAGCCCACTCGGATCTTTTCCTCTCGGTGCCACGGCCGCGGCAGGGCTGCCCTCAGCTCCCAGTCCCGGCGCCCAGTCCTCAGCGCGAAGGACCCCTCGCGAGAGGTTTGCAGGTCCCTCGGGAACAGAAATCTCCCTCGCTCCAATATTCTGTGGCCTCTGGGTGCAGAATTCGCCATGAGTTACTCCCCTGTAGCCATTCTGTGAGTTGTGGGTTCGGAGCTATGTGTATGTGCGTCTTTCTACTCCGCCATCTTGACTCTGCTCCCTGTTCATTGCATTCTGAAATGTAAATGCTTTCTTTGAAAATTTAACCCTCAGTTCTCATGAAGTCATTATGAACTGTCTCCAAAACACCTATGGATGTAATTCATCTGATATGGCTAAAGGAGAATGAATAGGTAGTGTAGGGGAGTGGGAGGTTATGGCTGCAGGGAGAATAGGGAATATTAACAATACCTGGCTTATGGGACCTATGTAACCATTTGCTACACCTCCAGTAATGTCAATCTCCCACCTCCAGGGAGTTAATCTATTCCTTTTGTGAACGCCAACCTAAAGTGAACTATCTAGATTGGTAACAAGTGAAAGAAAATTCATGTCAAGCCACTCTATCTAGATGATTCAAATCCCATTAAGCCTTCTCCCAAGACACTAGGAGCTTCTTGCAATCTTCTCTGATCAGTTGTGACTTCCTAGACCAAAATTCCCTTCCCTTGCCACCACTTCCCAATATCTGCTTACACCTCTATTAAAATGTAAGCTCCTTGAGGTCAGGGAATATCTTTATTTTTCATTTGTATCCTCAGTGCCCACCATATAGTATATAATAAATGTTTTTGTTGATTGAATGATTGCCAGATTTCATTTTGACTGACTTGGATAAATTGATAAATGTATTTGTAAAAAAAAAAAAAAAAATAGTTTATTTGCTATCTCTAACCCTACTCCAAGAAAAACTGCCTCTCCATACTATATATCACTGTATTCACTCTCTGTCAGTCTCAAATATTTTGGGCAATTTGTGAGGTTCTGTGTCTTATTTCTTCTGTATGAATATCTTTTCTTTCTTTTTTTCTGAATGTTAAAGTGTTTCTATGACTGTATATTTTTTCTATATGTACATTCCTTTGTTTCTTTCACTGTTTGATCCTTATGCCTTTGTATTCTACCCTCAAATCCTTTTATTTTCTTTCCTCCACTCCTTCTTAACTCCTTCTTTTCTGCCCCTATTCCCTAACTGGTCATAATATAAAATTGAAATTATTTTGTATTTTTATTATTTGTTCTATTTATGTGTTTATTTGTTGTAATTAATCATTTTTCTGTCCTTATTCTTTCCTTAATGAGTAAAATACTTTATATTTCAGTCAAATTTGATTTGATAGATCCATGATTTCAGTGGTATAGGCATTACCTCCACCAGTGCCACTGGCCATGTTGTTCTGCTTAGTTATCCAGCATGATTCTTCTTTATGTTTCTATGAATTATTCATAAATGATCTACCAGTCAAGGACTTAGTAAAATAATAACCACCTAAATTGGCTATCATGTGTCCCTTAAAGATTTCCTCCCTTCCTCTACTCCAGTGGGTAACTAGCTTTAGATAAGTAATATCTCCTCTCTTTTCTCTAGACTAATGGTATCATTTTTTTTTGGTATTATACCCCCATCAGTAAAGTGTTTTTGACCATGCACCTCCAATTTGTGTACATTTACTTATGAATCAAATATATATATATATAAAATACTATATTAATAATTACATACATCTTAAGAATTACGTGCAAAAAAGTCTAAAAGATTAAGAGAAAAAGAAATAATATTTGAGCCTAGAATCAATAGGGAATCACTGGAATTTATTGGATAGGAATATGCTTTAGGAAAATAGGAAATTCACTTTGGCAACTACATGGTTGATAGATTCTGTACAATCTCTTTATTTGTTTGTTGAAATAAAAGAGAAAAAAGAGCTCTGGACATGAACGGAACTGCTGCTGTGGATGCCTAAGAGTGGTTCTCTATTCACAGAGAGGGTTTGGGATCTTGTATATAGAGCATCCAGAGGGTCAGGGTCAGAAAGGGTTGGAAGAATAAGGGTAGCTTTTAATGTATTGGAGATAAACTCCCATGATCTGCTATTGCAGGAAGGGCAGAATGGGACCCATCTTTCCACTCATTGATTGATTGATCACACACCCCTTGACCAGCCTCCACTTTGGAAATCACTGGTCCAGACAATCAGGAACTGATTGACAGTGACTAGCTATATGAACCTCAACAATTCACTTATCTTCTCTGGGCCTCTGTTTCCTCATTTTTTTTTAAATGAATGAGTATAACTGAACCATCTCAAAGGTCCCATTGAGCTCTATGATTCTGTGCTTCACTTTTTCAAATCTTTTCAGCACTTAATATCATATACTTTAAAATGATCATGTAAATGATCCAATGTGTTTCACTAATGAAGAATAAATCATTTAATATTTTCTGCTTCTAAGTCTTCATTTTCCCCTAAAAAATTAGGCAGAACTAGACCAAACTTGAAAAAGCTATTAGTAGTGATTGAGGTTAATTTAGTCAGGAGAAAAAAGTTCTCAAATGAGATGTAGCAGAGATCATAGCTCTATAGATAAATTACTATTCGTACTCATGCACAGTTTTCCTCTCCTTTTTCTCTTTTATTTCAGCAAATGTGTAGAGACTGATTGGAAGGATTTACTGGTTGTCATTGGAGTTGTTCTTTTGCATGACATTCAAAAGAGCAAAGTTTCTGTACTTTACTCCAAGTTTTTGGCACCTTTTGTTCCTTGCTATGCAGAAAAAAAATCCTGATTCTTTGCCTAACCTGTTGTTTCCTGAAAGAAACCCATGTATTTTACTTTAAGATATCAACAGTACTATCATAGACTCAGAAGGTGGTGAGGTCAACTAATCCAGCCCTTCTCAGCTGGTGTCACACTTAAATAATCCTAAAAGGATGAGGCGTGTTTGTTTTTTTCTCCGAAGTCTTCAGGGGATCATGAAATCTCAGAACTTAAGAGTTAAATGGGACCTCAGCAATTATCTTGGCTAGTCCTTGCTGAATAGAATCATCTCTTTTAGGTTCTTGACAAACAGTCCTCTAACCATCCCTTAAAGACCTTTAGGAATAAGGAGCTTACTATCTGGAGTCATTTTATTGTCTTTAGGGATAAGCATTTGGGTCTGTGTATGAGGAACTCCCAAATGAAATTCCCTATACCAATGCAGGTTGGCACCTTCCTGGCAATTTATAGTCTTATTTGCCCAGATCGCTGAGATGTTAAGTGACTTTACTGGGATCACACCTCTTTATTTTGTTTTTAAAACCTCTCACAGACTAGCCCCAACTCACACTTATGTCATCAACAAGCATTAATAAGCACTCACTCTATGCCAGGCACTTTATTAAGCATATAGATATAAATACAAAGTTCCTACCCTCGTGGAGCTTACATTCTAATGTGAAAAGTCAACACATAAAAGAGAGCAGCAAAGTGGGGAATAGGGGGGAGATGAGAAGATATTCCTGCAGACGGCATCGTAGTGGACTTAAAAGATGCAAAGTAATGCCAGAAGAGGGAAAAAAAGACTAACAAATTGGACCCCTAGATTTTAGGGGTACTCCTGAAGAGTTAGGGCTACCTTTCTAATGCTCTCAGCTCAAGTTTTCAGTGTGTTATAATCTCCCCAATATCAATCCCAATCTGAATTATCTCCTCTGTATCACTGATTGCTCTAGTAAATAGTGCTATAATATGTTGGCCAATTAACATCAATTAGCTCTTACAAAGGGATGTTTACTGAGAAGACACACAAAAATCAAAGTAGAGAAATATTTCTTCCCCTCCACCAGCATGGTCCTTTGGGAGACTGAACTCAAACTTAAAGCATTTGCTCCAATGTAGTCCACCAAGTTCACTTCCAAGTAGTGCCAGGCCTAGAGGCCTGTGTGGGCTACCTTTCTTACCTCACCTCCCGAGGTCTTCGGCTGGCCACGCCGGATGCACATATGAGAGAAAGGACGTTCCAGAGTCGAACAAGGGTTGAGCTTTATTTCAGGGATTAGTTACAAGTGCAGGGGAGGGTCTTCCTTAGAAGGAAGAGGGGGAGATTTCCTAAGGAAGCTAAGATCTTAAGGGATTGGAAGTAGAAGTACAAGTGGGGAGAGAGGGGGAGGGGAGAGAGAAGAGAAGCGGAGCCTACTGTCCTCTTGGCTCCTCACGTGCTAAGAGAGCTTTCAGGCTTCCTCAATCCTACTTAACCTTCAGCCACACAGTTTGCATCTCAATACCGTGCTGTTAGATAACAATAGTGTGCCCAGATCCGGGACCATCTCGAGGGCGGGGAGATCTCTCTCCCATCACGTTTCTCACGGGAAGAGGCGGAATTACTCGAGATAGCTCGGTTCACCTCTATTCCCTGCCGTTTCCTGGGAGGGTCTCGTGAGAGCTCTAAGATTTAGAAGCTCCCACCTTTACCCGCCCGAGACTGTCCACACGGAATTGAGCTTCCAATCCCAACAAAGTAGAGCAAAGCCAATCTTCAAGTGATTCCCCTTTCATAAAACACGGGACCTTTACTACCTTAAATCCACTGATACATTGAATCAGTCTTAGCTGCCAACAAATTCAGATACAGACTCATGTTCCTGGGCTTTTGGTGGCGCCTTCTTCCTACTTTTCAGAACTAACCAGGTGACAGCCATCAACAATACTGTCAACCTCAGAACAGGATGGAATAGTCACAGCAGAGATACAAGTAACAGCGGAGCCAGATACTCGTGAACCATGGCCAGATGGGGAGAAAAATCTTGGATGCTCTCTCTCCGAACAAAGACTTAAAGTATGTCTTCCTTTGGTGACCACAGAAAAGAGAAAGACCAAGTGGGCCATTTAGTGACTTTTCTATGTATTATTCTGGCCCAGCAACTAATCAAACACCACTCTCCTTCACCACGTAGTAATCGGACAAGAACCAGTGGAAGAACATCTGGGCAAGCTCTGATGTCCAAATTCTGTACCACATCAGGCAGAGTACTCTATACATGCTTATAAAATTGTGTTCTCATTGGTCAATACTGTGTTACATATATAAAAGTACAGGTTGCCTCTTTTAATAAAATGTAAGCTCTATGATGGTGGGAATTCTCATTTTTATCTTAGTATTTCAAGTACTGAGCTCAATGCACAGCACTAAATGCTTGACAGATTAAAATAGTTATCACTGACACATATACAGCATTTTGACATTTGCAAGCTACTTTGCATGAATTCCCTCATTTGAGCTTAACTAGAGTCCAATAAGATAAGTATTACTTTCCTCATTTTATAAATGAGAAAATTAAAGAACAGAGTTTTAAATCATTTGCCCACACTCACAAAGCTAGTGACAGGATTCAGATCCAGATCTTCTCAAATCCATCTTTAGATTTCTGTTTACTATACCTCCAACTCAAATGCTGATGTTAATATATAACTCTAATTGCTATGCAGGTTTTCCTTTTATTAACTCCAAATCTGTCCCTCATAACTTCCCCTCATTGGTCTTAGTTCTGCCCTGTGAGCCAAAGTCTCATTTTTCTTCCACATGTCAGCCCCTTAAAAATTTAAAGACCATGACCTCTCTCCACAGAGTGCTGTAATACTTATCAGACTTCACTGCCAAGAAATTTTTCTTCTGGTGTATGGTAAAAATATATATATATATATATATATATATATATATATATATATATATATATATTTGGATATATATATATATATCCAAGCATCTTATCCTAGTAGCTCCATGTTAATGATATATAGATTGAAGTAATTGTCCTTCCCCTGCTATTGCTTCTTTTTGATATACCTTTCTATTGCCCTTCCCTCCTGCCTGCCTTCCTTGTTACTTTTAAGCTCAAAAATGAGTGCCAGAACTAAGTAAGGACTAAGACGCCTGGAACAGGTCAGAGACTTCTGGGAACTGTAGTGTTAGAGGAAAGGCACACTCCAGAAATACAGTAGTGCTAAGTAGAAAACAATCATGAGAGAAATTATTGCCATCTTTAATTTTCTGAAAACTTAGTTCAATCTTTATGCAGAAAATGAATAGATTTTGGTAGAAATGATGATAGATCTCACTTCATAAAAAATAAAATTTGAACCTTATGCCCAAAGAGGATTAGACCAAGAAATAGAGGGAAGAATTCAGACCATGTATGAAAAAGAAACTGGAAATAATGAGCATTCTGGGGACAAAACAAGTTATGGTAATTTGATGAACATTTATTTAGGTCTATTGTATATAAAGGAATATGTTAGGAACAAGGGAAAAGAAAACTTTGTATAAGATAGGGTCCACATCTTCATGGAACTCACAGTCTGGGAAACAGTTTTTCCCAGAAAGAGAGGCAGTATGGATAAAGTAATGGTTGGAGTCAGGAAGACTGGAGATCAAATCTCACTTGAGATGCTATTTGTGGGGCCCTTGGGCAAGTCACTGAACCTGTTTGTGCCTGAGTTTTCTCCTCTGTAAAATGAAGGCATTGAATCTGACTGCCTTTAAGGTCCTTTCTGGCTTGAAATCTATGATCCTATGACCCTTTGACTTAGAGTTAAGAAATGGAATCACGCATTGTCTCTGACTTTTATGCATGACCATAGACAAGCCAATTAACACCTCTGAGCCTCTGGTCACCCTCTAAAATATTTTCTAAGTGAAGACAACTTTATAATTGCTCTCTGACAGAGATTTTTGGGGAAATAATAAAGATTTACACTTTAATTTCCCCATGCTGATCTTGGTAGAATCTTTCCTGGGAGTACTGAATATCCTCCATTGTCCCTGTAACTAACCCATTCCCCTCAGTTCTAGCCTGTTCCAGCTAAGTAGAAATAAAATACAGTTATACATAGGGAATGGAAAAATGTCTTCACTGGTATGGAGGATTCCCAGATAAAAACTTCCATCTACTAAAGCATGTGTGCACCTCCTCTGAAACTTACATCCATTGAATTGTGAGCTTCTTGAGGGCAGTGACTGTCTTTTGCCCTTTTTTGTATTCTTGGTGTTCTACACAGCACTTGGTACAGAGTAGGTACTTAATATTTATTGATTAATTTAATGATCATTCTAAAGAATTGCCAGTAATTTAGTAATTTTTTCAAGGTCACTCTACTAGAATGCATCACAAAGACTTGAACCAGTCTACCTAAGCCCACAGCTGATTCTCTATCCATTATGCCACACTGTGTCTTTTTATTAATTGTTCTGTGGGAAGAAATGCCATGGAGAAGATGGTGGGGGTTGCTTGTGTCCATGAGATGGAGGCTACTAAAAACTCTGTTCTTTCTGTAATGGGGAAAGTTTCTTGCACATAGATAACATTACATAAATACGGGTTCTATCGCTATAATCTAAGTTCTATAAAACTGTATAATAACAAGAACACACTTCTTGCAATAGTTGTCACCTTTTGAACACTGCTAAATTTTAAAGATGTCAATTTTTTAAAATGCTAGCATGTCTATATGAAACCTCCAAACTTATCCTAACAAGGCCAAATGGTTTTCTGGTTTTCCATCATTTTTGCTTCCTCCTTTGTTTCTTAAAAAGGAAAGGCAAGGGAGAAAGTAATAATATGAGGAATGCGGCACCCTAAATCACAGACAAGTTATAGGCACACAAACACAAATATGCACATAATTCAGTTCAGTTAATTTCAAAGAGCATTTATTAAAGCCCCTGTTTTATGCCAGGAACCGTACTTAGCTCTGGGGATGCAAAGACGAATATGAGAAAACAGTTGCTGATAACTGGAGCAGGATGAAGTGGATGACTTCAAGGAGTATTTTTTGTCCCATTTTGAGCACAGAGTTCTGCATTGAGCCTGTGAAGCACAGGTTTGAGTTGTTAAATGTTCCCTACGTTAGTGGAGGCTTTAAACAGCAGGGAGCCCTAGCCTGTGCTCCACAGCTACATGTGTGGCCTCAGACAAGTAGAAATAGGAAGGGAAAGCAGCTCTCCTTAGATTCCTACTATATGATAGGGCCTGTACTAAGTAAGCACTTTACAAATGTTACTTCATTTCATCCTCACAACAATCCTCTGAGGCAGGTACTTTTATTGTCCCTATTTTACAACTGAGGAAATTGAGGCCGACAGATTAAACAACTTATCCCAGATCACACGGCAATAAGTGTCTGAGATCTGAGTATTATCTCCAATCTTCTTGACCCAGTGCTTCATCCACTAAACCATCTTCCTGCCTGAGTAATTTCACTTTTCTGAACATCAGATTCTTCATATGTAAAATAAAAAGCTTGTAAAATGTGATCTCAATGGTCCTTTCTAGCTCTAACACTTTATGATTCTATGATTTTTTTTTACTTCTCTAGAGAAACAGAAAAGGAAAGCATCCTAGAGTAAGTAGCAACCTTCCTAATGAGTAAGCATGTCACTCCTTTACTCAAAACTCTTTACAATCTAATTCCATTCCACTTTTCAAGACTTCTATCACATTACTCTCCTCGATGCACTTTATAATCTAGCCAAACCGTCTGACTTGCTGTTGCCTAAACTCTATATTCCATATCCCATCTTTAACCCTTTGTACAAGTTACACATTATACAAGTTATCCACTCCCTCTTCACTCTCACCCTTTCAAAGCTTTGGCTTCTATCCAGGCTCAGCTAAGGGTATCCCTGAGAGCTTATCTTGGTGCCTCACCTCCAAAATCGCTAGCAACCTCTCCTCAATCAATCAACAAGAATTTATTAAGTCTAATAAAGGCCAGATACTGTGCTAGGTGCTGGGGATATGAAGGAAAAACACACAAAATAGTCCCTGTTCTCAAGATACTTACACTCTAATGAAGGAAAAAACATGTTCGTGTATATAGATATGCAAAATGGAAACCTGAACAGAGAAAACACTAGTAACTGAGAAGACCAGAAAGAACTGAACTCAGATCTTTCTGACTCCATGCCCAACATTCTCCCTACTGCACCACTGAGCTGCTTCTACAAAGTGGTACCTATTGGTCCCCTGTTTTTCTTGTTCCTCTCCTGTTGGTTTTGTTTTGTTTTGTTTTGCTATATAAACTCAGAAATAGAATTGCTGGGTCAAAAGCAACAGCTTAATCACGTTTCTTGCATAATTTGATATATAAAACAGCTAGACCAATTCACAGTTTCCTCTATAGTGTATTAGGAGTAGTATAGTAGTGGAAGGTGGTGTTTGAACTGAGTCTTATGGGAAATGAAGGATTTTCAAGACATGCAGAGGAGACAGGAGTACATTCCAGAAAATGACATGGAAAGAGTAGATGGTATGTCATGTGTAAGGAACAGCGGCAAGACCAATTTGTCAGCGTGAAGAGGAACGATGTATAATTAAATGAATTATCTTGTCTTATCACAAATTATTTTCTATTTCCTCATATTTTTCATTTATTCAATTCCAAAGGAGCATGCAAACCCCATGAGGGTAAAGACTGTTGTTCTTTTGCTTTTGTATCCCCAGTGCCTAGCACAGTTCCTTGAACATAATAGACATTTGATGAATTCTAATTGAATTGACTCAGAAATATAATAACTCTCTCTGAACAAAGCATAGCCTGTATGATTGTGGATTAGGGTTTAAACACAAATCTGATGGGACTATTTTGATTTGAATTAAACTGTCAAGAAAGTCAGTCATCCAGTCAGTTCAATTAATTTTTAATGGCATTCAACTCAATTCAAATAGTTGAAGAAGTTGTGTCTGTGATAGGAATTTGTAGGGTTTTTTTTTTCTTTTTTGTTTTTTCCTGCACTGGCATGTAAAGCTGATGGCACCTTTCTTCCCTAGGTTGGTTTAAGAAATGAATGAGAAAGTGTCAGCCTTCAGGAGATTAATACTGCACATGAGGACTTGGAGTCAGAGAATGTGTTTTTGGATCTTGCCTCTCTTATTTACTACATATGTGACATTGAGAAAATCATTTAATTTCTCTAGATCTCAGTTTCCCTCCCTAAAAATAAGAAGGTTGAACTGGATGGCCTCTAAGGTTCCTTACATCTCTAAATCTATTTGCACAGTATTAACATACATGTACCAAGATGAAGACATGCCTACTTGATATATCTCATCTCTCTGGAACTATCTGCTACATTCGACTCTCTTGATAACCCTATACTCTCTGGGGATTATTCACTTTTTGTCATTTGTGTCTTTATGTGTCGTTGTGTGTCTTTGGCTTTCTGGCAATGCCTATGGACTCCTCAGAATAATGTTTGTACACACATAAAATAAAATGCATAGGATTGCAAAGTACTTAGGACAGAGCCTGGCACATACCTGGCACATACTGGCACATAGGTACTTAATAGATCCTTGCTAACTTTTGCTTGACTTGAAACCAATTACATCTTTTCAAATATCAAATATTATAAAAATATTTTCAAGTCAAGTTCACAGATCACACATTAAGAACCTCTATCATACATGCTCTCTCTTCTATGTGCTTTTGTGACACTATGCTTACCTGATTTTCTTCCTACCTGTCTCCTTAGCTGGTTCAACATTCATCGCACACCTCTTAACTGTAGGTGTTCCCCAGCACCTTCTTTTAATCCCCTAAATCTTTTCTCCCCACACTTTGTTTTGGTAATCTCATCAGCTCCCTAGAGTTTATCATCTCTATGCCTGTATATCCATCCAGTGCCAGTCTCTACCCTGAGCATCTCCAATTGATATTGTACATTGAAAATGGATGTCCCAGAGACAGATTCAATGTGTTCAAAACAGAAGTCATCATCTTTGTACTTAAACTCACCCCTCTTCCCAATTTCCCTATTTCTGTAGAAAGTGTCACCCTCCTGACAGTCTCTCAGTTTCCTACGCTTGATGTTGTCCTCAACTCTTCAATCTCTCTCTCACTCCACATGTCTCTTGGCTGCCAAATAAGACCATTTCTACCTTCCACAACATCTCCTGAATCTGACCCCTTCTCTCTCCTCACACAGAAACCACCTTACTACCCTCATCAACTCTACTCAAAGTTATTGCAGCAACCTCCTAATTAGTCTACCATACTGAAGTCTCTCTCCAATTCAGCCCATTTTACACACTGTTAACCAAAAGAATTTATTAAGTTAACATCTGGTCGAGTCACTTCCCTACTCAATAAACTCCAGTGATTTTCTATTGGGTCAGGAATATACATGCTTCTGTTTAGACTTATAGCTATTTGGAGCCTCATTGTATTTTCCTCCCACATATTGCAATACAACCAAACTGTCATTTTCTGTGTGCCTCATGCATGATACTTATTCTCCCATGTCTTTGCCTTTGTACCAGCTATCCCCTATACCTAGAATTAGCTTCTTCCTCATGGGATCCCTCTCTTCCAGACACTGCTTTGTACATTAAGATTTTCCTAATCCCCTCTACCAACACCATCTGTGTCAAACTACCTTGTAATTAATTAATTTATATTTATTTCTATTCTTCTTACACTTATTCTATAAAGGCTTATTTGCATTTACATTGTCTCCTCCATTAGAATATAAGCTCCTGGTAGGTAGGTATTGTTTCATTCATTGTATTTGTAGCCCCAATGCCTAGCATAGTGCCTAATATATAGTAAGTACTTAATAAATCTTTATTGAATGACTGATATTTGGGAAGGGTAGTGCTTGCTTCACTTAGCGCTTCAAATCCTGGAAGGTACCCAGTCCTTTTCAGAAATTTTGCTGGCCATTCACACCATAGAGATATCCTAGAAGGCCTACTCCAACAGGTAGGACTGTGTCCACTGCTGATCCACCTAGTTGGTACATCAAAGTAAATAACAAGAGATTTCTCAAATTCTCAGTTATCATTTCAAGGTACCTCCAACTTGTTCCTTGGGCAGTTCTCCAGTGGGTTGGATCAAGTGCATGTGATGCTGAATGTGTTTGGGTACTATGGTATCTTTTTGTACAAGGGTGTCTTTGCCCCCTGCAGTCAGTGCATGACCCTTCTATATCCTTTTTGAGTTGTGAGTGTAACTGGCACTGAGAAAAACTGCCATGTCAATGTTACCTGTCTGAGTGGGAGTCCCTCTATAGTTCACTGATAATGTGAGTGAGTCTCCATACTGTAAAACATCAAGAGATACAATCTGTGCAAGGCTAGGCTCTAGAGGCTTCTGCCAGAGATAGCAACTTCTGATTAGGTTATGACAACCTTGCTAAAGCTCAAGAATGATGACGGGGGGAGGGAATGGGGAGATTTCTGTGGTACAGAGCCCCAAGCCAGTCCTGGAGACAGCCTGAAAGAATGATGAAAAGTAACAGGATCTGTAAACAGTGACCATGGCATCTTGCCAACTAATCTCTGTCATTAGCACCATCTCCTAATAGAGAAGACCAATAAAGATTATGCTGAGAAAGTGTTTTGAACAATTGGATTACTGGAACAGGTTACCCAGAAAAGCTATGGATGTCTCTTCATTAGGGGTTGTTAGTGATAGATTAAGGAGACATCAGCAGGTCCTGTCCAGATTGCTGGTTTGAATTACTTTTGTGCTATGACTGTGAGCAGGGCAAAATAACCTTCAAATCCCTCAAAGCCCTATCTCTCTCTGATCCCCAAATAAGTGTATTCCATCATTTTTAAGACAAGCACTTGACATTTTTGCAAAAGGCAACAGGAAGCAAATGAAGGCTTAAGGGCATGCTGTCAATGGAGCCATTTGGGCAGAAAATCAAAGATTGATAAGACTAGAGAGGATTTCCAGAAGTCATTCAAGGGAGAGCCACAAAGATGACTAAAGAGTTGAAAAATAAGGTCCATGCAGAAAGGTTAAGGGAATTGATAGTATTTAAACTAGAAAGGGGTCATTTAATGATCATCTTTCAGAGAGACAGCCTGCTATAACCCACAATGCAAGAGTATGGTGGAAAGAACACTGAAATTGGAATCGGAAAAAGATCCCTTTCTCCAGTATCACTACTAGTGGAATGTAATTTTGATCCAATCATTTAAATTCCCTGAGGCTCAATTTTCTCATCTGCTAAATGGGGATAATAATATTGTACTATTTCTCAGGGTTTTTGCAAAGCTTTCCTGGATGTGAAAGCTATTTGAAATCATAAAGAACTATCTAAAAATGCAATCTATTATTAAAATTTTCATATAAGAAAAATTCTCATATTTAGTTGGTTAGCTTCCATTTCCACTGATGAAATAACAAAGAAATATGAGTTAAATATGCATCCAGAGATACTTTGATAAGAATGTAACAGTACTAAGCGCACTGAATCAGGCTACCTGGATCCAAGTTCTGTCTTGAGTACTCATTACCTACGCAAACTTAGGCAAATAATTGGATATAACTAGACTTTAGTTTCCACTATAAAATTGAGGGGTTGAACTAGATGATCTCTAAGATCCTTTCCAGCTCTGAATCTATGGTCTCATGATAAAGTGACTGTATAACTGTCAATGAAACATTGAAGAACTATCCTGAGCATAACTTTCTGCTATATCCATCAAGTTGGCAGTGAAGTAGAAGAAAGGCTATTTCTGGGTTTTTTGCAATCAAACCTCCATGTCAGTGGATCACATTGAGTCAATCAGTTACAGCAAGACATGTGAAAGAAATAATTCTCTTGTGATTTTCTTGGTCGTGTAGGTCAGCAAGTGAAAAGTTGTTGTAACACTATATACTGATCAGTCACTCAAGATGAATCATGGCTTTGTAAATAGAGATTTAACCTCAAGGCACCTAGTTTCTTGTTGCAAATGTATTGGCTGCATGACCCTGAACAAGTCATTTAACCCTTCAGGGCTTCAGTTAATTTTCTGAGTCTATAGGCTAGAAAGCAGGGGCTAAGCTTAATCGTTAGAGGGAGTTTCTTCATTGGTATGTTATATACCCATAAAAAATCATAGAACACATGTAAAAATAAACTAGGAACTGGGAAATAAGATGTACAGGATGTACAGGATGTACAGGATATGGAGTAAAAACATCTATCTTGCCATGCAAAAAAGTGAGAATAAAGGGCATGGAGGCGGGAGAGGTGATAGAGGGAAGAGCAAACTGGGGAAAGGGATAATCAGAATTCAAGCCATCTTGGGGTAGGGGGAAGGAGAGAGATGGGGAGAAAATTTGGAACTCAAAATCTTGTGGAAATGAATGTTGACTAAAAAAAATACAAATTAAAAAAAAATAAACTGTACTAGTTACTATATTAGTCCCTGGAGATAAGAATGCAACAGTGAGCTAATCACTGAACTCAGGACTGGACTATCCAAATAAACCATCTAAGAAGTTTTTCTAGAATCTTTGGGAGGTTCTCTCTGATAGTTCTCTTGACTAACTGGGAAGTAGTTGGTGAATATAAACCATTAATGTTGAAAGCCTCTCTAGGGCTATATTGATAAAACTCTCACTAATTCTTACAACAAATGTTTAGTAAATGGACAGGTGAAAGGCACTGCTCTCAGTGCTAGGGATGCAAAGACAAAAATGAAACAATCTCTTCTCTCAAATAGCTTGTTTTCCTAAAAAAAGTACCATGTAAAAATTAATAAATGGGGTATAATTTGAGCAAAGATAAAAAACCAAGGGGTTTCCCCAAAGGAAGCTCTACCTAAGCAGAGTCTTGAAAGAACAGAAAGAATATAAGATGTAGAGATGAAAAAGGAGTGTATTCTAGGCATAAAAAACATGTACATAGCATATGGGATAGAATGTTAATTTAGGATATAACCAGTAGTCCAGATCAGCTAAATCATATTTATTTGAAAGGGATGGATGGATGGATACACACAGTATTTTTGTTATTGTAGCTTAGAATTAGAAACAAAGGAAATGCATGTTGATTAAGGAAAAAATTATAGTATGTGAAGGTAATAAAATTACTTAACCAAAAGAATTATTAAAAGGACAGATTCAGAAAGATATATGTGAAAAGATATATGAACTGATGGAGGGTGAAATGACCAGAACCAAGAGAATAATTTACACAGTGGCTAAAACCTTAAAAGAGAAAACAACTTTGAAAGGCTTAAGGACAGGGATCAATACTCTGAAAAATTACAACTTCAGAAGACTGATGATGAAGTCAACTTCCTACATCTTTAGAGAAAAAGCTGAAAAAACTGCAAAGTCAGGCATATATTTTCAGATGGTTATTTCTTATAAGAGAGAAATTTGGATTCTTGTTTGAGTTAATTATAGGGACAAGATATGAGAGAGTAATCATAATGATTTTTTTTAAAATATTCATAGACCAAATTCTTATTTATTAAGACTTGTTTACCAGGAACTCTGACAAGCACCAGGGATACCAGTAAAATCAACCCTGACTTCAAGGAGCTTATGTTCTAAAGTGGGAAAATAACATAAAAAGGAACTGCAAAGGCAGCTGAAGGTAAACATCTATAGCAAAGAACAGGTGGGAAGTAGCATGGAGGCTGGGCTGGATAAAGAAGATGCTTACCTTTCAGAATTGGAGAACCCAGAAGAACTCAGACTATAATTTTCTAAAGAAGTGGAAATGAAGGTCCATGTAGATAATGCATAACATGGAGCTGACTGGGAAAAGAAAAAAAAAAGAATATCAGTGAAACATTTAAAAAATAACCAGAATAACACACAAGGAAGTTCTCAAAAGCAAAGATAATCAGGACAGTTTGGGAATGACAGTATTAAATTAAACATTTTTAAAGTAAGCTATACATAATTGTTATTCATGATTTCATATACAACTTTTTTCATTGTAGGAATAATAATGTTTGATTTTTTCAGCATAAATTAAGTTCATAATAATAAAAAAAGAAAATGTAAAGTTAAGAAAGTAATATGAAATATGTGGAGAGTTAGATAAGTACTTTAAAAGAGGTTCAATGTATTTTGAAGATCTAGAAGCACATGAAATAATATCCATTTAGGGGTGGGGAGATGCATTTGAGCTAAACCTTGAAGAACAAATAGGATTTCAACCAATGGAAATGGGAAGAGAGCTTTCACGGAAGAAATGATTGCATGAACAAGGTTCCAGACTCAAAAATGCATGTCTAGGGAATTAAAAGTAACCCACTTTGGCTGGATTGAAGAATATCTCTGTCGAGGAGTAAGAAATAAGACTAGGAAGATAGGTGGGAATAAAAGCACAAAGGACCTTGAATTCTAGATGACATTTGGACTTAGTTTATTAAATATTATGATCCTATGAAAGTATAAAGGATGATAGGGAACATATTCATTTTTATTCCTTCCTTATTTCTTGGAACAATGCATTATACATAGTATGCCTTTTGATAAGTAATTTTTTTAATTAAATATGATTAGGGCTGTGTTTTAGAATGCTTAATCTGGCAAGTGACATGTACAATATGGAGAGGCCAGGGATAGAACATTTAAGTATCTATTGCAATAATTCATGTAAGAGATTATGAGGGCCCATTGAATTGGCATTGATAGCCATGGGAATAAAAAGCAGGAAAGGGTTAGGAAATAATACAGAGGCAGAATGGAAAAGATGTTGCAACTGATTGAATATTAGGGTGAAGGAAAGGAAGAGGACAAAGACTACATTGAAATTTTAGCCCTGAGTGACTGGCAAAACAGGATTATTTTAACAGAATGAGTTAAAAGCAAGAGAAATTAGCTGTCAGGGAAAAATATTTTAGAATCATAGAATTCTAAAAATAAAAAGGAATTCAGCCATCTAGTCCAACTCATACTGAAAACATAATCCATACTGCTACATCTCCAGCGTTGCAGTAGCTAGGTAGGAGCACAGTGGTTAGAGCTGCATGTCCTGGAGTTAGGAAGATTTGTCTTCCTGAGTTCAAATCTGGCCTCAGACATTTACTAGCTGGGTGATCTTGGGTAAGATGCTTGGTCCTGTTTGCCTCAATTTCCTCACATATAAAATGATTTGGAGAAAGAAATGGCAAACTACTCCAGTATTTTTGTCAAGAAAACCCCAAATGAGGTCACAAGGAATTGGACAAGACTGAAAAACTTCAAACCCAATAAGTGATAATAATTTTTTTTTTTTTGCTTAAAGACTTCCAGTGATGGAGAACCCACTACCTCAAAATGCAGTTCACTAAATTTTCAAGCATGTTAGTTAGGAAAATTTTTCTGATCTCAAGCCCAGATTTCCCTTTCTATAACTTCAACTGTTGTTCCTAATTTTGCCTCAGGTGGCTAATCAGAATATAACTAATCCCAGGTTTCATATTGCCAGAACATCTAAAGTTATAGCCGAAAGGACAAATATTTTCTTTGAAGATGCACGCAAGTTTGGCATGTAATCAAGTGCAACCTGAAACTTCATTCCATGAGACTCTTTATCATCATGCCTTAAGGTACCCTAGAGTAAAGAAAAATCCATTATGAAGGTAATTTTCTGGTGTCGTGCCATCATTAACACAGAGTACAAAAAAGTAATATTTTTTTTAAATCTGGCAAGATTGTTCATCTTAAATCACTATATAATTTGATAATATGGAGCTTTAATGAAAAAGTAGGTATCAGATAAGGCAGTGAAGAATATGCTAGGTAGAATTCAAGGTGAAGAAATGGAAAAGGAGAAAGACTCCTGTGGAAGACTTGGCCGTCTCATGCCTGCATAGCATGAATATCTTCTTTAAGAAGAGAGTTGTCAAGGTGGAGCCAAGATGGTAGAGTGAAAGAAGGGACTTGCCTGAGCTCCCCATAAAACCCTCCAAATACCTGTAAAAATGACTCTAAACAGATTCGAGAGCTACAAGGGATAGGGGGTTGATAGAAAGGATACAAAAGAGGGCAGACTGGAAGAAGGGATAATCTGAATGTATGATGTCTTGGGGTAGGGGGAAGGGAGGGAATGGGAGAAAGAAAATTTGGAACTCAAAATTTCTTGTGGAAAATGTTGAAAACTAAAAATTAATTAACTAGAAAAAATGGGGGAAAAGAAGAAAGTTGTCAGGTACTGGAAACTCGCAAGCAAGAAACAAGATCTTTTTTAATGAATTTGACAATATCTTAAAGACAGGATATTTCTAATGACATGGTAGTAATTTTCACATCAGCATCTTTGTGCAGTAAAAACAACCAGCTTAGACCAAAAGTCAAAATCATAATCAAATGAAAAGAAAAAAGTGAGAAGAAATTGATAGGAGGTAAAATCCCAACAGCTAAAATCCAACCGATCTGAAAGGCATTGGTTCAGATTGTTAAAAATGTCTTGAAGAAACTTAGCTGATGTGCACTTTGTTGTTCAGTCATTCAGCTGAGTCAGACTCTTTGTGACCCCATGGACTGTAACACACCAAGTCCTTCTATCCTCACTATCTCTCAAAGTCTGTCCAAGTTCATTTTTACTCTTTCCATGACACCATCCATCTCATCCTCTGCCATTCTCCTTTCCATTTGCTTTCAGTCATAAATTACCCACTACCAAAAAAGAAGCCAAAAGATCTCAAATGCCAACTCAACAAGTGAATATTTGATCTATTTTTTTTTTTTTGCCAAGTACAGAGTCATGGCAGTCAATTTAGAGTCCAAGTTCATTTACAAAATATTAGGCAAGAAGATAACAGGATAAAATGTATTACCTCAAAGCTGAGAAAATCAGCTGACCAAAAATACCAACAAACCATATAGAATGCTACCTGTGGAACCCAACTAGAACATGTATCGAGGAATCTGGTAGTGTAGTGACTAGAGCACAATGCCTACAGTCAGGAAAACTCAAGTTAAAATCTGGTCTCAGAAACTCATTAGCTTTGTGACCCTGGGCAAGTCACATAACCTCTCTTTGCTTCAGTTTTCACAACTGGGATAATAATAGCATGTGCTTGTCAGGATTGTTGTGAGAATCAAATGAGATAATACTGGTAAAATGTGTTTAGTTTAGTAGCTAGTTCATAGTGGACAGTATATAGATGCTTATTCCTTTCTCTTCCCTTTCCCTTCCTGTTTATAGATAAATGAAAAAAAGTTGAACACAAAATGATTTATGAGCTATATGTGGAAATTAAATCATATTTCACAAAATCATTCAGATTTGGAAGAAACATTCAAGGTTACAAAATAAAGAAGTTAAAGTTAGGGAGAGTTGATGTTCTTTGTCATTATACAAAGAAACTTATGCTGGAGGCACTCAGGGAACTGTTTTCAAAATACATCAAAGAGTGAAAACTTGCAAAAGAAGGTGGAAAAATCATGGATGGATTATTTTCTCTGAAAGGGGATGAAGGAGTCATCAGCAAATGTCCACTAATATGCATTTATTTTTTTAAAAAATCCTTATATAAATGATCTGCACACATATCAAAGATTTTATTAATGGAAATATGAAGAGAGAACAGGTATGTCTTTGAAGATGACTTTCTTCAGGGAATCACATTTTCACAGTTGCGCAATTGAATGAAAGGTAGGAGAATATAAGATCCCCTTGGGCTTATTCTTTGTTGCCTATAAAGAACTATTTGAATTGGAAGAGTAAAGTGCAGCCTTAAAGGCTCTTATTCCACAACATTTCTCCCATGCATATTTTAAGATTAGGCAAGATTTCTTTGGTCGTTATATCCCCAGAGATAACATTATTGAATGATTCTCGTAGTATCAGCATCAAGTGAGGCTAAAACAAGGAGAGGCCTCCTCACCAAACTGATTTAAGGTGATATATCCTAGCCAAACCTATTTGCCCAGAATGGATACTGTTCTCCCCGAAGTCCAAATAGGATTACTAATAAATGATGAGGCAGTACAAATATTCTTATTTGTGGATGATAATATCCTCATTTCATTGAAGGACCCCATCTGTGAGATCCATGGTCACTTGAAAAACAATTGCATAAGTAGTCTATATAGAAGAAAAGAATATATATTGCCAAAATTATAACATGCAATAAGATGGGGGGAGCCTTCCTTGATTTGGTTTATTCATCAGCAGATACTCTCATCTTGCACAGCAAGACACCTATCTTGAAGAGACAATATAGATAGACAAAGAGTTGAGCACAAAATTAAATAGGAGGGGGAAACCAGGCTTGACTGTGTTGGAAAATTGTACCACCATGGTCAAGACCCATTTTTTTTTAACATGTGTCTTCTCTGGCTAATGCTATATGGCATTCAGACACAGAAAATCATGGTTTCAAAAAAAATCAAAGTTGTAGATGATTACAGGGGCAATGGAAAAACACCTGATGAGTGCTTACTTTTATATTACTACTTAATTGACTAATAAGCAGATTGCAGTCAGTATATAATCAAAGGAAGCTACATTTTAGCAGGGAAATAAAAGAGAGAGTAAAGAATATGTAGTTCTGTAAACTGGCATGCTTCCAGTTTAAAATTACAACTCCCTAATGAATTACTTTGATGCTTTTAGATTCCTGCTTCACTCTCTCCTCCATCCTAGTTAGTTTCCCCCAACTGTATCCATGTGTATACTA
This sequence comes from Notamacropus eugenii, assembly GCF_028372415.1. NCBI lineage: Eukaryota > Metazoa > Chordata > Mammalia > Diprotodontia > Macropodidae > Notamacropus > Notamacropus eugenii. The sequence goes on along the minus strand of NC_092873.1, from coordinate 129,951,844 downwards.
TTATGAGAACCTAAAGGCTTATAAACTAGGATTAAGACAGAAACTGTCATTAAAGTCTTTAATATTATTCATGAAAATATTTAGATTCTAAACATCAAAGAACTCTTTTCTTGCCCAGGTAAAGAAGCAGATGTAACTTACTCCCTATGTAACTCTGGATAAATCACAAACTTTTGGGGCCCTGGTTTCTTCACTTATAGAATGAAAGGATTGGATTAGATAGCCTCGAAAGTCCTATCCACCTCTCAAGCTCTGATTCTATGATACTCTAAGTTTCTATTGGTCTTTTGTCTGCACTTATACTACTCAGATTGAACTTCATAGACAAAAACAATGGTTACATTTCAACTCCCCTCATTTCCCATGCTCATTGAATGTTTTTTGAATGAATGACTTTATGTGTTTTTTTATAAAGTCAAATATCACATGAAGAAATTTTTCTTAAGTCTTATAAACAAAATTTCTATGTCACAGCAAGTAGCTAGACCCTTATCTCTCAAGACTTGGTGCCCACCCTACATTCCAGAGGTAAGAAGTTCTAGCGGTAGAACAGATAACTGAACTCCAAAAAAGTTTCCTATGCGAATCTGCTTGTCAAGGCATAGCGTCTTTTAAGCAACATAACATTCTAAACCTAATGACACCTATTGACTTATTAAAAGTAGAACCTTCCACTCAATTTTTAATATTAGAATATTTAATAAAAAAGATTACAAAATCTATCTACTATTAAAATGATATCTGAGGAATAGATATGATTTGTCATAAGTAGAAATTCATAAATTTTTATAGGTGTTAAGGGACCTTAGAAATCACCTAATCTAGAACTTTCATTTTCCAAATGAGGAGTCAGAGAGGTGACAAAGCCTTCTCAACTTCACAAAGCTATAATTAGGGACATTACTAGGATTTTAACCTAGGTAGGTAGGATAAGAACCAACCAGAAGAGTGCATAGCATTAGCCAATGAAAACACTTGTGCTCATATGCACAGGGCCTAAGGTAACCCTTGGTAACTTCATAGAAAACTTGGCAGTAGATGTTATACTCGACTTTTCATTAGCCTTTGTTTAGTTTTCAAAGGAATTTGTGTTCATGTAGAAGTTCTAAGTCTGGTGGTGGCTTTTTGATAGAATTAAGCTAGTAGAAACAGAAGAGATAAGCAAAGTTCATCAAATCAAAGGGAATTTTGTGTTCAAATAGAATTTTTGAAGGTCTAATAATATTAAAGAGAAGCATTTGGCATAGTGGATAGAGAGCTGGCCTTTAAGTCAGGAAGACATGAATTTACATCCTTCCTCTAACACAAACTGGTCATGTGACCCTGGAAATATCAATTAACCTCTCAGTGCCCCAGAACAACCCTAAGAGTTTGTTTCAGAGAAGCTATGGATCTTCATTGGCAGAGGGAATTTACTCTTTGGGAGCTGGTTCTATCAAATCAAAGACCCAATCCAAAAGAAAAAATTATTTTTGAATATTATTTTTAAGAATTGAGATAGTATAGTTTGAGGGATTGCCTTACCCAAAAATATTACAACTGAAATTCTACTATCAGAAATTTCATTCCTTGCTAAGAAAAAATTATTGACATGTTAAGCTAAATATAATTCATTCACACTTTAGGGTGAATTGGCTTAACCAGTTATGTTCCTTTTTACTACTAGAAGAGGCCAGCTGTTCTGAGGGAATGTTAACTTTGATGGGGGCAGGTAGAGAACATAAAGTTAAGGGTGGAAATATAGGTCACTCTACAGGAAGAACACACAATCTCTGCAGTGCTAGAGGCTTTGTAATATTGAAGGGGTAGCATGAAAGAATGAGGTGCCATTAGATCAGAAGATCTAATAAAAAGTAGGAAGCAGAAAGGAAGATAGACACTTCTTATTTCTCTTTCTGGGTCCATATTATTTACCAAGGCTCAGATGTTATGAGGATAGGGAAGGTAGGGAATGACAAACTGAATCTGGAGGAGAGGATTCTAGAAGAAGCTAGCCTAACCAAAACAGCAAGCCACCCTGAAGGACAGAGATTTTGCCAGGATCAAACCACCATCAGCATGACCCTTCAGACCCTGATATAGTCCAAGACAGTGAACCCAAGATCCCTGAGAATGGCAGTTAAACACAGACCACCAGTACTATTTCAGACATGGTCCCTTACCCCAAAGAGAAGGATTCAGCTTTCCATCACCAATATGAGTCATTGACCAGCTGTCACAGGTGGGCAAGTAAGCCCAAAAGCCCTAGAAAGAATACTGTTCCAGTGGTCTTGGTTTTCAGCCCAAACCCTGCAGCCATCATCAAAAGAAGAAATGTCCATGGAGATGCAACCTGGCAACTGTGAATGCAGGTGTGAAAGCTCCCACCTCCTTAGCAACCACAGCTACTGAACACCTAGAAAAGAATATTCACACCACAAAAGTCTTTGGTATAGGTAAAATGATTCATATTAACAAAATATGTTTTTATCAATGGAAACAATGTTAAAAAGATGGATTAGCTTTTTGGTTTTTTTTTTTTTTTGCCACTGAGACCTAATAAGCACAGCATCTTTTCATCTGACTTGCTGCTGAAATATATTGTCTCCCCCCAATTAGAATGTAAGTTCCTTGAGAATAAGGACTCTCCCTTTTTTCTATATGTAGCAGAGACTTCTTGGCTAAGTAGAGAATAAAACACAGGACTTGAAATTAAGAAGACGAGTTCAAATCTATCCTCAGACACTAGCCATATGACCCTGAGCACACTTGGGCTTTCTCAAACTCAATTTCCTCATCTGTAAAGTGGGGCTAATAATAGCACCTACCTCCCAGAGATGTTGTGAATACATAATATAACACAATTAAAACACTTTGAAGACTTTTAAATGTCACATAAATGGTAGCTATTTTATTAACATTCCCAGCATTTAACATAATGCTTTGTAAATAGGAAGTACTTAATAACTGATTTTTCATTCACTCATCTTAGTCATAATAGGAAGAAATTCAGATAAATGAGTGAAGTGTCAGAGGTATTGAGCAGGATATAACAAGTCAATGTCTAGATTAGAAGGCAGTCATTATCAAGGTAGTACACAAATGGGATAAGAAGTGGCATTCCAGAAAGTACATTGAACATGCTGGTGGTTGGGAAATCTGACATGGTGACATGTACCCAGTCATAGGAATTTGGAATCAGAATGGCCTATGGTCCTTAGTGGAGGCTAAACTAGCATGAACAATACAAGACCCTAGTGGCAGAGGACTGGGGTCCTAAGAAAGGTATAAGGCTTGGAACTCAAACAGGAGTCAATTGCTGAAACTTAGGTAACATTTCCATAGGTATCAGTTCAGCACTCAGGGTGTCCACCTGCAATCCCTCATTCTCTTTATCTGAGCAAACCATATAATTTTCCAAAAATACTTTTTTTTGATAATGTATTTCACTCAACTTAAGCATTCAAGTCATTATTGCTAATATGCTACAGTCTACATGCACCCATCATGTGTTTCTCCTTAACCCTTTGCTTGGTGGGCAACTTTGATTCTTTGAAAAATCATTATGAGTGTTAAGTTTACAGAAAATACCTTAAAATGATATTATTGAAAATGAGCTAATTGTATAAGTAATAAAAAATAAAAGCATGACTCATGGTTGATTTCTTGAAGAGAAATAAGTCCATATCCCTTAGTAAGACCTTCTAGGTTCTCCATGCTTTAACCCCAAACTCTGTTTCCTACTTTATCCTCAACATGAATTCTATCTTCCAACCAAACTGAAATACTAAAATTTCTGTAAACATAGCCCAGAATCTCCACTCTTTTGTTTACAAACTCCCCTTAATCCTAGGCCTTTTTCCTCTGTACTCCTAGCAACACCTGACACTCCTTCAAAGACATTCCATCCATGGCCACCCTCTCCAACACCAGATGTGCCTTCTTTTGTGTCTCCCAAAGCACTAGACCAGAAGTAGGAGTAAACATACTCCTTGTTCTCCCTTTCCACTTCTAGACCTTTGCTCTGCCTTTGTCACTTAGGACCTTTGTCACCTCCTTTGAAATTTACTTCATCCAGAAGTATGTTCCTATTCAGATTCTGGTAGCAATTCTTTACTGTCTGGACCCCAAGTCACTCTGTTTTCTTTCTTATAGAATTCAGAATCTGACTCACAGTCTTCCCCTAAACACAACCCATGCTCTTGGAGAAACCAATATCCATGCATGCTAATATGCCCTCTAATTCCCAGGTCATCATTATTCTCACCTCACATGACCTATACCTTCATCATCATTCCAAAAGGATGATCGTGCCCTTGATTCATGAGTATTCCATGATCAGGAACTTTTAAATTTCCCTAGCAGAACATTTGCATCATCACCTTAAATCTCATGATATCTAGTCCCTCTATCCTTATGTTCTTCTAGATCACAACCCCTACTTTAAATTCCCTTTTATCCCTTTGCAAACTTGACATTATAGTTAACTATTTCATCATGATACTGTTCTCTTTCCTCTAATCCCTTATCCCCTTGTCCTATCATGACTCAAGCTTTGATGGTCTTCTTATATCCAGATATATATCCACCACCTGCCTTCTGTATTCTTTCATTCTGCTGAATGATATTAGAGGAAGTTACACCATCCTACTAACTAGATCCACTAAAAATTACATTACATAATCTCTCTGAGACCTTGCCACAGCAATGTAATTTTTTACTCTTCCCTAATTGACTATGGATTTTCTCCTCCCTAGATTTTCATGCTATTACTCACCCTTCCCTGTACAACCTTTTCTTCTTAGTATATTTTGATGTATCATCATATATTCCCCATTCCCTTTATATGGAGGATGAATCCCAGAGATTTGTCTTGTATCATTTTGCCTGTCTCTATTTTTTCCTCTCCATGATCTCCTTTATTCCCATTCATTTAATTATCATTTCTATGCAAAAGATTCCTAGGTCTCTACACCTAACTCTAATTTCTCCCCTTTGCTCCATTTCTGCATCACCACTTGTTTACAGTATATATTGAATTGGTATCATATAGGCACTGCAAATTCATCATGCCAAAATAACTCATTACCTATACCCCTAAAAACCTATCGATATTCCAAATATCCAAATGCTGTTAAGATCACTGTTATTCTTTCAGTTAATCTGAAAGTTCATTTCAAATTTCAAATTTTCATATATTTCTAGCATATTATTTTTAGAAAACTACTCATAAGTATGACTTATGATTCTTATAATCCTCAGTTCCTCCCTTTCCTTATTTCCATAATGCCACCTATTGAATCACTTATCAATTCTATGTCAACATTTTTCACTTGACTATTCTTTTACGTTTGGCTCTCTTGACCAGACCAGCAATAGCTTTTTAATTGGTCTCACTATCCCCAGTCTCTTTCCTTTGCCAGTTCATCCTTCAGACAGTTACCAAATTGATAGTTCTAACACATAGGTCTGACTGCATCATTCCCTAGCTCAAAAAGATCTATTGATGACCAATTGCCCCTAGGACAAAATACAAACTCCTCTTTTTGTCATTTAAAGCTCTTTACAATCTGACTCCAGGTTTATTGAACATTTCATTCCTTCACTCTATATTACAAATTGGCATATTTACTATTCCCTATATACCAAAGGAGGAAACAAGCATTTAATAGGCACCTACTATATGCTATGCACTGTACTATTAACTTGACAAATATTATCTCATTTGATCCTCACAGCAATGCTGTGAGGTATATATTGTTACTATTCTCATTTTACAGTTGAGGAAACTGAGGCAGATAGCTGTTAAGTGACTTGCCCAAGATCTTACAGCTAGTACATGTCTGAAGTTGGATTTGAACTCACATCTTCCTGATTCTAGGCCTAGCTCTCTATTACTGCTCCAGCAAGCTGCTTCATAAAGAACATTCTGTTTCCTATCTTTGTGCCTTTCTGCATATGTTGAACATAATCTTTCCTCAACTCTGCTGAATAGGATCCCTAATTTCCTTCAAGGCTTTACTATAAGTGCTATCTCTTATAAAAGACCTTTCCTAATCTTCTCAAATGTTATCTTCTTTCCCAAATAAATTACATAGTGTTTATTTGGTATGTAGCTTTTATTTTTTTGTTTATTTTTGAAAGGCAGAATTCTATTAGGGATAAAGACCTGGTCTCAAACCTCATAAGACCTGGGTTCAAGTGCTGGCTGCATAATTTTAGAAAAATCCTTAACTTCTCAGAGCTCTAAGCAACTTTCAAAGTGAAAAGGTTCTCACCAACAATGATACAGGGTTTTGTTTTGTTTTGTTTTTTTACCTTCTAAGTGCTTTTAGCACTGAAAGCATAGATCCAGTCCCCTATCCTCTGTATATTCTGTTTACTTGTCATGTTGCTTCCTCTCAACAGAATTTAAGGCCAACCAGGGCAGAATCTGTTTTGGTCTGGCATTTGTAGCCCCAACTTCTGACAGTGTCACATAATCAGCATTTAATAATTGCTGATTGAATGACTTTGTTCATGATATTCCCTTTGTCAGCAATTCTTCTCCTTTCTGTTTATCAAAATCCTACCAGTTCAAACTTCTCATCTTTTTAATGAAGTTCTCCCTGATTCCCCAAAATAAAATTAAGTTCATCTACTTTTGAACCACTGTAACATTTTATACCTTTTCGGTGGTGCTTATCATGCTCTGCTTTGTATTAAAATTATTTCTCTATATGCATCATTCTTATCACCACTGATAGATCATAAACATACTCAGTTACAGACATACCCAGATTGTTTTATTCATCTGTGTAGAACCCACAGCATTTAGCATAATGATGTGGGGGGCTCTTGATAAATATTTGATGAATAAAGTTTTCAGCCAATATTTGAATGAGATGATGGAACTGAATCACAGAATAAACAGATTTAGAAATGGAAAATACCTTACATACAATCTAGTTCAATTCTCTCATTTTATAGATGAGGAAACTAATGCTCAAAGAAATTAAGTGAGTTGTCCAAGGTTACATATGTAGAAAATGACAGAGGCTGGATACAGGAGGCAATAAACAACATTGGGGACACAAAATTTTGAAGCAAAGGAGGGAGAGCTTTCCAAGGAAAGGAATTAACAATGGGAAAAACCAAAAAGCCAAAATAAGCCACGCTCATCTGAAGGATAGATAGAAAGCAGATATATTTGGCCTTAGTGGCTACTTCCAGAAAACAAGTAGATTAGGTGTTTAGAAAAACAAAGAGCTGGCTGAGAGAAGATTTTGAATCTTAATATGATGAGTTCCTAGGTCTATTTTTCTCTAATATTTTTCTTTAAGGAGAAATTAGTTGATAATTTTAGTTGTGAAGTCTATTCACATATTGCATGTATTCCAAAAGACCCTAAGGAAATCTAGAAAATTTAACTGCTGGTTATGCCAAGTTTAAGCTGCTGTTTCTAGGTTGGCTTTGTCAAAATGGCAGATTTGTTAGATCTTTGCCTTTGTTAGAATGGCATTTATGTAAAATCTCCTGAGTACTAAAAAAACCAGAATTGTGTAAAAGTTTACAAAACCTGAAAATGTGTCTTGTTTTCTCTTTGTCCTATATTGTGATGCACTGTTTCCATTTCCATTCTCTTTGGGAAATTCACAAAATCAATTTTCATTAGTGCAAACTGTTTTCTTATTGTGATACTTTGTTGGAGGGAAAATGGAATCAGTGGACCATTTGCCACTTGTGAAATTAAGAAAAGGGCAAGGAGCTCCTTTTTTACTTAACCTGCAAAATATGTGGGTACACTGAGAAGCCAAAAGATACTCCTAAGCCTTTCAGCAGTTATCATGTCCTGCTGCTTTTATTGTAAATCAATTTTTAATATCTTTGCTGCTGTGAAAAAGGCATGACATTCTGTTACTTTAAACTCATTAGAGAATAAATGTTATGCACTGCTCAGAAAGCTTTTGCAACAGATAGTATGCAACCTTGAAAACTACCTAGGTCAATCATATTCTATATCTTAGACACATTTGGGAATTGGGGAAGCTCACCTGGGTCTGCATTCCCAAACAGTGGGAAGACTGCATGGTGAAATATGAAAAAGATAAATCTTTTTCTGAGAGGAGATTATCCCATGTGATTGTATTACTTTTTAGTGTTTTTCTTTACAAAAATTATTACTTAACTTTAGATTTATGATACTTCAGTGATGACCTGTTTGTTAAAGTGGATGCTGAGTCCATCATGCAATACTAGAATACTAATTATGATATTAGATTAATTATGATATTTTGATTATTTTGAAAGGAAAATACAATACAAAGAATCCCTCTGAGGTCATTTTATATTGACTATATAACTACATGTGTGCATCTATATGTAATGTTAATGAGAGTTAAAGATCTTCCCCATCCATTAATGGGCCTGCCCATTAAGGGAAGTTTGATTAGTGGAGATTTTTTTGTTGTTGGAAACCCACACCTTTTGTCAATTTCTATTGAGGAGTTAGTTCTCAAGAGCTGTGACATCCTCTGGCTCGGAAAAGTGTATATATACTTTGAGGTGAGGTTTTACTTTGGTGCTTACTCATTGGAAGTGTTTGTTTGGCCAGACGAGACTCTGGGAAGCCACTAAGGAGCTTTGAAAACCCAGATGTTTTTGCTTCTGCCTCTAGTAACTATGTGTGTATTACTTATCTGGAAGTTGAAAGCCTTATCTGTTGGTTGATCTTTATTTCTCTGTTTGTATTTTCTTTGAAGTTCAGGGCGCTGACTTTTCTCCCTGAACTAAGTGAATGATATATGTACTTGATTAAAATAGATTGTTGACCCCTCAAAAGTTGCTTTCCTTTTAAGAAAGCAGATCTAAGAACCTGTACAGCGGGCCCTCCTGTGTATTTCAGGGTCCTTGCTGATATATCATATCTATATCCATACATACATAATATGTATACAGAAAAGGTATTATAGATGATAGAGATTTAATATTTCCCAGTATTTATTTAGAAGGGCCATGTCTGAAACTTGGGTTTTGTTCTTATATATGAATCAGCATTTATGTCCTAATGAATGAACACGGTCAAATCACTGAGAAAAAAGAAAGTTCCCCCTAAGATAAAGATCAAATCATACTTAATTGACTAAAAGAGCTGATGCCATCTTCTAGTGAACATATTTCTTTCTTCCTGGTAAGGTCAAATCCAATGTATGTTAGATTATATCTGGCATTTTAAAACTTTTCCATTTCATCCCCATTTTATTATATCCTATTATACATTCAGAGAGGGTTTACAGTTACTATACAGTGAGTAAAAGAGGCAGGTAGCACAGTGACTAAAGCACAGGACCTAGAGTGATGAAGACTTGAGTTCAAATCTGGCCTCAGACACTTACTAGCTGTGAAACCCTGGGCAATTCACTTACCTCTATCTGCCTTAGTTAATAACAATCCATATCACACAGTGTTGTTGTGAGGATCAAATGAGATCATATTTGTAAAGCACTTGGCATAATGCCTGGCACAGAGGAGACACTTAGTAAGTAATTTCTTGCTGATATTTTTTTCAAACGTTGAGAAGACTGTATTCCTTTGATTCAATAATATTTAAACTCCTACTATGCAGGGAACTGGGAATAATGACACAAAAATTAAGCAATCTCATATTAGGAAAAATTTTCAGAAGCCCAAATGGGATAATTCCCCTATGACAGCATGGTGCAGTGGAAAGGACACTGGATATAGACTTGAATCTTGACTGTTATTTTCTGGCCTTGTGACTTCAGGCAATTCACTTCAAGTTTTCTTGACTCAGTTTCCTTATCTACAAAAAAAGGCAATTGGACTGGGTGATCCCTTGGCCCTGTTCCAGCTCTAAATTTTATGCCTCAACCTAATTTTTCCTTAGGATATCATGCCCTAATTTCCCTACTCACTACAGTCTCAAGGCATAGATAAATGAAGTCTTTTCAAGAATAATTTCTTAACATTGATGCATAGGAACATTTCCAGGGTAGGCCAGATGTGGCTAAGAATAGTCAATCTGTTTTTTTAATTGATATTTTATCTTTTATAAAAAATCATTTTAATTTAAGTAATAAAAATGTCTTTAGTGATTAAATAAATTTTTGCCTGCTATGACCAGTTCCTTCAAAAGGTAATTCTGTCTTCTTTAATTCATGTGATGGGACCACTTTGAAAATCATTTTCCATAAGCATTTTATTGAATGCCTACTTTTTACCAGGCCCTGGTTTAGGAACTGAGGCAAATACGAAGATAAATAAGACACGATCCTTTTTCTAAAGGATCTTACATTCTAGTAAAAGAACTAAGATGTGTGTTCAAATAATTATAATACAAAGTGAATAAGTATTAGAATTGTAATAGAATATGAATAAGTCCATACGCAATAGAATATGGATAAGTCCACACATTCAAAGAGTTCTAAAAGATCAGAGGAAGGAGAAATAACTTCTAAGTGGAAAGATATGGAAAAGCTTCATGGAGATGATAGCATTTGATTTGAGCCTTGATATATGGGTACGATTTCAACAGACAGAGGCTAAGAGGGAGGTCATCATAAGTGGAGGAGACAGCTTAAGAAAGTCACAGAAGCAGAAATGTTTGGGATACACTTGAGCTAAAGTGAGCAATCAGGCTTGACTGCAATATAAATTATGTGAAAGGAGATAGATGAAGATAAGATTGCAAAGTTAGATCATAATGAGATCAAACAAGGACTAAAATGACAAATTAATGAATCTGGGGTTCATTTAATAGGAAATTGGAAGCCACTTGAAAGTTTTTGAGCAGGGAAATGATAGATATAAATTTAGAACTAGAAAGGACCTTTGAAATCATTTCATTCAATCCTTCATTTTACAAATGAGGAAACTGAGTCCCAGAGTGCTTAAGGTCCTTGCCCAAAATCACACAAGTAGTAAGTGACTATGTCAAGATTTGAACTCAGTTCTTTATCCAAATCTACCATACTTAGCACTGCACCATGCTGCCTTCACAGGGCTGTGATTGAAGTTGTACGTTAGGAAATTTAATATAATTCTGTAAAATTCCGTGTAATTCTGTGTAAAAAGGATTGGAGGAGTTAGGAATTGGAGACCTCTTCAGAAACTATCCTTGTAGTCCAATAAGGAGGCAATCAGGGACTGTGTCAATATGGTGGCAATGGAAGTGCAAAGGAGGGGTTGAAAGCAATCACTATTGTGAGAAAAAGATTTTATAAACTAGGCAGTTTTCTGGAAGAGAGGAAAACAAGAGAAGTCAAAGATGACTTTGAAGCCATAAGACTAAGTGATGGAGGGAATAATGGTGTCTTTGGCAGCCATCAAAATGATATGAAAAGAAAGTGGCCATGGAGACATATTGAGCAGAAAGTGCAAGCAGCACACTCATGTGGTCAAATCATATTGAATCAGTGCATTAAAATGCAAGGCCAGTGCGAGATAGGGGTCAGAAATAGTACTTTGGGAGCCACTTATGTAAGGTAATAGCTGAAACTTTAGTCAATGACATTGCCAAGGTAGAGAGTTTGAAGAGAAGGGAGGGGAGGGGGCAGGAGAGAAGTGAGTAGTAGGGAGGAAAGGAGAAAGAGGCTTAGGACAAAACACTGAAAATTCCCTGTAGTAAGGGAGAACATGAAGAGATGCCAATAAAGAATGAAGAGAGGTTGGATGAGAATACAGAAGAGGAAGATCATCATCTTCATCATCCAGTTTCTCTCATCTTCCATAATGGTACCCAGAGAGGAAAAATCTTGTGGAGAAAAAGTTGCTAGTATGATGCTGTATTTTTATCTATGGGTTATTGAACAGGATGATAGAATAACTGTTCTTTGGTAGTTAAATAAACATGTAGGGATGTAAGCCCAGTGTGTCAGCTCTGTTGGCTCATCGAAAGGATCGTTAATACAATTCCAGTAGCAGATAAGACAAATGACTGATGTATATCCCATTCTTTTGTCATATGATTTTATTAAGAATAGATTTAGAAATAAAAGAGATCTTAGGGGCTTTTGAGTCTAACCTCTTCATTTTACAGATTAGGAAAGTAAGGCACAGAGTGACTTGCCCAGAGTCATATAGATAGTGAGGATCTAAGGGGGCATTCAAACCCAGCTCTTCCTCCCTCAAATCTAGTGCCTATTCACTACACCACACAGTCTCTCTGCAGCAAATAGCTCTTATCTTTTGATTCCCTAAGTAGTTCATGTTTCTTTCCATTATACCATGTGGCATCCCTGGAAATAGTTAGAATATTAAGGACCAAAGTTGTAGAAGGACTTAAGATTGAAAGCCAGAAGAACTGAAAAAAATGGCAATTGCTTCACCTACTGCTGTAAAGTTTAAAAGGCTAAAGACAGGACTGGAACAAATTTCTTGAAAATTATGCTCTCAGTAGTACAAGGCCAAAAAGAAGAGACTGTTTTCCCTTTCAACTGACTCCTTTTTCCTTTGGTAGTAAAACCTTGCCTGATATATCCCACCTCTGATAGCTTTGATCTCCTTTCTGAGCTACCTTTTATTGAACAATTTTGTATTTATATCTAGTCATATATTTATTCTAGATTTACTTATGCACTTTTCACCTCCCCATTGGAATATAAATTCACTGGAAGTAGAGATTGTTTCATTCTTTTTACTTATATCTCCAACACATATCACATACTAGGTATTCACTAAATGCTTGTTAAATGATTCATTGTGGGGCTCACTTCTGTTCCCCCAAGAACTTAGGATCTTCCTATGGGTTCCTGGTCATGTATCAGTGTCACTCTCTATCTTCCTCATAATCCCAGAAAAGTGATCCTCAGCCCCATTTCCTAAGAAATCTCACATCTAATATCCCCTAGCCAAGACTTCCCATTTCACCTCTCCAGGCACCTTAATTCTCATGTGCAGGCCAAGTCTTGCCCCAAGCTCTGAAACCAATGACTCATAGACAGAAGAGTCGTGGACCTACATGTAGCTCATGCTATTAATCAGTGCCTGAAGTTCTACTGTCTGTTATAACTAGAGATCAAATGATAACAGGAGGGGCTAGACCAGGATGGACTTGAAATCAAGTGTCTAAACAGAATAACAAGGAGAAACAGGAGATCCAAAAAATCCCAATAGACTGTAGGAACTTGAGCAATGTGGGTAGTGTGTCAAGAAAACTAGGCAGTAGGCAATAAGTGGAGAATCATAATGTCTAGGGTTTGTTTCAGGGACATTGATAGTAGGCATAAATCCAGCAGAGGAGTAGAGTATGCCATCATGTAGAAAGGCAAGAAGAGATATTGGAAAGATTGCTGAATATGGCACCAGAGCACCTCAATTCAAAGCTCAGCTCTGCCGTTCAATACTTCTGTGATCTGACAAGTCATATAACTTCTCTTGGCCTTACTTTTCTTAAGGGAAAAATAAAGACATTGGATTATATCACTTTTGTGGTCCCTTCTCTAAATGATTGATATTTGGTGTTGAAGTTCTGGGCACACAAGTAGCAGATGTAATGAACATATCCACAGAAGCTTGGATTCAGGAGACAATATTTCAGAATCTCAAGGATTAGTTAGTTGCAGAGGAAAAGAAGTTGGTGGTGATGTTGGTTTTTGCATTTTTCCTTCGATCTCAAAGAGGACCGTGACATCAAGATGATGACATGACTTGCAGTTGACTTTGATTCGAGTGAGGGGGGACTCTGCCAGGTCACCAACCTCACTTTCTTCTCCTGAGCCATCCAGAAAAGGAGTAATTTTCTGAGAACCAAAGCAGAAAATCAAGTATAGAGGAATAAGACAGGGCCTTAGTTATTGGAAAAGGGAGAGATTTGGTTTCAAGGAATAAAGTAAGAGCCTAACTGTTATATCTGGAATCCAAGGTCAAAACAGGCTCATTCAGTCAGTCAACAAGCACTTAATATGTGCTACTATGCTAGACACTGTACTAAGGAGTAGGGATGTACAGAAAGGCAAAAACAACCCCTGCCCTCCAGGAATTCACATTCTAAAGGGAGAGATAAAATGTAAATAAACAGGTATAGATAGGAGACCCCTAGTGCGGTAGACAATTTCCTGTCTTGACCAAGAATTAACATACAGTTTGAGAACTATGAAAATTTTTACCAATCATTTGGATATTTCTAAGTATCAACTAAACTCATCCTTTAATCCCAGTTCAAATGTTCTCTCCACAAGAAAGTCATTCCTGATCCTCCAACTGATCATAGCTTTTTCTCTCTGACCTGGTATTTATCTCTTCTTAGAATAGAATGTTATGTGTTATAATTACGTCTTTATGTTTTATCCCAAACTCTAGGCTTCAGCAGAACAGACACTTTCTATTTTATAAGTTGGGCATCTTCCCCAGAGTCTAGCCCAGCACTCCGGTCAGAGCAGGCACTTACTACATATTTCTTGTTTTGTGGATGTTTGATATCAGTAGATTTAATGCCCAGGTAATTGATTGAGCTTTTCATAGTTTACCACAACTGAGTTTTCCACCCTATTTACAAATTACATTGTTTTGTGGTGGGTTGTTGCTTCTGCAAATGGATTCAGCAAGTTTTCTAAAAGGAAAATTTGGGTGCTCTTCTCTCTCACTTCTATTCCTTATTTTTCTTGGTCCTGCAGCAGCAGGGGTGTTACTAATAACCCAATGTCCTAATAACTCTGTAAGCAAAGGACAAGCAGAAAGCTTAGTGAAAGGCATTTATTGTACCTAGTCCAAAAGCTATCTGTTTAAATCCCTTCTTATGAATTGATCCACCAACTTATTATTTCAGTTTTTATTTGTTATACCACATAACCTTGTATTCAATCACACCTTGCCTTCCCAATCAGCTTGACGTCTGATGTGCAATATATAATTTGCACATATACAGGGAGTTCAATCAGCACAGACACAACATGGTCACGGAACAAATGATTATTTTGTAAGCAGAAGAGTTAAATGTGCTTTGATGCACTTCATTAGATGTTTCTAGCCATACTAACAAGAAGAAAATGGTTTAAAACCTATTAAATCAACTTTCTTCCAAGGTTAAAAAAAGAGCAATATTGGTTTGAATATTGAATGAGCTTATAACTGATGAGCATGTTTTGGGGTTAGAGGAAAATATAGAACCAAAACAAATCTGAAAACATAGGCAGAGGGGGTTGGGACAACAAGAAGAGACTGGCTTGAAAATTCTATTTCTCAATAAAACATTTTGGCTTATAGATCAAAGAATAAGCATTTATTCAATACCTACTGTGGGCCAGGCACTGTGCTATGCACTGAGGATGCAAAGGCAAATATAAAATAGCTCCTGTCATTAAGGATCTTAAATTCTATTGGAGGGAGACATATACAGATATGTGTATGCGAAAGTGATTCAAAACAAATTCATGGTAATTTGGGCCCTGGAGAAGCACTGGCACCTAAAAGGGATGATGAGGTCAAGGAAAGCTTCATGTAGGTGGTGATTGTTAGTGATTGTTTTAAATAGGTCCTACTAGTAATTCTGTAATTCTGAAATCCATGTTACAGATTATTTACAGTAGACTAACTCATTTAAGTTGAGAGTCAGCATGGTATAATAGACAGAATAAGAGACTTGTCATACCCAGGAAGAGCTGGGTTTCAAATCCTGCTTTAGACACTTACTAGCTGTGTGGCTCTGGGCACATCATTTAACCTCTCTGGGCCTCATTTTTCTCATCTCTAAAATGAAGGGTTTGGACTAAATGGCAAGTAAGGTCCCTTCTAGCTCTCTATCTGTGTCTCTATAAGTTAATTTTGAATTACAAGTAAATAGGTATATCTCACATCTGCAAACCACATCTAGACACCTCCCTTCCTCCATAACATACCTATCCCTCCCAGTATAATTTCATCTTATGAATATCAAATGATCAAATCTTGCTGTGTTCATATCTATAGAAGCCTGGAGAATAAGATCACAAAATCACAGAATTTTAGAACCAGAAGGATCTTCAGGACCCTGCAGTCCTACCCATCCAAATGCTGATGCCTACTGCTGGGCTGTGACTTATCACATGCAGAGTGAAGCTATTGAATGTCTTAACAGTAATGAATTAACTAATTGACATTTCAGAGTTTGATGGTAACTTAATAAGGTCACAGATCAGCTCTGTGGTATACCTATAACACCTGCTACTACAGAGACTGGGGCCTATCTAGATCAAGAGGATCTCTTAAGCTGAGAGTTCTAAGCTTCGGTAACTTAGGTGGATTGGGTATCTACACTAAAGCCACATCAATATATATGAACCTAAGTAGGGTGCCTGACACTTGGTTGTCTAGGGAGGTTTGAATAAGCCCAAGTTAGAAACTGAGCTAGACCTTAATAGCAGTAAGATCAGACTTGTGAGTGGCCACTGCTCTTCCAGCCTGGGCAAGATGGAGCCATCTAGTCTCAAAAAAAAGTGATCATCATCACTTTTTGAGATGATAATAATAATCCCACAGAATAAAAGAATTTTTGTGTTTGGCAAGAACTGTTTTCTATCTTTTGATTTCAGAGTAGTTGGGTTGAGATCCTAGCTCTGTCACTTCCTCCTCCATGCCTCAGTTTCACCATCTGTACAATGAGGACTACATGATGTCTGAGCTTCCTTCCACCTCTTTTGTTATTGTGGCTTTTGGGTCATTTCAGTCATGTCCAACTTTACATGACCCCATTTGGGGTTGTTTTGGCAGAGACACTGAAGTGATTTGACATTTCCTTCTCTAGCTCATTTGACAGATGAGGAAATTGAGACAAACAGGGTTAAGTGACTTGCCCAGGGTCACATAGCTAGTGTCCAAGGCCAAATTTGAATTCAGAAAGAGGAGTCTTCCTGACTCCAGTTCCCTAAATCATTTATCTGCCCCAAGCTGTACATACATTATTTATAAATCCTCACCTAAGTATGTGTTGCCTTTGTTTCCTCCATTTCAGTATAACTTTCCTCTTTTTCCTCTACTTCCTCTCCTGGTTATCTTTGTTGCTTCCTAACTCACCTCTGTCCTTCTTCTCTCCTCTCCTCTCCCTCTCCCTTTCATTCTTACCCTCTGTTCCTCTCCTCTCTCTCCCTATCCCCTGTTTTTTTGTTTCCTCCTCCCCACACCCTTTCTACCCTGTCCTCCTCATATCTTAGCTCCCTGTTTTTTCTTTCTTTATCATGTCATCCCATTCTTTCTTCCTTTACTATTTGTAATATTAAATTGAAATATGTATTGGTTTTCATTAGTTGAATTCAATTCAAGAAACATTGAAGTGTCTACTGTATACAAAAAGGAGAGGCATCATATGATAGATAAAGAAACAGCCATGGAGTCTTAGAGACCTGAGGTAAAATCTTGCCTATGATAAATACTAGCTGTCACACCATTGGCAAGGCATTTAACCTATCAATGCCATGGGCAACTCTAAGACCATAAATTAAAGGAATGATGCTAATCTCCATTTGTGGAGGAAGCTTCCAAAATCCTAGGTTGAGACCACACGCATATACACACATATAACAAAAATGAAGACACATTATGCTTGTTTCTGAGAACACACACACACAAAAAAAAAAAACACAAAACAGTCTTGATAGGGGAAACAATACGTAAACAAATAAAGCAATACAAGATCATCTGAACAAAGAGAGAGCACCAGGATGGAGGATCAAAGAAGACTTCCAGTAGGAAGTGTCATCTAATAAAATAATAGTAACTAACATTTATATAGTGCTAAATATGTGTTAACACTGTACTAAGTTCTTTACAATTACGTTTCATTTAATCCACACAAAAGCCCAGGGCTATTGTTGTTATTATCCCTTTTTACAGAAGAGGAAACTGAGGCAAAGAGAAATTAAGTGACTTGCCCAGGGTCACACAGCTAGTAACTCAAGTCTTCATGACTCTAGGCGCAGAAAGAAGGTAAGGATTTTAAAAGGTAGAAGGGAGGAGGGACAGCCTGTGCAAGGAATGGGCTTGGGAGATGAAATGCTGAGCTTGAGGAACAATAAGAGGTCCAAGTAAGCTAAAATGCTGATCACATAATGGGAAATAATGTCACATAAGCTTGCAAAGCTATATTGGAGACAGATTGGAGAGAGCTTTAAATAACAACTTGAATTCATAATTGAATTATGGAGCAACAGTATGGAGCTACAGACACTTCTTAAACAAGGAAATGGCATAATAAGTCTTAAACTTTAAATACATTATTTTGGCCACTATGTGGAAGATAGATTGAAAAAAAGAAGACTGGATTCAAAGGATCTAATTAGAGGGGTTTTATAAGAGTAATAGCAAGAGGTGATGAAGCTGTTAGGTTGGGTGGTAGTAGTGTGAGAGGACAGAAGAGAACATGTATGAAGGGTGTTATTATTGTAATTTGGGATGAAATTTCATGTTCCATGTTTTTAGTTCTAAAAAAGGTAAGGTGAGTGTTTTGGGTTTTTGTTTTGTTCTAGAAAAAACTATTATTAAGTTATTTTTTTCCTTATGTGGCTTCCAATTGATTTTGTTTTTCCTTTATATCAGTGAGCTTCCATGGGAAAAAAATAATTCAGAAAACTGAGAAATCATAGAATTTTTGAGTTAGAAATTACCTCAGAGAATATGTGTTCCAATTCTTACCAAAATAAGGATTCCTCCTACAGAATCTCCAACAAATGCTCATCGAGTTTCTGCTTGAAAATCTCTTGTGAGGAGAACCTGCTGCATTCCTCCTCCCTTCCCCCCACCATCCTGGCCCATTCTGCCTTTGAATTGTTAGAAAGTTTTTCACCATAAAAAGTCTGAATCTGAATGTCTCACAAGTTCTACTTGGATTCATATCAGTGGATCTTATTTCTATCATCTGGGACCAAGTAGAAGAGATGTATGCTCTCTTCCACCTGATAGCCTTCCAAATACTTGAAAACAGTCAACATATCCCTCCCTAAATCCTCTCTGTCTTCTTCAGAATAAACTATCCTAATTCCTTCAACTAATCTCCTAAAAATAATGGCCAGCATTTATATAACACTAAGGTTTGCATGGTACTCTGTATACCTTATCTCTTGAGCCTTGCAATAACCCCTTGAATTAGGTACTATTTTGTGGAAGAGGAAACTGAGGCTGAGATAGTAAATGATTTGCCAAGGGTCACACAATAAGTATCTAAGGCAGAATTTGAATTAGGATCATCTTGCCTCTGAGAATAAATATACAATCTAGCTGACTCATATGACAGTCATTCTAGATCCCTGACCATAATGGTTAATTACTTCTAGATGTATTCCAGATTTTCAATGTTATTCCAAAACTGAAATCAGTATTCATAATTGGGTCTGACCAAGACCTGGTACAGTAGGGGAATTAAAGTCACTCTACTGGAGTCCTCCAATTTGACTTTGAACTTTATCAGCCCCTCAGGAGGACATTCAATATACATATATACATATATATATACACACATACACATACATATGTGTTCATACACACATATTGTATATAATATATTCATGTATATTCATTTTTAATTTGAACTTTAATGTTAGTGTCTGGTGTAATTTTAGCATAGTTTCCTTTCATATCCAGAAAGCATGTATTTTTCTTTTGGAAATTGCGATGTTATACCTCATATTTATCTGCACTGAGTATAAAACCTACATGTTTATAGCTATTTGGTACAACTCAGTAATATAAAGCATCTTAAAGGCTCTTTTCTGCAGAGATCCATCACAATGCATTCCTGCCTCTTTTTGAGCAGTACCAAATCATAACCTAGCTGTCTCACAATTTTTCTCTCCTCCCCACCTCCTGCCCTCATACTAGGGGATTTCAATATGCATACTGACTCGCCTTCAAAATCCCTAACCACTTGGTTCCCCAACATATTCACTTCCCATGAGCTTCTTCTCCATCACAAAGATCTTGACCTTGCCATCACTCACAAATGAATCACTCTATGTTCAAGAATTGTGAAATGCCTGTTACCTACCAAAATCTATTGGCTTCAGGGTTCTTTCCCTGGGTCCTCTTCTCTTCTCCCTCTGTACTACTTTTCTTATTGATCTCATCAACTCCAACAGATTTATGCTTATGACTCCCAAATGGCCCCATTCTTCCCAAAACTTCCTGCTGACCTACAAACCCATACCTCCAACAGCTCTTCATACATAGCAAATGAGATATTTAATTTTCATCTTAAACTTGATATCATAAATTGGGGGTGGAAGGGAAGGTTGGGAAAGACTTATAGACATGGAAAAATTAAATGATAATGTGAATATATTAGAGAGCATATCAGGCTCAGTGGATAGGATTTCAACCTTGGAATTCCTTACAAGTCTCAACAACAGAATACTTTCTCAAATAGAATATAAAGTAGGACAGGGAAGGAACTTAGAAAAGCTGAAAAAATATACAACATTCTGCTCCCATAGACCCCACTTCTCAATTGTGACAAGGGGAAATCATGTGTTCTCTGAAGTTTAGCAGTAATGGCAACAAATCTGAGCTTGTTTGTCTTTCCATCATGTTAGTCATATTGTTCTCCCAGTTCAGTTTACACAAAAGCCAGCAATGAACACTGGAACTGGAGTCATGAAGCCCTAGATTCAAACAATACCTCAGCCCTTTCCTAACTGCGTCACCCTGGGCAAGCACCTTAACCTCTGACACTTTTTCCTCATCTCTGAAATGGAAATGATAATAGAACCTGTCTCAGTGAATTGTGAAAAGTAAATGAGATAATGTATGCGAACTGCTTTGTAAGCTTTAATGAACTGTAATCAGCTGTTATTTCACTCTGAATTAGTTCATAAGTCTCACATTTCTCTGAATTAATCATATTCATAATTTCTTACATAATTGTTTTCTTGTATATACCACAGTTTGCGAAGTCATTCACACATTGTTGGCCACCCACTCTGTCTCCAGTTTCATGCTACTATAAAAAATGCCGCTATAAATATATTAGTACAAATGTTACATTCTCTCTCTCTTTGATCTCCCTGGGGTATAGTCCAGTAGCACTGTGTGTGTGTGTTCGTCCTTTGTTGCTGAAGAAGACCATGCCATCAGAAGTAATGACATGACTTCCACTTGAGTGAGGGAAAGCAGTGCAGGTCACCAACCACACTTCTCCTCCAGAGCCGTATGAATTCAGTGACTAGATATTCATCAGGATGACTAGAGATGACCCAGGATGAGGCAACTGGAGTTAAGTGACTTCCCCAAGGTTACACAGCTAGTGAGTGTCAAGTGTCTGAGGTAAGATTTGAACTACTCAGGCCCTCCTGACTCCTGCACTGGTGCTCTATCCACTGCACCACCTAGCTGCCCTAAAGAGCAACTTAATGAAAATCCATAGGTCCAATGACTGGATTATGGCCACACAAGTTCTGTCATATGAACATAATAATGTGCTTTTATAAACATAAATTTCAAAGCATAAAAGAAAAAGAGGATGATATATAACATGATTGACAAAAGAAAGGGGCATTAGGTTAGGTTTAAATATTTTTAAAAGGAGCAGCAAGGCAACACAATTACAAAAACAAAACAGAAGGGAAGTCAGAAGCAAAAAGAGCATAATTACTTAATATCTTAAGTAACAAGGTTTTTTTAAAAGGCAGAATGAATTCATGCAAGTGAGGCAGGAGAATGTCTGCTTAACATAAAATAATCTTCAATGAACAGAAGAGAAATAATTGCTCTGTACTTAGGCAAAAACATTCTTTAAGAGTGGAGGTACATTTCAGTAAAGAGATACATAAGAAAAGTAACTTCTTAAGGCAAAAAACAAATGAAGTTTTGAAGTCTCAGCTCCTCTCAACAGGCCTGAGAAGTTTTGATAGACCATGTTGTTCAACATCTTAGAGGAAATTTGACCTCAGATGACCTAGAAGTCAGTATTTTGCAATGACACATCTGCTTGGGTTTTATGTAGTCTCTTGGACAGTTGTTTCTGGGAATATCTACCTCTGGCATCCAGGATGCTTCATTTCTTTCCAACTGGTAGATCACACCTGGTTTGGAAACTGCAAATCCTTAATGCTAGATCAAAGGGTATGTATGACAAGAGTCTTCTTTCATATCTGTCTCTGTATCTCTTATACATAGGTGCTTAATAAGTGTCCATTGAATCAATAAAATTGAGTTGTCAAAATGCATGATATGGAAAAAAGTATTCTTAGTTATAAGGCATTTACCATATTTACTATTCCTTACTTTCCCTTTTCCTGAAATGTCTTCCTTGCACTGGCCCCATCCTCTGCCTTTGCATATCCTGTTCATCATTCAATACCTAGTTCAAATGCTACCTCCTCTTGCAAGCCTTTCCTGTCCCCCAATCATCAGTGAATTTTCTCACCAAAATCTCTCATATCTTGTTGAAGATTGAATATCCACTTAATAGATTTTGACTTACAAAGCCAAGCCTGTCTTTTGTCTGCAATTTAACTGCTACCAGCTAAGCAGTAGATAATAGTCTGAGAAATAATATATATGCTATGCTGTGAAATCCAAATCAAAACTGCTAATTTTCCTTCTGTAAAACTTATTTTTTAAAATGAAATAACATTAACCAGTATAACTAATTATATTTTCAAAATTCTCAACATTCAAGCATTTGTTAAGAGCATAGTGTGTATGAACCAGGTACTGTGCTAAGCATTGAGGATACCAAAAAAAAAAAAAAAAAAGGTGAAAACATGGCCTCTGCTCTCAAGGAGCTCAAAAATATGGAAGTTATTGCAGGTAATTATGTTTATATTATTATACAGTGCAAATGAGAGGTAATCATATAGAGAAGGCACTAGCAGTGAGAGGAATCAGAAAAGGTGCCCTGAAGAAGACTGAATCTGAGACTACTGAAGGAAGCCAGGGAGCTAGAAGTCAGAGATAAGGAGAAAGAGCATTCCAGGCATAGGGACAGCCAGAAAAGGCTCAGACTTGGCAGGTGAAATGTCATGTGGAACAAACAAGTAAACTAATGTAGCTGATATAATGTAAAGAGACTGGAAAGGTAGAAAATGGTTGGATTGTCAAGGACTTTTAATATCAGTTGATTTTATATTCTAGAGATAATAAAGAGTCACTGAAATGTATAGGGAGACCGTAATATTGTCGGATCAGCAATTGAGGACACTGGCAGCTGAGTGAAGCATGAATTGGAGACATTTGAAGAAGGGAGATCAATTATAAGGCAATTATAATAGTCCAGGAATGGCCCCTATGAGGGCCTGTACAAGAGTGCTAGAAATGCTTTGAAGATAAAAATGATAATATTTGAAAATAGACTAAATACATGGGATGAGAAAGAGTAGAGAATCAAGGTTGACCCTGAGAATACAAGCCTAAGTGTTTGGGGAGATGGTGAAACCTTTGACAGTAGTAGGAAAGTTGGGAAGAGGGGAAGGTTTGAGTGAAAGATAACAAATTCTGTTTTAGATATGTTGAGCTTGAGATACCCATGGTTCATTGAATTCAAGATGTCCAAGAGGTAGTTAGTGATGCATGATTAGAGTTCAAAAAAGAAATTAGGTCTGATTGTCATTTGCATAGAGATGATAGTTGAACCTTTAGGAGCTAATGACATCACCTAACATAGCAGTAGTATAGAGGGAAAAAAGATGGGACCAAAACAGAATACAACCACACTTAGTGGGCATGACCAGGATGAAAATGTGGCAAAATATCCTGCCCATGTCAACAGGATGACCAAGATTTTCAAAGACTGCAGAGAAGTCAAGAATGATGAGGATAAAAAAAGAACTTCCAAAAAACGCAACATTACAGAGTGAACTGAGGTTAAGACTTGGAGTCAGAAACAGGGATTAAAGTGTTCCTTTTGCATAAACTTGCTATGTAAACATAGGAAAGTCACTTAACTGTCAGCACCCCAGAGAAATCTCTAAGACTACAAATTATAGATCACAGGAAATAGCTTAGAGATGGAAGGAACTTTTCAATGCTTTTACTTTACAGATGAGCAAACTGAGTTAATAGGGGTGAAGCAACTTGCCAAAGATAATGCAAGTAACCAAGCTGGAATTTGAACTCCAATCCTCTCACTCTAAATAAACCTAGCTCTCTTTTCATATAAAGACAGGGAAGGAAGGAAGGAAGGAAGGAAGGAAGGAAGGAAGGAAGGAAGGAAGGAAGGAAGGAAGGAAGGAAGGGAGGGAGGGAGGGAGGAAGGGAGGAAGGGAGGAAGGGAGGAAGGGAGGAAGGGAAGAGCAAGAAAAGAAAAAAAAAGTAAGGGATAAGATTTAAAGAAATCATCTGTTAGGTAAAATTTCATGTTTTTAGCAGTGATTCTAAGTAGTCAAATAACACAGTTTTACTACAGGTAGTAAAAAGAACAAACATATAAATAAGCAAAAACAGTATTTGGTCCAAAAGTAATTTGTGTTTGTATTTAGACTGTTTCTATATACTTAATATTTGAATAGTTATGTTCAGTCCTTTAGGAATTCTTTGTAAAACAAAATAAGGAAGCTTCATTGTGATAGAGGAGAATTGGAAATCTGTCCACTTGTCCCCAGCATGTCACCAACACCTAGCCTTGCTCAGATCCTTTCAACTCACTTCACACTGACAATAGGCTCTTCTGTCAGATCAGACAGAATCTGTCCGACAGATCTGTCAGATGGCCTTCACTAGAATCTTCCCCTGAATAGTACAGGGGTCTACGTGCCCTTGGTTTTCCAACTGCTTCTCTGGATACAAAGTATATAATTGGAAATGAGGTGCTATTTCAAATACTGAATGATAAAGATGCTAATAGAACAGGTAACTAGAATAGATGTTGTCAATACGTATTGAAGTAAGTTTTGTCCGAGATAATGAAGAATTGAATGCCTTTGCCAACGTCTTATCCAAAATGGTCCTTTAAGAGTCACTGAAAATTGTTGAACTGTTTAGAAACTGCTCTCAATATCAAGCTCTGACCCTTGAAAGTTCTTTTTAAAGAAAAGCTTATTTTTTTTTGTTCAAGAGCTGAGTAATCTCACTATCTCCAGAATTCCCACCATACAGATAAAATGGTAGCCATTAAGCCAATTATCTGAGTTCATGCAGAGCATCCAAAGACAAAGTCATTACTAAGGTCTGCGTAGATGGAAGAAAGGAATTCAGCCCAGGTTTTCAGGCTTAGTCCTCAAGTGAGTCAAGTTTTTTAGCTCATTCAGGATCATAAGATTTATATCTGAAGGGAACTTTAAAGAACAGTTATTCATTCATTAAATTAGAGATTTAGAGCTCAACCTTCTTTATTCTAGCTTTCTCATTTTAAAAATGGGAAAGCTGAGAATCAGAGAAGTGAAGTGACTTGCCTAATGGCAACATGAGTCAATAAGTGGCAGAGACAGAATTCCAAACCAAATTGGCTGACTCCAAGTCCTCTCATATAACCCATGAGAAATCTCTAGATTTTCCAGATTCTTCATTAATAGAATCTGAGGTCTGTTTAAGTGACTTTGCTAAAGTCACACAACTAGCAAGTAGAAAATCTAGGTCTTCTGGGTCCAAATTCAATGCTGTTGCATCATGCTTCAAGACTCAAGCTCAAAGCCCATCCCAACTACTGAATTCCATTTTCTTTTTTTATGTTATCTACAGTTTGGTCTTGAATACTCATCACATGTGTCCTTTAAAACATGTTAAGGTGAGGACTTGGACCAGTGCTATTCCTGTTTCATTCATCTTTTCCCAATCTATTTGACATGTATGTGGAGGTCATCTGACACTAGCCTTCATGAGCATTAGCATACAGTGGAAAGAGCACTGATCCAGGCATCAGAAGAAATAGGTCCAAGTCTCTCTTGCTACCTGTGGGCAACTCAGCTAACTTGGGCCTCAGTTATATTATGTGTAAAATGGAGAGAGTTTAATAGACAGCCCCTGAGGTCCTTTCCAAGTCTGAATCTCTGTACCTATGAACTTCCCCAGTTTTCTTATCTCTCATTATCTACATGTCACACCTTCTATTTACCTTTGGTTGCATTAATGATTCCCCTTATATTATGTTTCTCTGCAGATATCAATGATAATTTCATAATAACCATTACTCTAATCCTTAGTTTATCTAACAGTCTTTTACAAATAGATGAAAAAAATCTGTTTCCTTGGAGAATGAGACAATTGATTGTAATACTTCATTAGCTATGGCAGGAAACTGATTATGTGTGAGGGGTGGTATGGAAAGGAGAGGTAGTGATCATCAAAACAAAAAAACCACTTTGAGTCCTAGGAAAGGGCAAAGGATCTAAATCAGGTGCACGATGGGATGATTAATGCACAGCATGGCTTACTGTGGAAATAAAAGAGAGACCCTCTCCCTGGGACAAGATGAGCCTGACCTTTGACTGGCCTCCAGTCTTCAAAGAGAATAGAAAAGTTGAAGAGACACCCAAATCATAACCTTCTGGCAGGCTACCCTCCATCTCTGAAACAATGAGCTAAAGGTCACAGACATGAAGCAAAGACTTGAGGCAAAGAAAAACTGAGTGAAAGTTACACCTTGATCACAGGAAGCTGTTGGCAGTGTGTGTAATGCTGAAGTTTCTTTTAAATTGGGTAAAATGTATATGGGGAAAAAAAACATGGTGCCTAATAGCCAGTCATCTCTAGATTATTGATTTTTGATGTTACCATTTTTTTCCTAAAACAGGTCTAAATAATACATATATAAATGTATATGCAATATGTATATGAAATTTATTCTAACATAAAGTCTTCAAGCTCTAATTTTCCATTTGCAAACAGGAGAGCAGAGTTTGAATTGTTCCGCCTTAGGGCACCCTCCAACTTCAATTCTTTATTCAGGATTAAGCCTGGATGATGAAGACAATAGCCAGCAGCCAGTGGCATTTTGTATTCTCTCTACGTGTTTGCTAACAGAGGAAAATGCAGGAAAATATAACTTTTTCACCTAAAGCATTTTACTTCTCACTGGAGGAAGTAAAGCCACTGAGTTGTTCATGTTCACCTATTTAAGCATTTAATATAGTGTCCTTAGAATGAAGGGTGGGGAACCTGCTAGACAATCCTAAAAGGACCAGATTCTGGACAAAAAGAGTTGATGGGAAACTTAAGGTTTATCAAGGAGATTGTGTAGCAAGTTAATAAAGTGGATCATACCTACTGAGAATATTTGCTTGAAACATTCTAGACAAATGAGTCACATGATTGAATTCAGTAAGCGTTTATCAACCAACTACTATGTACAAGGCACTGTGTCAGGTATAGAAGATAAAAAGACAAAAGACAAAAGTTTTTGCCCTCAAGGAGCATACATTCTATTGAAGAGGGATATTACAAGCACACACACACATATGCTCATATATGTATATAAATACATACATATATGCACACGTATACATATATACATGTATACACATACACATATGTGTATACATGTATATGTGTATATATGCACACATATACATATATACATGTATACACATGCATATATGTGTATACATGTATATTCATGTGTGTGTATACAGATAAGTAAATATAAGATTCATAGAAGGTAACTTCAAAGAGTTAGGGAGAATACCACTTTCTACAAAACTCAAAAAGGACCCATGTAACTGGTAGCACGTAAAGCTGAGCTTTGAAAAGATAGAGATTTCAACAGGAAGAGATGAGGAGGGAGAGCATTCCAGACCTGGGAAGCAGCCAGAACAAAGGTCAGAGTTAGCACACATATGAAATATCATGTATGGGCATTAACAAATGAGTCAGTTTGCCTGCAACAAAGAATGCATGAAGGAACATTACATGCCATTGCATTGTAATCATAGAAGGGAGCCAGAGTAATAAGAACATAAATGCTAGTGGACTTTGTATTGTATCCTTAGAGTCAATAGGGAGCCATTGGTAGTTCTTAAACAGGGGAGCAATGGCATTAGACTTGTGCTTTACGGGGATTATTTTGGCAACTACAAGGAAGATGGATGGAAGGTAGAATATTAAAACTGGAAATCTAGGAGGCTGAACAGAGGTTGTTGTAATAGGTAATGTAGAAGGTGATGAAAGTTTGCTGAGGGTGGTTGATGAAGAAAAGGACAGTAAGAATTTCTCGTTATTCAGTTGTTTCAGTCATGTCTGACTCTTTCTGAACCCATTTGGGGTTTTCTTGGCTAAGGTATTAGTGTGGTTTGCCATTTTCTTCTCCAGTTCATAAAGCAAACAAGGTTAAGTGACTTGCCTAGGGTCACAGAGCTAGTAAGTATCTGAAGCCAGATTTGAACTCAGGTCTTCCTGACTCCAATCCCAGCACCCATTTTACCACCTAGCTACCAAAGAACAACATTATGGAGGTAAAATTTGTACATTTTGGCAACTGGTTGGATATGTAGATAAGGAAAAGCAGAAAAACAAGAATGGCTAAATGTCCATACTTTAGTGGTGATGAGATTTGGGGTGCTCAGGACCCCAAAATACCAATAAACTGGGTCCTGCCAAATGAATTCAACTCAAGCCTTCTTTCAGTCAAAGTAAAACATGGTTATTAAAAATTCACCATATTGGGTTGACTCTTAAGAAGTCTAACCATTTGTGAGGCTTGTATTGACAATTGGGCCAGATTGAACCTCAGCTAGACAAAGTCTGAGCTGGACTGAATCTGAGCGCCTTCATGGAGGCAAGATGGAACTTATATACAGAAATACTATGGGAGAGATGTAAGGGTGGTTTAGCAGTCTGCGTGAAGGGTTTAAGGAGGATCCAGATGAGACTGGGGTAACTAGTGATGTAATCAAGGGTAGGAAACAGCTGGAGGCAATTGGGAGATATCAGACAATTCAGGACTTGGGTAGGAAGTAGGTATGGAATTCCAGAAGTAACAGATAATGGAGGGCCAGGTTAGGTTAAGGGTAATAGATTTGGGTATGACAAGCCAGATTAAGCGGGAAGATTCGAGGAGGTTCAAGGAGGTTCCCAGAGTCTATACCCCATCAGTAGCAGGAAGTGTATTAGTACCTTAATAATAAATAAGAGTTGGTCAGTTTAAGGTGAAAGATAATGCTCTCCAACAAAAGATGATAAATATAATGCTTTTGCTGTATAACTCAGATAGACTTTTGCTTCTTTGTGTCTATCTTTATCTCCCAAAAGAAGACATTCAGGTCAGAGAGCTCTGTGACAGAGATGGGCTTTGCCTTTCAAGCCAATTCCCCACTACATTGGAGGAATATTCAAAATGAGGATGAGTCCATTAATGAGGAGGTGGGGGAAGGAGAAGGGAACTAAGATAGAATTGGGTTGACTATCAGGATGACAAGGATGATAAGATATTAACAGGGCTGATCCAACCTGTAGGGGAAAAGATGCCCAAATCAGCCTTCACCCCAAGGTTGCTGGGGAAACTGGAAGTGGATATCATGAATTCCAGCAAAAACCAAAGGGATGTAAAAAGTAACTGCTTTTGATGAGAGGAGTTCAAGCTCTGAGTGCTCTCTAGTGACATAAGAGAATATGGCAGCCTACTAAAAAGGTGAGTCTTAAGCACGTGCAGATCTGAGAAGAAACTCTTCAAATAACCTTCCTGGTTGCTGATATCACACGGAGTAACTGATACTACTTGGCTGAATTCTTCCTCATGTGACAAAATCTTTCCTCTGCATTTAAGAGAAGCAACACTGAATTTATATTACAACAGAAAACTGATCTTTAGCTGTATTTATACTTGGAGACTCAAGTTGTGTACTTGTATTTTTGCTGCTTATTGCTGAACAAAAATGGGCAGCTATGTGGCTCAGTGGATA
The DNA here is from genome assembly GCF_028372415.1 of Notamacropus eugenii. NCBI lineage: Eukaryota > Metazoa > Chordata > Mammalia > Diprotodontia > Macropodidae > Notamacropus > Notamacropus eugenii. The sequence goes on along the minus strand of NC_092873.1, from coordinate 129,922,136 downwards.
AAGTGCCAAGCTTCGAGTCAGGAAGAATCTTTTTCGTGAGTTCAAATTCAGCCTCAGACACTTACTAGCTGTGTGACCCTGGGCAAGTCACTTAACCCTGTTTGTTTCAGTTCCTCGAAGGAAATAGCAAACCACTCCAATATCTTTGCCAAGAAAACCCCAAATGGGGTCACTCAGTGTTGGACCTGACTGAAAAATGACTCAGTAACAAAAGCTGAGCAAAAAAACTATTCAAGGGCGAATACATACTTTATTTTTTTCTTTTTTGCAGTGGGAAGAAAACCATAAGTTTTGTTATAGAAATTGCATGCAGTACAAAGCATTCCACAAAATAATTTGAGTATTTTCAGAAATAAAGCATAAGCTACATTCAACTTTTTTTCTTTCTGCTCTATTCTTGAAACAAAATACCACAACAAATACCATGGTCAGTAGGAATAGTAGTTATACATTGGAATATTACAGTGCAGCTTTCTGCAAGTCTCAGAACAACTGGTGAGATGTTAAGCTCCGTGTCCTTTGCCAAACTATCATCTCACAGTCTCATCTTAAAAGCCTAAGTGATCACACAGAGAGGTTGGCCAAGCAAGGAGGTCCTATCCTTCACTGGATTGAATACAACCCAAGATTACGCTTCTCCTCCAAGTGATCTCTCCATGTTTTATAAATAATGACTCAACTCAACTCATTCCTATGGGAGCTAATATGTCCAGATTTAGTTCATCTTGCACCATATTTTACTATGTATTTATTTGTTTTTGTGATTTCCTTTTAGCGTTGTCACTTTGGCATATAATCTCTCCTATCTGGTCTCAAACAGTTCCTGTCTGGCTTTTATCATCTTGTTCACCTGGAACTAAATCAACAAAACAGCTTGGCACAGTAAATCATTTACTCTCAGCATAGAGATTTTTTTTATTTTTATAAGTCACTCAGAAAATACTGTTAAGGCAGGACCAAAAAAAAAAGACAGGTTGTCTTTTTTTTCCCCCTTCTTTTCCCCTGAGAGGAACAGAAAGAATGTTAAATATGCTGAAGGCTGCACGGTGAATACAGAAGACCAAAGGGCCAGAACACTTTTGCAGCTACATTAAGTAGTAAATGGAGCTGCACAGAATTATTCAGCTTAGATCCAGGAGCAGCTGAATGAAGCCAATGCACCTCATCTTGCCTAACACAAGTTCTTTAGCATCTGGGTTAACTTCCACTTTACCACCTGTAAAGTTCTCTTGTGCTGTACCATCTTGTACGTTATCTAATTATTTCATATGATTGAAGGTAAGTCATTCACTCCACGAACTATCTACAGGAAATGGTTGAAGGAGTTTTAAGGGATGGGGGTAGGAAGCAAAGACTGAATCCAGTTATGGATTGTTTGCTACTTTCTTGAAATAATGAGTACTCCTCAAGAAACAAACAACCACCATAAAAAAATGGATAAATCCATGGTTTTTCTTAAGTCTTGATCAAAACTCTCTGAACTTAATTTCTAAAATTATTTTTGGATATTTTCATCCTGAATTTGGAGCCCTTTTCAAAATGGGTCCCATTGATCTTCCTAGGTTTATTTCCTACAATCTATGTTCCAATCACACTGTCTTACTTGCATTTCTATAGATGTGATATCCCATCTCCTACTGACTACCTAGGATATCCTCTGTGAATGGATGCAAACAATTTTTAACTTTCCTTTTTAGCATTTTTGACTTTCCCCAGGCTCCATTTACTTTTCATCTCCTCCATGAGGGCTTTTCTTATTAGTAATCTACTCTCTTCCAAAATTAACCCATATTTTATTTATCATTGTAGATGTCATGTGCCCTTAGGAGAATGTGTGATCCTTGAGGGAAAATTCTGTTTCTGGTTTGGTTTTCTTTTTTCTGTATTCCTAGAGCATAACACAGAATTTTACATAAATATAGCATTTAATAAATATTTAATGAATTGAATAAAACATGACCTTCTTTTGGGCAGCTAGGTGGCATAAGCACCCCAACATACCTGCCATCACTGGTTGATAGATCTGCATTCATAAAAGGAAAGGCACCTTTTGAGGGCTTAACAATCACTTGAATCAAGCATATGTATCATTCCTTTAACCAAGCACATATATTATTCACCTACTTCAGGGGATTCAGCACCCTGAACTTCAAAGAAGTACAGAGAAATCAAAAAGTCAACAGACAGCTTTTTCTGCCTGACCATAATTCAATCAGAAAGGTCCAACTGTCTGACCGTAGTTTCCAAAGAGGGAAGCATGGACATAGGGGTTTGCAAAGCCGGGGGGCTCCTTATAGTGGCTTTCCAGAGTCCTCATGTGGTACTCAAACCTTCTTACAAAAACTGAGCCTCCAGGTAAAACCTCACCCTCAGTATTAATACACTTTTTAGAGCCAGAGGGCATAACCCTCTGACCCAGTACCTCAACAGAAAAAACAAAAGGTACTTGAGATCCTCCTACAAAACAACTCCCCTAATCAAGCTTCCCACAATGGGCAGGCCCATCTATGGGTGGGAAATATCCTTCTTAATCACATTATTCAGAGGCATTATACTTCTTGGTCTAAACATCACACTCAGTTCAATCTGGCCTCAGACACTTATAACCTATGTGACCCTGAGCAAGTCTCAACCCTGTTTGCCTCAGTTTCCTCCTCTGTAAAGTGACCTGCAGAAGGCAATGGCAAACCACTCCAATATCTTTTCCAAGAAAACCCCAAATGGGTTTCGGAGAAGAATCAAACGTAACTGAACAACAACAAATATTTTCCTTTCAGTTAAAATTGGGTTTCAATGCTGAAGAACTACATGATAGTGTTTTATTCTTTGGGTTCCTATATACTATACTTCAGTAATTGCTAGAGTGAGGTTTTACATCAAGTAACTTGGAAGCAGAGAGAACCATCATATGAAGATGTCGTCATTCAATGTTTGTTAAGTTTTACCAAGATCTTCCCCTATCAAGGTCAACAAGAAGATGTTGACTGAACGTAATGCAATGCCCTTTTGGGGAGACAGAGTTACTTCATTTTTCAAGCTGGGCAAACTTCAGGTGCTGTTACTCTCTATCTTCAGATGCCACTGATAAATAATTAAATGTAGAAGCTATTCCAGAGATAGAGCAGATTCTGCTCTTCAAATAGTCTCTTAGAAGGCATCTTGAAGAGTCTGATGTTTGTCCTTGAGTTTTCTGAGCTTTATCTGCATAGCAGCTATAATTCTGTCTCAAAGAATACAAAAGCACAAGACACCAGACCTCAGAACTCACCTAACTCAACCCCCTTATTTTATAGATGTGAAAACTGAGGTCCAGAGCAGTGAAGTGTCTTACAAGGTGACACAAGTATTAACTATCCAGATCAGAATGTGAACACATGTCCTCTAATCCCAGAACAAAAACTCATGTGGAAAATTATGAACTGACCAAAACAACATAACATTTCTTTATATCTATCAGTCTCTCCCATATGAGAGGATCATTTAATTCCCAAATTAAAGGAAACATCATTTGAAGTCATTATCTGGAGAGTGGATTATAGGATTATAAAGTCAGAGCTGGATGTATAATAGAAGTCAGTCATCTAATTCACAACCTCATTTTATAGATTGGGAAATTGAGGTGCAGAGAGATTATCTAATGAAACAAATTCTTCCAAACCAACCAAAAGAAAAACCCTCCAAGAAAAATCTCCTCTCTTAAGTAGAAGTTCCTTACACCCTAGCATTTTTAGGAAGTCTTTTCCTAAATACCCTGCCCACACCACAATCTCAAAATGTCTAAGGCTTATCATCTTTACTCCAAAACTTTCCTCCATAAACCATCCCTATTCTTTTGTTACTATCCCAACTTCATTGACCCAAGCTTGAAACCTCAGAGTATTTACTTCTTTTCTTACACTACCTACCCTAGTGAAGTCCTTATATCTCCATCTCTTACATTCTTCCTTTCTATTTAGTACTATCATCAGCCTAATTCAGGTACTCATTACTTATTGCAATAGTGTCTTAACTGAACTTGCTTCCAGAATCTCTTCTTGCTCTCCTTTACAAAACTTCCAAAATGATGCTAATAAAAAGTTCTGACATCTAACATTGTGATGCTAGAGTTGGGCTTAGTTGTAAAATGACTGGTGATGCTGAGGCACAGCTATTCACAACTCAAGAACAAAGGTCAACTGCAGCATGACACTAAGGTAACATTGAAAAGAAGCCTTTAATCAGATCCTAGGATTCAAGAAGTTCCACCACAATCTCAATATCTATTATAAATTTACAATTTATAATCATCATAAGCTCCCAGGAATACACACGCATGGCTGTATACACACATGCCTATGCTCTTCATTTTGTCACCATCTAGGAAAGCATTAAAGTTTTCTGTATGATACTGTATTCTTGCTTTCAAGACTAGAAGAACAGTATCGTGACTGCCTTGTGTGTCAGCAATAACAGTGAGCCACACAGCTGACCCTACAGGGAGGGAGAGAGTGTAGGTACACTCTTCCAGGAAGAGTGCCTGTGCTTTTAGACTAGCTAAAACGTAATTAGCCTGTGTTATTGAGGTGAAGAGAAGTGAAAGGTCCCTAGTTTTGCTAGATTAGCCCTAGAAGTTCTGCAACTATATAGTGAATTATTGGATGGGAAGGAAAGGAAGAAAGCATCTTTGACAAGGTTACAGTCATTCAGATTTCTCAAGAATCTCTCATTCCACATCTATATACAGATATACATATATAGTTAATCCTTGCAACTTACAGATTCTGTATTTGTGAATTCATCTACTGGATAAAAATTTATTTGCAGCCTCAAGGTGCTTTCACGGTCATTCACACATGCACAGAGCAGTGAAAAGTTAGAATCTCACTTTCCTTGCCCATTCTTAGCTGAAGTAGAAGAAGGCAATGCTCCCTTCTTATTCCAGCTCTCATACTGTAAACAAGTATCCTTTTTGTGGTTTATTTAGTCTACATTTTTCTCATTTTTGTATTTTTTTTTTGGTGATTTCACTCTTTAAAATGACCCCCAAGAATGGTGCTGAAGGCTGTGATGTACCTTAGAGAGAAAATATATGTGTTACATAAACTTCATTCAGGCATGAGTTATAATGCTGTTGGCTGTGAGTTGTGTTAATGGATCAATATTATGGCACATCCAGAAAAAGGAAAAGAAAATTCACGTGTGATTAATTATTTGTAAGATATGTGTGTGTGTCTCTCTTTCTCTCTCTCTCTCTCTCTCTCTCTCTCTCTCTCTCTCTCTCTCTCTCTCTCTCTCTCTCTCTCTATATATATATATATATATATATATGTATGTATATGTCTATGTATATATGTATGCATGTAAAAAATAAGATGTCTTTAAACAGAAAAACACATAGCATGAAGTTATATATTGATCACTTGATGAAATGTGACCTGAGGCTTGCAGGAACCTAACCCTCAATTTCCTCTAAGAGCAATGTGGTTCAATGTTTGCTAATTCAGTGTTCTGATGAATGTATAGAACTTAACTACCAGGAATAATGAGAATCAGCCATATATACATATATACATATGTGTATATATGTTGTTGTTTAGTTTTCAGTTGTTGTCTGACTCTTTGTGACCCTTTTTGGGGTCTTCTTGGCAAAGATGCTGAAATGGTTTGCCATTTCCTTCTCCAATTCACTTTATAGATGAGGAACTGAACCAAGTAAGGTTAAGTGATTTGCCCAGGGTCACACAACTAGTAAGTTCAGAAACTGAATTTGAACTCAGAACCTCCTGACTGTGCAGGACAAGCTCTCTGTCCACTGTGCCACCTAATGCTCACACACGTGCACACACACACACATGCACATGCACACATTTATGTATGTGTGTTCTGCTGTGAAAACTCTTCTCATGAAACTAAAGTGAGTCCCATATACAACAATAAGTTAATCAACAAACATTTATTAAGTACTTACTCCAGTTCTCCACATGTACAAATGGGCTTTCATATGTAGAGGAAAAAGGAACTCTCATATAATTAAAAAAAAAATTCCATTTGAAAATGTATCCAACATATAAATGAGGTTGAACTGAGAACCATTTAAAATATGCCCACACATGTAAAAGAGATTGTCATAAAAATATAGTGATGATGGCCCTAGGGATGATGATTATCATGATACATACTGCCTCAGGGATTCTCTTGCTAATTTAGAGGAGGAGGAGGAGGATAATGATGATGATTCATATACTTTCTCTTGTGGGGACTCAGAAGACTTTTCCACCATATTCCCCTGAATGCTAGACATGTAGAGGAGCTAGTACTTCTGCATGTTCCTGGTTTCCAAGCTTATTAAGTTAGACACTTTGGGAAATTTCCCTTTGCTTGAGTTTGGGAACTTTCTCTGTTGATGTCACTCAACCTGTAGGAGACCTTATTTGTTCCATGTATTGTCTAGTATATTCTAATCTGTATAACATCTCTTATTTCTCTTTGCTCTGGAATTGGTGAATGAATTTATTTGCTAATCCCTATTTTCAGTGTTCTCTGTGTAACTAACATTTGGTAAGAAGAAAATCAGAGCTTTGGATACAGCTTATAGTACTCCTCCATTAAGCAATAACAACCAGAAAAGTATATTGCATCTAAAAATTATTTTCCCTAGACTAGTAATATGTAGAGGAGTAAACAGATATAATTTTAGTCTGGTATCCATTTCATAGGAGAACAGAAAAGGTCTGCTCCCCTCTAGACATTTCCTTATGGTCCTAATCATCTCTTCCCTAGACAGAAATGAAGATGTCCTTTGGAAAGGGGCAGATGAGATTCCACAGATATCTATTCATGCCTACCTGCTAGCCACACTTAAACCCATGTGGACATATACATGGTCTTCATGAGTAGTGCGCGCATACACATACACACATACACAAAGTCTCTAAGGATTCTAAATTATGAAGACTATTGGGTAGTTCAGGGACTCAGAAATGCAAAATTTTAAGAGGAAACTGACTAATAATGACCAACTTGTATTATAAGCATCAATATTAGAAGACTACTTCCTAAATCCACTCTGGTCTGATCAAACTGGATGATTAACTGTAGTCTATTGTAGATTAGCTAGTGCTTTGTATTGGGCATTGAAAGTTATGTCAATAAAAAATGGGGGCATCAAAGTCATTCAAAATTTGTCAATGTATATTATCTGTCCATGTAGAATTCCTTTTGTAAGTCAATTACATTGTTTTTCCACTGAGAGATTTCCTGCAGAAGCACATGGCAGAAAGACACACATATTGGGCCACTTGACCTGAGAAGGAATTTTCCAGTCTGGGGAGTTGTCTCCATGGCAAACACCACCCCCGCTCCCATTTTTAATATGACAAAGTTGAAGAGTTCAAGATCAGGACTTCTTGAAATAAAGTAATTTTCTGATGCTGTGTGCTCCTTAGAGAAAGAAAGGGTTGCTCCATTTGTACCAGAGAAGCATCCTCCTTTAAGAGCAAAGTCCATGAATTATTTGGATGGCTCAGTTCTTAGGAGAAGAGGAATGCTTATTCAGCAGGATCAAAATGTACTTGCCTTCTGAGGAAATGCCTAACAACAGAGTGACAATGCAAATCTAGTATGGTGTGTCCAAGATATTGTAGAAAGGTTACAAACCTTCAGAATCTAAAAAACTTGCCCTACTGACAACCCCAAATTAATTCATTTTCAAAAGAAGCCAATCTGCTATTTGAATGCTTTATGTATTTCTATTTCAAGTCATTGGCTCCTAATAAATCTTTTATGCTTTCTGCATTTACTATGAGATGAAATAAAGGCTGTCCTATTCTTATGCATTGCAACCTTAAGTACCTATAAAGGATCTGGAAGTTTGTTACCTATATTTGGGGAAACCTAGACATGACTCACATGTAAGATTTGCTATGAACATTTCCTGGAGTGACTCCAGGAAGAGACAATGAGCCAAAGAGGGGGGAAAAGGACTCTCTTAAAGTCATTCCCTAGGATTATGCCTAGTCCCTGGGATCTCAGAATCTTTAAGAGTCCTAGACCACAGATTATATATAGAAAAGGCTCAAGTTAAGATGATAGGAAGCAATAGAACAGTGTTATTACCACTCTTTCCAATTTTGTTTCCTTCCTTGTATATGTCACGGAGCACTGTGGAACAACTATTATTTGGTATATTGGTATCTTTGAAGTCTTACTAGTATTTTATTCCTTTTGAGTTCCTTTATTTTTGTTCTGAGTAATATTAAAAAAAAATAGAACTAGCATGAGAACGACAATTGAGGGGGTGTTGTAGAGGACACTCATGTTTTGAGTAAAGGTTGGACTAACCAAGGCCTCTTAAACACTAAGATTTCTAAGATAAAAATGATGGACTAATGGTTCAAAGGAAGCTTAGAGGTCATCAGGTATAGTCCTCTCATTTTACAGTTGATGAAATTAAAGGCCAGAGGCTGAAGTGAAGTAGTCAAGGTCCCACAAACAGTAAAAGCTAGAGAACTCAGAGTCCATCCAGTGTCTCCTGACTCCAAAACCAATATACTTTCCAAGGTGCTATGAAGCTGCATTCATTGAAGAAGTAGCATGCTATATTAAAAACTATATGGACCTTGGATCAATGATAAAAATGGCTGGCATTTACATTGTGGCTGAAGGTTTGCAAGGTCATATATATGTATATGTGTGTATATATGTGTGTGTACATGTATACATGTGTACACGCACAAACACACACACAAAAAAGAATCTCACTTGATCCTCACAGTAGCCCCATGAAGTATGTGCTAGTATTATCCCCATTTTACAGATGAGGAAATAGAAGCAAATTTGCCTGTCACATAGCTTATCGGTCTGTGAGGTGCACTTTGAAATCAGATGTCCTGACTCCAAGTCCAAAGACAGAGGCAGAAGATATGTATTTAAACTTCCCAGCCTTTTCTCTTCCCTTTCTCTCCTCCCTCTTTCTTCCTCCTTCCTTTCCCCTCTCCCCCCATATCTCCTCCTCTCTCTCTCTCCCTCACACACACACACACACACACACACACACACACACACACACACACACACACACACACACCATCTCTACCAGCCATAAGTAACCATTGCCAAATCACTTTTTTCTGAACCTCAGTTTCCATATCTAGCAAATATTATCCTTCTGTGACTTACCACATAGGGTGGTGATCAGAAAGCATTGCGTAAGCTGTAAAGTGCTGTGTCAATATCAGTTTTTGTCGTTATTTAGCACCAAGTCTCTTCTACCAGCACCCTGTGTGTATGCTGTGGCCATTTCTGGGTTGTCTAGAATTATATTCCTGAGCCCAAGTACGAGCTTTGTTGTATTTTTCCTAAAGAGCTTATGTGCTGAATCCTTACTATTCTTGTGGCAGTTGTTATAATGGAGGTGTCATTACATGATAGTATTTGCAGGACCTATTTCTGGTTGGGACTGGTGCCTGGACTCATGTGTGTACGTCTGTGTGTCTGTGTGTGTGTCTGTGTGTGTGTGTGTGTGTGTGTGTACACACGTGTTTGGAAAGAGAGAAAGAGATGTATCTCTATGTCTACCTGTATTGATATGTATGTGATATATATGTCTGTATTTGTGTATGTGCACGCACACCACTGCCTCTCTTGCTGAATGGATTTTGATAAAATTTTATTTTGGAGCCTAGAGTGAAAATAACACAATGGGGAGAGACCCAAAGGCCAGAATGGGGAGGGGAAGGGAGGAAGACCCTCTTTGAAGACAGAGCTCTGTTACAGGCTGCAGGAAGAGAATGGAACACAGTCATTCAAAGAGCAGTTCACAAAGGTGAACAGCCCAGGCAAAGAGAACAGGAAAGAGACACAGCTGCTCATAGAGAGTGTTATTTAGAAGAAATAAAGAGCCCTTTTTCTGAATTCTCTGCAAATCAATGAAAGCGAGTAGCCATCCATGTCAGCCCTTGGTTGGAACCCTGTTTCATTATTCTTCTGGGAATCAGGTCTACTTGACCAACATGCACTTTGCCCTTTCTGATAATTCTATAGCGACACTTTTTGCTTGAAAATATTCTATTATTTTGTGAAACTTACATTCCTTGAGGGCAGGAATTGTTTTGATTTTGTCTTACATACCTGGCACCTAACGCAGTGCATAAAAAATGATATTCATAATCAGTTTCTCCACACTAAGTTCTCAATTCATTCCTTTACCATAATGACTTGCAAAGCCTGATTTTTTTTTCATAGCCAGATGGGACAAGGATTACTTTATGCAGGTAGAGAACCATCCTCTCCTGCACACAAACAGACTTATTCTACCATGTGTAACACATACTTTTTAAAAGGGTTAAGCTGGCATCTAAAGAAGCCAGTAAGTGTCAATTCTTTTTTTTTTTTCCTCTTCTGCACAGTTGGGCAAATATTCTGTACAATATTTGAACAACAAGCAGGAATTTGGTTTTATCATCTTAGAAACCACATTCACAATTCCTCTGCTGGTAGCTTGTTTGGTGGGAAATTCACATGAGATAATTAAAAAGCAAGGACTGTCTTTTGCTTTTTTTCATGTCCCTAGCACTCAGCACAGTGCCTGGCACTTAATAAATTTTTATTAAGGGGTGAGTGAACAAAATATTCTTCTGTAGAGGGCACTGGGCATACCACCCCTTCCCAAAATATATGTGCTTAAATAGTAACCAGTGTTAGAATATAAAAAGGATGTAAAAAAATTTTTAAGGCATGATAATATGTATGCTAATAAGGTTACCTAATAGAGAATGATTCTAATAGATGTATACCAGGCAGAAGTGAGCTCCATCTCTAAGGGTTAAGTGACCTGATGTTGGAGGGAGATATTTGTTCTTTACTCTGGAAGAGTTAGAGATATGAAGAGCAAAGAGGAGGAGGCTGTTTTAAATAAAACATTAGGTAAAAGAATGTGGAGAAACTGGAGAAAGAGAAAGGATAGAATGATTGATGAAGATGGCAGAATAGCCAGGAAAAAAATATATGTAAACTGACCAGAGGCTAGAAAGTCAGAAAGAAAGGGCTTGAAAGACCTTAGGAAAATTTTTCCAGGCAAATGGAAAGGAGTTGGAGGAAATCAACTTGATAAGATACTGATAAGAAGCCACCAGGTTGCTTAGGAGTCTGCTATGAGAATAGCTCTGATCCAGAACCAAGTTGAGACCCAAGGATTCTATTTTTGGAAAAGGACCTTTTACCTCTCTCCTTTTGATGTCCAGAGAAGAACACCCCATGATGAAAATAGTACAGGAACTTTTGTCTAGAGCTGGGATTCTCATCCTTTTTTGTGTGTCTGTGATGGACCCATTTGGCAGTCTGGTCAAACCCATATAATAAAATGCATATGATTACAAAGAAAACCAATTACATTTAAATATAGTTATCCAAAAAGAAAAATTATGTTCATCAATCCCATATTAAGAACTCTTTGTCTAGAGGTTGCCCTGATAAAACTCATTTTATCACACAATCTTTTGCTAGCTACCACCAGAACACAATAGGAAAAGTTGAATCTAGTGTTGAAACAGACATTGTCATATATATAATAGTGACAGGATGAAATTACTCTCTGCAAGAGAAAAGCTTTTTCAGGACAGCAGAGCATAAGTCATTCATTACCTGAAAGTGACTTTTAAAATGGCATTTTAATGCCACTATGGCACACTAACAGAGTGAATAGATAATAGCCTCAAAGTCAGGAAAACCTGGATTCACAGCCTGACTCTGATACATACTGGCTGTGTTGCCCTGGGCAAGTCATTTAACCTCTTAACCATCTTAACCCATCAGGGTGCTCAGACAGCCCTCTAAAACAAAGAATTTTGCAGACAAGGTGTTGACATATATTAGTAGAGGGAATGACTTTGCCTGGGAGTTCCCCATGCTGATGAAATCACAAGTACAATCCCCATCCCAGTCTTGATGCCATAAAACAAGGCTTTTCTTTTTTGTTTTGTTTTTTTTTACAACTCAGAGCTGTTTTTATCATGCATGTACATATGTATATGTGAGAGTATATATACGCCCACTTAGATATATTTACATGTAAATAAAACCATATTACACATACTATGTATGTACATATCCATCCATACATGTATGCATAAACATATATTTATTCATACTTCTGTGTATGTGTGTATGCATGTCATATGTACATGTGTATGTATGTATACACAAAAATATCTTACAGTTTCATAGCATTAAATTTTTTGGTTGGTTTTGTTTTTTGTTTTTAGGCAATCAGGGTAAAGTGACTTGTCCAGGGTCAAATACCTTGTAAGTGTCTGAGGCTGGATTTGACTTCTGGTCCTCCTCCAGGGCCGGCTCTCTATCTACTGTACCACCTAGCTGCCCCAGTATTAAGTCTTAGTGAGATCTTGTCCCTTATTTTATTTCAGGTATAGCAGTTCACAAACAAATATTTATTTGAGAAAAGGATGGTCTATCTTTCTAATCCTAAAGAGAACTCCACTAGAGTCTTAATGATCAAAATCTGTCCATCTGTGATCAGGAAAATATTTCACTTATGTTTTACCCTAGTCTTTTCTATAAACCTTAAACTCATAGATTAGAGTTGGAAGGGACCATCTAATGTAAATCCCTCTTTTTACTGATAAGAAAACTGAGGGTCAGAGAAGTTAAGTGAATTTCCCCAGGCCTATGGGAGTACAGAAAAATGGCAGAGACTAGTTTTGAATTCAGATCCTGTGACTCAACGCTCAGCAAGTTTTCCCCCCTCCCTCAAGGGAAGGTGGCTTCTATTTCCCTAGTTAATTTGCTCGATTTCATGCTTGTCACAATTTTCCAGGTCAGGGATTTTTCTGACAGCCTTTTTACCTTCTCTAACCCTTGTTGGAATGTTCTAAACTAAAGAGAATCCTGCAGTGGGGAGTTTCAAACCTTGTAAAAGAGAATGATGCAGGTAACAGTTGAAAGGAGCAAAGAGGCTCTGAAATGCTTTGAACTTCAAATAAAAATGAACTCGTTGTGTTTGCTTTGGCTCCAGCTGAGATCAGGACCAGGCATTTTTTCCCCTTGTGTATCCATCAAATAACAGCACAACCATGTGACTTTTCAATTAACTTTGTGACACAGCCTAATATTTAAAAGCAAAGGTGAAGGGCAGGGGAATGAAGGAACAAAGGACAGAAAGGAAGGAGGGAGGGAGGGAGGGAAGGAAGAAGGGCCATACATTCATGTTTACCACTTTCTTTTCTTAGCACTTCCCTTGATATAAATTTTATCCTAAAGAATGATTCCTTTTTTCTTTGTATGTCCAATGCTTAGCACAGTTCCTAGCACACAGTGGGAACTTAATAAATGCTTCTTGATGGACCCTACTTATGAAAATTAATATAAAATTTATGATGTCACTACATAACCAATATTGAAACAATTCTCACCTTATGTTTCCTTAATATATTATTCTGTTCCTGCTCAAATTCAGAAAGAAATATTAGGTGCCTTTTTAGAAAGGTGAACATTTCTAGACTCACTAATTAAAGGAAACAGCAATTAGCAGTTGCTCCTCCTAGCCACTTGTCTTTTACCTGCTCCACTTCCATGGGCCACAGCGAAACCTGATTCAAGGAACTCCTCAGATCAGGGAAGATTCATTTTTCTACGGCTGCTCTCAGCCACCTTTGCAGTTTTGACATACAGCAGCACTTATTTTCCTGAAAACTATCATCCCTTTATCAAAGAATTGAGAAAAACCCCTACTTATTTCAGCCTCTTACTGACCCTAGTCACTGCATACCTCTTCCACTATACCCTTTGAAATTCCCTTTTATTAACTTGCTGGCAGGTCTGCCTGCCTCAAGTCTCTCCCTACTACAATCCATCAGCTGCCAGAGTGATTTTCCTAAAGCACAATTTCAACCCTGTTACCCCTCTACTCAGTAAAGTCCTATGGTTCCATCTCACCTCAAAGATCAAATACAAAATCTTCTGCTTAGTATTCAAAGACAAGCAAAGTCTCTCTCTCCCCACCCCATACATACACGCTTTTGTAGTCTTATTCTGCAACATACACTCTTCACTCCAAAGACACTGGTCTCCTTGCTGTTCCATCTATGGAGGGGAGCAGAAGGCAGAAGGAGGGACCTTCTAATTCTAAATGTATGAGCTAAGATCTTAGTTTAACTATACCAAAACACTTCTAGGAAGAAAGGACAAGTAGCATATCCTTGCAAACTGAGACTCTACTCAGACTTGTAATTAGGATGATCATCACTTTATGGTCATTCACTTTGGGCAGAATAATTCTTTGTGTAGGTTACCAAGATCAATAACCCAGACATCAAAAACATTCAAGTTCAAAAACATTTATGTATTACTTGTCTGTCTTCTGAGATGTTTTGTTTTTCTTACAAATCAAGGGAGTGGGATAACTAGGTAGAGTACCAGACCTGAAACCCAGGAAGAACATTCAAATTTGCTTTCAGATACTTTCTAGATGTGTGAACCTGAGCAAGTCATTTAACCTCTGTCACATTTTATTCAACAATAAACTCGTGATAATAAATATACCTACCTGCTGGGTCATTGGGAGGATCAAATGGGATAATATATAGTGCCCAGCACATAGTAAACACTTAATAAATGCTCTGTGTTGTAGTAGCAAAGTAGCAGGCAGAGTCATATGTATATAGCATATAACAATCACCCTAAAGATGCACCCTTAGCCAGGGCCTTTCATCTGAGAAAAACAGTGACTCCTATCCTTCAAATCAGTTCTCCTGATGACCCACCCAGTATTTGATAGCTGAAGTTCTTATGATAGTGAATAAAACTGCCAAGAAATCCTGGAATCCTTGGAATCAAAGACCATTCTATTTGGCTGGCAGACCCAAAAGAAAGACAGATACCAAGAAGACTAAGAATCTGATGAGCTTTGGAAAAAGGAAGGTTTGTACATCAGTGGTGCCCAAGAATGGGCCAGGGCCTGGACAACTTAACCAGGCAGCTGTGGTTATCCAAAAAAGTTGTTAAATTTTTATTCCAAGTCTTGAATATCAACTATTTATTTTCATCCAGAGAAATTGTACAGCAGAGCCATTTAACATAAATTGATCCAACTAGGCCCTACCATACCCCCACTTTTTAGATTAGTAAACTGAATTTCAGAGAAGGCCAAGCTCATAGAACTAGGAAGGGATAAAGCTGAGTCTCAAGTGCAGGTACTTTTTCCTCCACAAAATGGTGCATTTTTGTTGTTGTTGAGTTATAGCTGTTGTGGCCAACTCTCCATGACCCCATTTGGGGTTTTCTTGGCAAAGATACTGGAGTAATTTGTCATTTCCTTCTCCAGCTTATTTTACAGATGAAGAAACACAAGCAAATAGAATTAAGTGATTTGTCCAAGGTCACACAGCTAGTAAATATCTGAGTTCAGATTTGAACTCTTACTGGAGTCTTTCTGACTCCAGGGCTGGCATTCTATCAACTGCATCACCTAGCTGCCCAAATGATGTATATCAGCATTCATATTATATTTGTAATATTACATATTATATTTCTAATATTACACTTAAAAATCTTGACATCTGTGGATTCAAAAAAGGTACCAGTTGCCTTATATATTGTCAATCTGACTTACTCTTCTTGATAATGACATACACTTCCATTCTAGCTACTTTCAATATCACTTGCTGAGAGCTCCCAAGCTTACATTGAATTATAACATTTTATTTTGCTGTGCTAGTAAATCAACAAGCATTTATTAAGCACTTACTATGAGTCAGGCACTGTGGTGGGTGCTGGCACCCACCACAATATACAAAATACAAGCAAAAAGATTATCCCTGCCCCCAAGGAGCTTCCATTCTAATAGAGAAGACCACATATAAAAGAAAGTTGAAGAGGGAAGGAGGAATAAAAAGGTACCCTGCTCAGGGGCATGATGAAGAAATCCAGAGGGGTACAACTTGTTGGGAAATGAAGAGTTGGCTGCCCTGGGTGAGGTCCCCCCCTTTAAATGGAGGTTCAGGGAGAAACCCTCTAAATCAGAGGGGAGGGACCCCAGGGACAGAGGGTACTGATATGCTGTGAGTTCCAAGGTTGAAGTGATCTTCCAGGATGGAGATTCTGTGGTAAAGTCCAGAGTAGTTAAACCATGCCATGCCATTCCATACCAGGGCAGCTGGGTAGAATAGTGAATAAAGGACTGGGCCTGGAGTCAAGGATATCTGAGTTTAAATTTGACCTCAGATAAGTACTAGCTGTGGTGACCCTAGGCAAGTCACTTACCCTCAGTTTGCCTCAATTTCGTCATCTGTAAAATATGGATACCAGTGGCATCTACCTCCCAAAATTGTAAAATACTAAGCATTATATAAGGCACATAATAAGCACTAAATAACTTCACTATTATTCACTATTAAATATTAAATTATTCACTATTAAAGAACTTCACTATTATCATTATTACCAGGGCAGCTAATTGGCACAGTAGATAAAGTGCCAAGTCTGAAGTCAGAAAGACTCATTTTCCTGAGTTCAAATCTGACTTCAGATGCTTTTTAGCTTTGTGCCCTTGGGCAAGTCACTTAACCTTATTCACCTCAGTTTCCTCATCTATAAAATGAGCAGGAGAAGGAAAGGGCAAACCACTCCAGTATCTTTACCAAGAAAATCCCAAATGCATTCACAAAGAATCAGATATGACTGAAAAACAACAAGAACAACAAATTTTTAGATGCTGACATGTATATTGTCTTAAAGGAAACAGAGAATTACTACAGACTTTTAAACAAGGAAATAACACAGCTAGACCCATGCTGTGGGAAGCTTATTTTGGCTGACTTGTGGTTGAGATGAGGAAGAGAGTGGAAGGAAGCAGGGAGACCAATCAGGATGCTACTACAGTTGTCTGGACAAGAAGCACAGTTTCCCAGAACCTAGCACAAAGCCATGTGCATACTGGGTTCTTACAGTGTTAGGGCAATGAAAAAATGCTTTTTCTTTTAACAGGCACAAGATAGAGCTCTAAATTTAATTCCACTTGGAGTAGTATGGAGCCTCAAAATTGAATGAATATGATTTCACCAATCCATAGCTCATATAAAGAATTAGAAATTAGATCCTGAATCTGTCATGAAGAACCATTTTTATTTTGAGAGAAGTGCCTTAGATATCAATAACCCTGGATCTTTGTGCTGCTTCTAGATGGATGATCTTAGGCAAGTGTGTTCAAACTTTCTGGATCTCATCTTCTTCATCTTTGAAATGAAAGGGTTGGGCTTGGTGATCTCTAAGGTCATTTATTTTGTGACTATCATATATAACTTTTTTTTAAGCTTCTGGAGTTCTAAATAAACACAGAAAAGTAACTGATGAATTCAAAGATCTGACAAAAATTGCATTTTCAACACCAACCTCTCTGTCTGTCTCTTTCTCTCTGTCCCTCTCCCTGTCTCTCTCTCTCTCCCCCTCCCTTCCTCCCTCTCCCTCCCCTTTCTCTTTTTTTCTTCCTTCCTTTCTTTCTTTCTTTCTTTCTTCCTTTCTTTCTTTCTTCCTTTCTTCCTTTCTTCCTTTCTTCCTTCCTTTCTTTCTTTCTTTCTTTCTTTCTTTCTTTCTTTCTTTCTTTCTTCGTTTCTTCCTTCCTTCCTTCCTTCCTTCCTTCCTTTCTTTCTTTCTTTCTTTCTTTCTTTCTTTCTTTCTTTCTTCCTTTCTTTCTTTCTTTCTTTCTTAAAACCTTATACCCAGTTCACTCTGAAGCCCAAACATTGAACAACAGTGGGTCCCTGCCCAAACTCCATTCTTTGGCTGTTTTTTGAACCCTCCTGGCTTAGAGTAAATGTCAGTAGTAATTGTTTCTCTTTCAACCAACAACTCTGAGGGTCCTGCCCCTCCCAGCAAGATTTATTTATTTATTTTTCTTTTCTGTTTAAAAGAGCCATTCCCTGACTACTTCTTAAAGAGGCCTGTTCACTGAATGGGCATCACCTCACTTTTGGTGAGTACCTAAAAAGGCCTTAGCCTAAAAGGCCAAGATCTCCCATTGTATCCTGGGCTGTCTCTAGTCATCTTGATGAATATCTGGTCAATAGATCCAGTTGGCTCAGGAGGAGAAAGTGAGGCTGGTGACCTTGCATAGCCCTCCCTCACTTAAAACAAAGTCAAGTGCAAGTCATGTCATCCTTTCTCTGATATCATGGTCTTCTCAGAAAACAAAGGAGGAACACAATTTAAATATCTCATCCCTTTCACAATCCTCTAGATTCTTGGTACACTAATTATCTAGATCTTTGGATTTTGCCTTTTTAGTTGCCTCGAGAAGCAATATGAAATCATAACAATAACTAATATTTACATAATGTTTACTATGTACCAGACACTGCACTCGATGCTTTACAATTATGTCATTTGCAAATAAGTCATAAATGAGTGCTGGAGTTAGGAAGATATACTGAAATCTCATTTTTCTGAGACTGCCTAGGTTAAGACCCTTTTTTTCTCTTTAGGCCTCAATATTTTCATCAGTAAAATGAGTCTAATAATACTAAGCTAGACTTTCCTAATAGGATATTGAGAGGTTTTAAATGAGCTAATTTATATCAAGCAGTTGGCGAACAATAAGGTGCCATATAAATTTCAGTTATTCTTTCCATTGGCCACTGAGTACTTATGAAAAGAGGAAATAGGTGGTTGGTCTTATGGGATGATCACCAGCATTAACTAGATTAACTCTCTAAGCACATGTTGGAGAGTCTTTTCAAGGACCAGGATATCTTATGTCTATAATTCTGTTTAGTTGTGTGACATTTAAAAAGTTCAAGAGATAATTTCTGGGTAATTTAATCATTTTATTAATAATTCTAGCATTTTTATTAATAAAAGGATGGTCATTTAGTCATCTCTCTCTTAAACCAAAAATAATCATGGCTGTGGGCTCACAGTTTACATACCTATTAGAAAAGGGGTGCTCCTAAGGATAGCAACCAAAATCTGATTAATAATTAATGAGAGTGAATATTACAATGAGAGGTTGAATGTATTCAAACAAACTTTGATTATGTCAGACATCTAAAGTATTCCTAGCCTAGGTCAATCTGAACAAAGTATTTATCCCCCAACCAAGCCTGAGCAGAAGGGAGTTTCACCTTAGATTAGAAGTCTGATCTAGTTGAGTAGAGTAGCAATACCCAGAATGAGGAGAATGTTAATCCTATATGCAATCAGCCCAATCCTTGAGAGATTGAATGAGAAAATAGGACAGGAAAAAAAGCTGGGGTGTCCCCAATTTTAATAATTGGCCATTAATAAGAGAGGGAAATGATAATTTCTCTCCATTGCCACTCCTGCCTGATTTTGGAGTGCTCACCCAGTGATTGAACAGAAAGAATGGGTTAAATGATTTGAGTTTCAGTCTTTGGTTCCAACAATTTCTTTTCTTATGCGTTTCACTGAGTTTGTCTCATCACTTCTCTGACCCTGAGTTTCCTCATCTGAGGAGGATAATACTTAATAATACTTAATGGCAATAGTACTTTTTTGTCAGTCTTAAATGTGAACCATTTAAACAGTTTTTATCATTATTTGATTCATTTGTGACTCACAACTCCATAGATTTGCCATTAAAAAAAAAGATCCCTTTATAAACAGTTGAGTTTAGGGTACATATATTAAGGTCTTACTGTGTGCAAATACTTGGAGATGCAAAGACAAAATAGTATCTTCTTTCAAACAGTTTATATTCTACTAGAAAACTGCAAAGCTATTTCTTATGAACCTCACAGCAGCTCACAAGACCATAATATTATTATCTCTACATTATTTATGAGAAAACTGAGCTACAATGAGATTGTGATTTCCCAAAGTCACATGTCTGGGAAGTATCAGAAGCAGAACGTGAATCAAGAGCTTTCTGACTCCAGTTATTCACTTCTCCCCAAGGTAGTTAACAGTGTACAACTGAGATTTTTCCAACTGTTCCAGTAGGCAGTTTTATAGCAATGTATGGTTCACAGAATTCAGACCTGGAGAAAAGCTGAGAGATTACCAAACATCCAACCTATTCATTTTACAGCTGAGTATACTGAAGCTAAGAGAGCAAAAGTGGCATTTCTAGAATCAATTTGGTTATGCAAACAAGTCTTCTATTCCAAATCAGTGCCATTACCACTATACTGTGATGCTTCTAAGACTAAGTGTATAAACATTACTTCTCTATCAGCATTTGGTTATCTTGGAGTCTTTCCTTTGGCATTCACTAGTCATGTGACTCCAGTCAAGTTTCCTTATATGTAAAATAAGAATAAATCATCATCATCATTTCAATTCAATAAACATTGATTAAGAACCTATTATGTGTCAGGTACTGGGCTTAGGACTAAGGATACAAAAAAGAGACAAAAGACAGTCCCTGCAATCAAATTGCTACAATCAAATGGGAGAGACAATGTGCAAACAAATATATGCAAAGCAAGCTGTATATGTTTAATAGAAAATAGTTAAAAGAGGAAAAGCACTACAATTAAGAGGGGCTAGGGAAGGTTTCCTGTAGAAGATGGGATTTTAATTGGCACTTAAAGGAAGCCAAGGTCAGTAGGCAGAGCTGAGAAGGTAAATCATTCCAGATATGGGAGACAGAGAGAATGACCAGAGTTGAAAGATGGAGTGTCTTCTTTGTGGAATAGTAGCCAGTGTCACTGGATCCGAGGGCACATGTCTGGGAGTACGGTGTAAGAAGGCTGGAAAAGTTATCAAGAACTTTGAAAGACAGAGTAAATTTTCTATTTGCTCATGAAGACAATAGGAAGTCATTGGAGTTTATTGAGTAAAGGAGTTGAGGGGTGGGATGGTATATTGGACCTGTATTTTAGGAAAATCACTAGGGGCTGAACTGAGAATGGATCAGAGTGAGGAGAGTGGAGGCAGGTCGACCCACCAACAATCTAATGCAGTAAGCCAAGCATGAGGTGATGAGGGTCTGCACTAGAGTAGTGGCTGTGTCAGAGGACAGAAAGGGACTTATTCAAGAGATGTTGCAAATGTGAAATTTACAGACCTTGGCAATAGGTTGGATGTTGTGAATGAGAGATAGTAAAGAATCCAGAATTACTACTAGGTTGTGAGCCTGAGGTACTGGAAAGATGTCATTGTCATCATCGTCATCATCATCATCATTGTTATAAAGTGCCTTAAGAATTGCAAAGCACTTTATAAATATGATCTCATGTGATCCTCACAACAACTCTAAGAAGGGGATGCTATTATTATCTTTATTTTACAGTAGAGGAAACAGATTGATAGAGGTTAAGTGACTTGTCCAGGGTTGCAATAGCTGGTAAATGTCTGAAGTTGCTTTGTATTCAGGACTTCTTAATTTCAAATCCAGTGCTCTATCCAGTGTGCCTAGCTGTCTCTCTAAGTGCTTACTTCATAGTACTGTTGCTTAAAAAAAAATCATTGTAAAGTGTGAAGCATTACACACACACACACACACACACACACACACATACATACATACATGCATATATACACATATACACATTCTTGTTAGTATCAACCATCATCTCACCCTCAAAGTACTGTACTGATGGTTCATTGTGGCATGGTGGTAACCTTTGTCCTTGAAGACTGTTGAGGCAACAGAGTGATTGCTATTAGCCTGCAATGGCTTCAGATACAGGTTCAGTGATGCATTGTAGGTCTGTCAGCCAAGGACCAGCCTGATTTAGCACAAATTGGGTTATCACCAGCTGAATTTTTCAGCTGTGTCAAGATTGGCCAAGGCATCTCTAAGATTCACAACTTGGTTGTAAAAGAAGCGTAATTGACATAGATGTAGAAAGCACCTACCAGCAATAACAATGTTTTAGTGAACTTCTGGACTTAATCTGTAAAATGAACTTTGTGTCTGGTATGAGCACTCCCACAAAACCACAAGCTGATGTAGCCATAGAAAGCCAAGTCTACTTTCTCCTCAGGGACTTAGAAGTATCCCTTAATGTCCTTGATGCTCGGGAGCTGTCAACACACAGGTGGGGAATCCATTTAAAACTATCCCTTGCAGCTGGTGGGTCAATTACTTTTAATGAGCTTGCATACTTATTCAGAGTAAAGGGGCAGGATCTCTCATTTCTCTGAAAAATCTCAGACAACACAACTGATTAGTTGCTTAGCCCTCCATCCTCCCCTCTTTAATTTTTTTTCAAACCACAGCTGCTGCAACCAGCTCTTTATAGTGCTATCATTCCTTGCTGATACAGAATCTGCTACTCCATGTGTCAGAATCCCTTTCCTGCTGTCTCCATTCACATAATAAGTGTCTATTTAGTGTTTGAATGTGTGAATGATTAGATGAATTGATGAATGAATGAATGAATCTTCTAGTCAAATCAGGATGAAATTATCTCTCTGTCACATTTCTGGTTTTTCTGCAGGACAAGAGTATTGGGCTTATAGAGAGAACAGGCATACCTCACTTTATTGCATTTTGTTTCATTGTACTTTGAAGATTTTGTGCTTTTTTTTTTAAATTAAAATTTTGTAACATCCTGCATCAAGTAAGTCTGTTGGCGCCATTTTTCCAACAGCATGTGCTCACATCATGTCTCTGTGTCACATTTTGGTAATTCTCACAATATTTCAAATTTTTCATTATTATTTTATCTGTTATGGTGATTTGTGATCAGTGATCTTACAATGTTACCATTGTAATTGTTTTTAGGGAGCCACCAACTGCACCCATATAAGAGGGTGAATTTAATAAATGTTGTATGTCTTCTGACTGTTCCATTAGCCATCAGTTCCCATGTTTCTCTCCTGCTCTTTCCTCCCTATTTCTTGAAATACAACATTGAAGAATACTAAATAAACTTAGTTGATAAAGCAGTGGAAGAAACTGACTCCAGTTTTGAAAGAAGTTCTATTTTAAATTAAATGCTAAGAAAGAGTGCTGCATCCTACAGAGATCGTTCATGAAAGAGTCAGTTAATGTGGCAAACTTCATTGTTGTCTTATTTTAAGAAATTGCTGTAGTCACTCCAGCCTTTAGCAACCACCACCCTGATCAGTAAGCCATCAACACTGAGGCAAGATCCTCCACCAACAAAAAGATTACAACTTACTGAAGAGTCAGATGATAGCATTTTTTCAAGGCTATCATGCAATAAGATGTTTTGAAATTAAGGTATATGCATTGGGTTTTTTTAGACATAATACCTATATTGCACACTTAATAGACTACAGTATAATGTAAACATAACTTTTGATGAACTGGGGAAAACCAAAACCTTCTTGTGACTGAGTTTATTGTGAAATTCACTTTATTGCAGTGGTTTGGAACTGAATCTTCAATATCTTCGAGGTATGCCTGTAGTGGGAAGAGACAATATAAAAATACAAATATAAGATATTGTATTCCATGAAAAGGTATTGCAACAAAAGACCTTCTGAATTTGGGGGAATCAAATGATAAAATATTTTCTCCTGAAGCAAATCAGAAGTCAGAAGATCTTGCTTCTCATCTCTTCTTTCAGAGCTACTGTTTATATGGGCTCAGACAAGTCACTTAACTTTCCTGAGGCTCAGTTTCCTCGGTTACAAGATGAAATCGTATTTATACTATTTAGATGTATATATTAATATTATACCAGAGGCATTCTAGGCAACACAGTGGTAGAGTACTGGATCTGGAATTAAGAAGACATGAGTTCAAATCCAGCCTCACTTACTAGAGCTGTGTAACCCTGGAAAAGTCACTTTACCTCAGTTTCTTTAACAGTAAAATAGAAGTAAGAGAGTGTTTCTTCCACTGTAAAAAGAAGTGGTAGGGAGGAGGTGATAGGGTTGTTGTGATGATCAAATGAAATATTTATAAAACACTTAGCGTGGTTCCCGGCACATAATAGGCACTTTTTTTCTTCTTTATCTTGTAGGGTTATTTCAAGGACAACACATTGCAAGCTTATAAATTCTAAAGCAAAGTAAGCTACTGATATTAGTACTGGGCATCCCCTTGTGTAAATCTTTTCATTTCCCATCACCCCCACCCCCTCCCAAGGCAATGACCTCCAAAAAAGAAAGGTAACTTTGTTCTCAGGACACTGCATTTCAAATTAATCTGGATTTTCTTATTAACCACTCTCTTCTAAGACTTAGGATTTCTTTGAAACAGGCCAACTCTCTGTCTGTCTCTCTCTTTCTCTCTCTCTCTCTCTCTCCCCCCTTTCTCTCTCTTTTTTAAGAAGTCATGTCTCTCTTGAAAAATTTAAAACCTAACTTAAAGATAAAATAATTGAAATAAATATAGAACTTTAGTTCCTTAGCAATGTGAAGCTTAAACCCTGAATTTAGAAACTTGTAGAAGCTCTGATAAACGGCTTAGCGAGAAAGAAATTTTAGCCTAATCTCTAAATGAAGATTTTGCATTATCTGTAGGTTTTAATTCTCTCTTCTCCCTTTTTTGTCACTACCATGTATAATCAAAAGTTTAGCCATATTAGTTTCAAATTGGCTTCACAGGGTGAAGGGTGATATACTTTCATTTTTTCTGGTTTTGTGTGTTCTCTTTTACTATTGCTTTAAGAATAATGTTATTCTATCACTCTATGTGACTTTAACTACTTGGAACTGCTCCCTTCGACTCCCCAGGTCTTGAGGATCGTACATGTGCATTTTTCACAAACCCAGCACTAGATAGTACTGGACATATAATTTGTCTCAGTTCTTGTGAGCTACAGTTATTTGACCACATCCCTAATACAAATTAAATTTTGCTGACAAAATGCCATATTCTAATGCCTCTTCATAGTATGAAGGTTAATGCTGGATTCTTAAAAATTATACTAATGATAATCAAAATTTGTCAGGTTAATGTTAAAACTTCAATTTTAATTCTGGTAATCCTAGTGTCTGCTTTTGGAGGCCTACCAACCTAACCTAGAACAGAGAAACTCATCACCAGTGGAGTGGTCACTTGGTGAATTCTTTGGACATGGTGAACTATGAAACAAAGGAAAGTACAATTTGGCCTTTAGTCCTGTGTAACTGCTTTATGCTTCTGCAGTTACTGAAACAGAGTGGCTGAAAAGGGGATTTAGGATTAATCTCTAAATATTAAATTAGTCTCTGTAGAGAGAACCTTGTCCAGTGCCAATGAGTGAATATACTACTAGAATAACTACTTTTATGTGGTTTCCCCCATTAGAATATAAGCACCTTGAGGACAGAGACTGTTTTTTGTTTTCTGTAGTATCCCCAGAGTTTGTTACATTACCTGATGCATAATTAGTGCGTAATGAATACCTGTCCATTGAGCAATGAAATCCCGTTAATCTTGACAGACTCACTCTAAGGACAACTAGAAAACAAAGAGAAGTTAACAGCTAAATGGAGTAATAGGGCAAATGTTCTGGAAGTGAAAACTAAGGAGGTTGTATTGTTGATTTTATTAGAAGACAATAAGAGAGCATTATTTCATGAGACATTTGGTCATCTAGAATTGCTTGTCTAAGGTTAGTATTTGAAAAACATCACCATCAACCAACGAGCATTTATTAAGTGCCCCTTAGGTATAATGCTCTGTGCTAGGCCTTGGAAAAACAAAGCCAAAAAATGAAACTGTCTCTGCCCTCATTGGGATTATGTTCTATCAGGGAAGAGATGACATGAATATATAAGTAGTATGTAGAAAATGTACACACAAAAATGCATGGTCATTTTAGGGAAAGGTAGCATTGTTGGAGATCAGAAAAGGGCTTATGTAGAAAATGTTGTTTGAGCTGAACTTGGAAGGGGTTCTAAGAGGCAGTGGTAAGGAGGGAGTATACATATGCTCTGTATATATTTGTATTTATTCATGAGTAAATGTTGCATATATATAGATATGTGTGTGTATATATATATATATATATATATATATATATATATACATATATATGTTATATATGTACTTCTCTCCATAATTAGAATGTAAGCAAGTTCCTTGTTCCTTTGTACTTTTATTCCCAATGCCTAGCACAGTACCTGGCACATAGAAGTGTTACAGAATGTAATTAATAAATATCTGATTGGTTGAGTGATTGACTGAGGAGGGTGGGTTTGGGGATAAAGTTCCTTTTTTGGATATGTTGAGTTTAAAATGAATATGTGATATAGAGTTAGAAATATCCTATGAGCAGCTGGTGACGAAGACAAGTGCTGAAAAGAGAGATTAGAGCTAGAAGTGTGTCTGACAGTCATATGAAGATTGATAATTGAACCAATAGGAACTGATGAAGTTATCAAGAGAGAATATGTAGAGATGAAAAGGACTTAGAATAAATCCTAGCTCTGTAGATGTGGTAGTCAGTTTAGGCCGGGGGTAGGGAACCTGTGGCCTTGAAACCACATATGGCCCCCTAGATCCTCAAGGGCAGCCCTTTGACTGAATCCAAACTTAGATTTTGTTCTTTGGGGATTTGTTCTGTCAAGTTCAGATTCAATCAAAGGGCTGGACTTGGGGACCTAGAGGGCCACATGTGTCCTCAAAGTGGCAGGTTCCCCACCCCTGGTTTAGGACATCACTATGTCGAGGCTATGTGGTTGCTTTCTGTTCCCTAGGTGTCACCACATCTGGAATTAGGCTGTTAAAATGTTACCTCTGGATTCATTTCTCTTCTGTCAATGGTATTCAAGGAAACAAGATAGTTATAATTGACTTCCTTGACTTTTTGATGGGAACCATCCCTCAGTTTATTCTTCATCTGACTCATTGTCATGAGAGCTATAATCTAGCTCAGATAGTACTCCTGCAAATGATCATTATTCTGCTTCTACCACTACTTACTATGCTCAATTTAGTGACATCCATTTAAATGTGAGCATGGAAGAAATATAATAAATCTATACATATAAATGTGTGTATGCACACATATGCATATATACATGTATAGATATAATATATATACATATGTATGTGTATAATATATTTTGGAAAATATGCTTACTGAGCAAGAAATGACAGATATGAATGGTTTATAGACTATACAAAAGCTTTATGCCTGTATATCATGAATATTTCCTTCTATAAAAGAATTAGAAGGTAATATACATAGCAAGCACCAAAGAAAATTTTTTTAAATTTAATTTATTGTAACAAATACAAAATGACTCATTTTTAATATAGACATTGCTGAATCAGCTAGATGCATGTGTCCAACCAGACCAGTGACTTGTTAGAACAAAAATAATTAGAGAGGACATGAATCCATATAAAACTAAAATAATAAATTGAGAAATCTGGTATGCAATTGAAATAACTGAAGTCTGTTCTTTTAAATGAGCTGTTGACACCAAAAATGGGGGTGCAAGAAATGGGTAGAGGAAAAAACATCAACACAAATTACAATTTCCTAAAGAAATTAAACTAATGTAAAGGGAGTGCCTCAACAAGGAGATGATGAAAAGCAGCATGGCACAGTGGAAAAAGAATTCCCAGAAGTCAGGCAGACCTGAGTTCAAGTGCCGCTACTGGTCACATTTCTCAGTGCCCAAGGCAACTTTCTGAAGTTATAAATTATAGGGAAGGTAATAGCCTGAACTGAGAGTTCTCTAATGTTAGCATTTTCTATGCTAATCAAATCACATGTCCTTAGTATCACTAGCAAGAAGAAAAACCTTAGAAAGCACCTTAGCCAAATGGGATCCAAGGACATTGGTGGTTCAGAATACAAACATTTATTTTTAATAGTATTTTATTTTTTTCCATTGCATGTAAAGACAATTTTTGCCATTTTTTTTAAAAATTGAGTTCCAAATTTTATCTCTCTCCTTCACCTTTCACCTCCCTGAGATAGTAAGCAATTTGATATAGGTTATACATGCTCAGTCATGCAAAACATATTACCATATTAGTCATGTTGTGAAAGAAGACAGACCCAAAGGGGAAAAAAGCACAAAAAGAAATACAGAAAGTGAAAAATAGCATGCTTCAATCTGCATTGAGGCTCCATCAGTTCTTTGAGAATGGATAGCATTTTCCATCATGAGTCCTTTGGAAATGTCTTAGATTCTTGTATTGCTGGGAATATCTAAGTCATTCACATTTGATCATCTTACAGTGTTGCTGTTACTGTGTACAGTGTTCTCCTGGTTCTGCTCACTTCACTTCATAGCAGTTTGTATAAGTCTTTCCAGGTTTTTCTGAAATCAAACTGATCATCATTTTCTTTTATTTTTTTTTACACTTTCACCTTAGTCATGTTGCACAGAAAAATTAAAATGAATGGGAGAAATCATAAAACAAACTAAAACATTAGATAAAGAAAATGATCCTCTTCATTCTGCAATCAAATTCTATAGTTCTTTCTCTGGATGGGGAAGGTATTTTGCCTTGAGACCAATGAGAATTATTTAAGTCCTTGCATTGCAAGAAAGTGCTGTCTACCAGAAAAATTCCTCACACACTGTGGTTGTTACTGTGTACAAAGCTCTCCTGGTTCTGTTCCTTTCACTCAGCATGAGTTCATATAAGTCTTTCCAGGCCTCTCTGAAGCCTCCCTATTCATCATTTCTTAGAGCACTTTTGTATTTCATTACATTCATATACCACAATTTATTCAGTCATTCCCCAATTGATGGGCATCCTCTTGATTTCCAGTTTTTGGCCACCACAAAGAGAGCTGCTATATTTTTGTATATGTGGGACCATTTCCCATTTTTATGATCTCTTGGGGATACAGTGCTAGGAGCTAGGTCAAAGGTTATGCACATTTTTGTAGCTCTTTGGCATAGTTACAAATTGCTGTCCAGAATGGTTGGATCAGCTCACAGCTCCACCAACAATGAATTACTGTTCCAACTCTCCCATATCTTCTCCAACATTTATCATCTTCCTGTTTTGTCGTTAGCCAATCTGATAGGTGTGATGTAGTATCTCAGAGTTGTTTTGAGTTGCATCTCTCTAATCAATAGTGATTTAAAGCATTTTTTCATATGACTATAGATCTGCTCATCATTTCTTATAGCACTGTAATATTCCATTATAATAATATACCACAACTTGGTCAGCCATTCTCCAGTTGATAGGCATCCCCTCAATTTCCAATTCTTTGCCACTACAGAAAGAATGGTTATAAATATGTTCAAAAGTCCTTTCTCCTTTTAAAAAAAAATCTCTTTGGGATACAGAGCTAGTAGTGGTATTTACTGGATCAAATGGTATATACAGTTTTATAGCCCAAATTGCTCTTCTGAATGGTTGCATCCACAAACAGTTATAAAATCATACAAAGGACTAAGGTAGAATACTATAAGCAATATTACCTCATAGCACAATAAAAAGCAGAGGAAGAAAGACTATACTTAAAGAAAGTTTGATTTAAGACCCAACTTAGCAAAGTTATTCTGAGCACATAATCATGAAACTGGAAGAACAGCAAACAGAAGAAAAAATGGAAAAAAATCATTAAATACTTTTATAACAAACAATTTTCACAACAAGAATAGTAGAGCCTCCACATTTAGATAACTTCACAGTACCATATGTGTTTCATGAAGAAGTAGAAATGTCATTGGAGAAAACAAAGATGGGAAGAGCAGCTGGACTCAGCTGAATGTTTCACACAGGAGGTTTGTGCTGGAGCTAGCAGTTTCAATAATTTATCTTTCAAAGTTAATCTGAAATAGGCAAGTATACCACAGGTAGGGAATTAGACCTTATCATCACTCCAAAAAGGACCAATTACGAACATCTCAATAAGCTTGCAACTTGTATGCTTTCTTTTACATCAAAATAAAATTGTATATAAACACTTCATAGCAGTGGTGGGATCACTCTCAAAGCGTGTTGATTTAGAAAGCTACCATTTAACAGTATCTATGTTGTATTATACTTTTATTTCTTTTGATGAACATTCTCCAGTTACATTTTGCTCTCATTTGGCTACACTCAGGAGTTTTGTAGGCTACTTGGTCCTGCACTGGACACCTCTGCACTTCACCTACATCAAGTGCATCCTTAATGGAGGTATGATGAGAGAACAGGTTGTCAAAAATAATACTCATTTGTAGATTACAGCTTTACAGTAACACAAGTGACTGAAAGGTGAAGAGAATGCAAGACTCCACTGCACTTCCTTCTTATCAACAGTAAAAAAAACATTTTTATGCAAGTAAAGCCCTTCCTCTATCAAAGTGGCCCCCATGTATATACATGATTCTTTGAAGGATTTAATGACAAAAATAGCTGCATTTGACACTCATAATTGTTATCAAGCTAGGCATAAAACAAGAATGGTCAATGTTCTTTTAAGATGTTTCTCACAATCTTGGAGGAGATCCAGTGCAAAGTAGAGAGAGGAAAAGGAGAAGCTCCCCATCAATTGTGAGCTCCTCCAGATTTTCCTGTTTATGAGATGGCATTGTACTAATTACATCAAGCCCCGAAGCATTACAGGGACTCCTAAGTAAGATCTATAATCATTAGAGTTTGGCCTAACTCTACAAACAAGTAATTGAAGAATGTATATTGTCTAGAAATGCAATTGAATTGTACAAACCATGGAGCATCAGAACATAGATCTTCATTAATCTTTGACGGATGTTGTAAATGGATAGTGATGAATAGGTCCACAACCAAAAAGAAGAGCAGAGTGAACTGTCTGAGAAATTATAAAGCTCTCTTCTGACTCCAGTCTTATCCTTGAAATAAATACCAATCTTTGTTAATACCATGATTCTTCCAGAAATGTTGTATGGCTCTCGTGGAATGTTACAATCTCCAAAAAACTGAGGCTAATGATAGCCTAAAGGTTAGTGGAGGAGGACCAGGAGGTCATGAGCAGGATGCAAATTATTACAAATGAGGATTTAAATAGAAGCAGCTTAAAAGATGTCATCAAATCATCATAGGGCTTGGGAGGGAGTGGGGTGGAGGGAATGGCCTGGTCATGAAGAAAGAGCAAAATATAACCAGTGAATAGTCTGCATGTTTCATTATATGTTCAGTTCTCCCAAAGGAAAATCAAGTAGTTTCCTGACACTGATTTATGAGAAAGTGAATGATTTGCACAAATTGGACAGGTATAAATGTGTAGTGATGTACATTGTTGAAGGAAATACTTAAATGAATATGATCATAGCTCCATCATAATATTGCAACATATCTGTATATGTAATAGACTCTTAATAGTTGTTCAGATTGTAGAAAGACTGACCCGACAATATGCTATTAATAGGTCTGTGAATTGGTCCAGCAATTCTGGAAAGAGATTAAATGACTAAAATATCTCTGCCCTTTAACCCAGAAATCCTACAACTAGATATATACCCCAAGGAGGTGAAAGATAAAGAAGTCCATATATATAGCACCACTTTTTAGCACAGTAAGGAACTAGAAATAAAGTTGATATTGGGTGGTAACTCAACCAATTGTGGTATATTAATAGACTATTTTTGTAAGAAATCAGGAATATGAAGAATATAAGGAAGCAAGGAATGTCATATAAATTGACAAGAAAAGTAAACAGAATGAGGAAAACTATATATAATGACTGTAATATTAATGGGAAAAAAATCAAAACTGATGGGGTATAATTACAATTACCTGCCAAGCCTAGAGGCCTGAGGGCTACCCGAGTCTTCTTACCTCTATCCCGAGGTCTTCGGTTGGCCAAACCGGATGCTCGTATGAGAGAAAGGACATTCCAGAGTCGAACAAGGGTTGAGCTTTATTTCAGGGTCTAGTTACAAGTGCAGGAGAATTCTTCCTTAGGAGGGAGCGAAGAATCTCCCAAGGAGGCAAAGATCTTACAATAAGAGATTGGAAGTAGAAGTGTAAGTGGGGAGAGAGGGGGAGGGGAGAGAGGAGAGAGGAAAAGCGGAGCCTTGTTGTCCTCACCGCTCCGCGCCCCTCCGCCCAAGAGAACTTTCAGGCTTTCCTGATCCTACTTAGACTCTCCAGCAGCAAAGTTTGCATCTGAATACCGTGCTGTAGGTGTGCCCAGATCCGGGACAATCTCGAGGGCAGGGAGAGCTCTCTCCCATCACGTTTCTCATGGGAAGAGGCGGAAATACACGAGATAGCTCGGTTCACCTTGATTCCCAGCCGTTTCCTGGGGGGTCTCGTGAGAACTCTAAGATTTAGAAGTTCCCACCTTTACCCGCCCGAGACTGTCCACCTGGAATTGAGCTTCCATCCCCAGCAATTACCAAGGTGAGTTTCCAAAAAATGAAATTCAGAAATGTACATTCTTCCCTTTGTCAAAGTAGGGAACCATGGAAGTGAAACAGCATATAATGGTAGAATTGATTGATTTTCTTTTTTTTTCATATTATATATAGAGATATATATATGTATATATAAGCTTCAGATAGATCTCTATACATACTGTGTAATAAATAAAAGATGCTTCTCAGGGACAAGGAGACAAATATTGGCAAATTAAGGTGATATAAAAACCTAGATAGCAACATTTTTATGAGTCATTTTCATTCAACAAACATTTTTGGTGCTTACTGGATGCCAAGCACTACGATGGAGTCTGGGAATACAGTAATGAACATGATTTAGTCCTTGCCCACAATGAACTTATAGGAGATCAGATTCAAATGCAGATGTTACAGTATCAAGCAATAAATGATACGAGATACAAAGTGCTACAGGAATCTGAAGAAGCAGTATTCACTTCTAGCTAGAGTAATCAGGGGAAGGTATCATGCAAGAGCATCTCATCTGAACAGGCTCTTGAAGGATGGGTAGGATTTCAACATATGAAGTAGAAATTAAAAGAAATTTTAAAAAGAAAGAAGATAGAAGGATTGGAAAGAAGCACATTCTGCCCTCTATTTTTAGTGACTTTGTTTTCATTATCAAGCAAGGTAATAAGGATATATGTGAGGATCAATTGAGATAACATGTGAAATGCATTGCAAATAGTGCACTATATTGATGCTAGCTATTATAATTCTCCAGTCTCCTGGAATCTTCAATAATGTCTATTAATTACTGATATTTGAAACCCATTTACTAAAGAAGGAGTCCATGAATAATCCGTAGCAAAGTTAGACACCAGAGCTTTCTCCCTTCCACAAAGAAAACCCTCAAAAACATTCCTCAAAGAAATATCTTTTATTTAAGTTAATCTTTAAGAATATGTATGAAAAAGAGGCAAACATTCTCAAGTAACCCATTAAGTAACATTTTCCAGTAGGTATCTTCCCCTCAAGTTTTGGAATCATAACCTATGTACATTGGTTCAAGGGAAGGAAATTAATTACCCCTGCCTCAGATCATTGCTGAATTCTCCCAATAATTTTTCAGGTTTAAGGATACACTGAACAAGGCAGTAGGACTACATACTCTGCTGAGTGCAGATAGAAGGAAATAAGGAAGTTGGAAGAATGAAAAACAGATAACAAAACTTAGAACCTGGAGCCCCTGCTTCCTGATTAATGACTACCTTTCCTGGATGAGTATTTAAAGGAAAGTCCCACCCATGCTTCAGTTTACTCTTGACTCTGTGATCATATTCTTTTTTTGCCAATCACTTTGCCCCTCCACAGGTACCCTTTCCTTCCTTTCCATATCTCTTTCCCACAATTATGGGACCACGAACTACGATCAAATTAACTCTGCCATTGTCCCTCAGTGAGGTAGGTCAAGCTACTGCTTTAGCACCATCTCTGCCATTTTTGATACCAAAGTGCCCCTCCCTAGCCCCATTCAGCTTTACGTGATGTCTTCTCCATCATAACGTAAACTTCCTCAGACCAGGGAAGTTTTTGTTTTTTGTTTTTAACTCCAGTATTTCACATTTCATTCATTGTGTTTCATCCCTTACTTCATATCCAGTTACTCCTTTTATCCTTTTATTTATTCTAGCAAGGATCGAGTGTGTGCCTTTTAATTATTTTTAATTAATATTTTATCTGTCTTTTTTTACATTGTTTTTACTTTCCAATGATTTCCTTCTGTGCTCAACAACAGGCCTTATTTGATAACAGCATCAAGAAAAAAAAAGGAGAAAGGAAAGAAAAAATTACATGAGAAAGGAGAGGAGGAATTTTTAGAGAAAAGCAAGTTTTAAAGTTTCTCAAATGTATGTGGGGAGAGAATGGAAATATAAAGGAGAGTAAAAATACATGAGTAAAAATGGTGATAACAAATCTCCTTGGTGACTTCATATTTTCAAAAACCAAGCAAAAAATAACATTCAACCAAGCTATGTCAGTGTTATTTCTGTCAATTTGCACAGCATTAGCAGTGGCAGATGGCAGTGACATTACCTGAAAATAACTTGCCTGGAATTCAGAATTTTATGGACTTTGGGGTATGATTTATGAGGCTCACACCTACCTTTCCTTTGCTTCTTGGTGTAGCTTGATGAGTTGTTCTTTGCTATTCTTGCATGGAATTGATTTTTCATTCTTATTTTATCCTTTCTCTTTTTTTCCATATTTAAGATTCTGATGGGTCTCATCTCCATGCATATTTCTTCCTCCAACTTTCTCTTCTCTCTCTCTAGACTCTCAATCATTAGAAAAGTCTTTACATTTGTTCCTGAGATATTTATCTCTTTTTTGCCTGACTTACTGCAGAAAAAAA
Organism: Notamacropus eugenii; assembly: GCF_028372415.1. Lineage (NCBI taxonomy): Eukaryota > Metazoa > Chordata > Mammalia > Diprotodontia > Macropodidae > Notamacropus > Notamacropus eugenii. Next base: position 129,887,596 of record NC_092873.1, on the reverse strand, counting down.
ATATATTACTCAGTTCCCTATAGTTCACTACTTCTTTTTTATAAAAACTCTTCATAAAATAAAATATATTCGTGATTCATGTTTTTCTTAGATAAAAGCCCAGTGAAATTTACTAATCCACACTCAAGATAAAATTGCATGTATTAAACATAAATTAATATGAAATTAAGTGCATTTTCATGAACTATAGGCAGATTAAGATAAGATCCACATATGAAATAATAGTTTAAACTTCTAGAAAGGATTTTAAGCATTAATTTGTATTTTTCTTGACATTTGCATTTCAAACAATTCCATAATGAGCTCATTTGGGCTTTTAAAATTAAGTATCTCTATTCTTATGTGAAAAATATTAATAAAATGCAATCTGAAACTAAGATTGCTGCTGGGCCTTTATTTATAACTAATTCCTATGTTTTTATGAAATCAGCCATTTGATTCAGTTAAAACAACTCAAAAAGTGAGGTTATATGATGATGAAAAAAGTGGTTGTTTCAGTCAATTCATTAAAAAAATTGTTAAACTGACTGGCTATCAGAATGTCAGTGTGGTAGACTTATAATACACAACTATAATCAACTGACTCTTTCATCGCATTAACTTTTCGTGGATTTCACATATTTGAATTCTAGTTTGAAGCTAGGCAACCTCTGCCCCCACAATCATAAACATTTCATCAGCTCAGTCAAAACTTCAGAGAACTACTTGATTATCATTATGTCAACAAAACAGTTGATTTTTGTTTCATTTTTCAGCTAGATGTGGTCGTATTTCTTGCTAGTAATTTTAATCATGTTGAAATTCTATGTAAAAATGGTTCTTTTGCCACCTCTGGCTAATATTACAAATTCCAATTTGTAACTTTCTTCAAATGTCTAGTTCAGTCAAAAATTCTATTATTCATACATATTTTGGGGGTTTTGCAACTTCAAAGAAATTGGAGCTTTTAGACATAGCTTTTTATCACAGTTTTCTGTATTGCTGATATATATTTTGGGAAAATGAGGGGGTGGGGCAAGGAATGTCCCCATTCTGTAGGCTGCTTAAAGCATCATCTTTGTATTATATGAAAATACTTTCTTAATTTGACAGATTAACATTTAGGGACTAGACCAAACTCATGTTTATTTTTTACTTACCTATAAATTAATGAGCTTGCCAAATAAATTACTAATAGTAACAAGATTTTTTGGGGGGATGTCATGAAATATCTTCAAATACCATTAGTGTCTCAAAGCAAGTAAGCAGTTATTTTTTCAAAGCATTTTTATGTTTCAGTTAAAATAAGTACCCCAAAGATCTCAACTAGACAACAGTCTGGTAATCCAAAAAAAAAAAATATATATATAGTCATTCCCTGAGTGTTGCCCATTCAATTAATAAAAATATATGTCAGTGAACTTCCAAACTATTTCCTGGTATGGAGGTGAGATACAGTCCCTAGACCAGGAAGTATTAGCTGAGTTGTCACAGCCCATCCTTGATTTTAGCATTACCCAGATAATCCCTCAAATGCATACCTAGGACAAATGATGTGTTTCCATCTTTCATGGCTGCCTGTGATTCCTATGGTAGGGGATAGATATGGCAAATTTCCATAATGTAACATTATGGATTAAATGGTTAGAGGATAGTGGGGTGGGGGGAGAGGGCTGCATTAGAGAGATAACTATTAATAAAATAAGAAAAGTAGCATATTCAGCTGTGGAAGTAAGAAAGAAAGGAGGTCCAACCATTTACATTGGGAAGGTCCACTGCTGATATAATTTAAGGAAGGAAGAGTATGTAATTAATCATATTATATTGTGGTTAGATGTCAGTCAATTGTAGGGAGAGAAAAGGGGCAACAGGGCTACAATATTCTGTCTCACTTTTTAGTGTCCTTGTGTCTTGTTGGGGTTGCAGTTGCTGAAGTATGTTCTATGTGTATTTTCCTAAGCGTCTTCAGTCTGTGACCAGATGTTCAGGCTAACCTAGAGTGTGAGTCCAGTTAGCGTCAGTTGAGATGCTATCAGTTGATAATTCTGTGTCTTCACGCTCAGCCAAATTTGTGTTCTTGATTATTGCCTCCTAAGACCATTACTTCCCTTTAACATAACTAGTAAGTAGTCAGATAACCAACATTTACTAAGTGTCTGCCATGCACTAGGCACTGTGCTCAGCTCTGGGGTACAAACGAAAGGCAAAAAAAGAAACAGTTCTTGCTCTCAAGGACCTAATTCTAAGGGGAGAGATAATATGGTAACAGCTACGCCCAGATAAGATATAGATAGAATAAATTATGAGAAATCTCAGAAAGAAGGGATTAAGGAAGACTGGAGAAAGTAGAACTTGAGCTGGGACTTAAAGGAAACCATGGAAGCTAAGAACACAGCATTTATTTATAAATATATACATAATAAAATATATTGTAATAAAATAAATATATTTAAGCTCACCACTCTATTACAAAGTTACCTATGTGGGAAAACATTCTAAGTCCAACACTCACAAAGGAATTTTTTTCAAATGATTTAGACTTAAAACAGTCTTATAATTAAAGGTGTCCAAAAAAGGAATGGGTTATTTCTGGAGGTAAAGGATTCTCCTTTACTGAAGTTCTGCATTTGGTGTCTGGGTGACTACTTGTAGAGGATGTTAAGAAGATTCTTGTTCAGTATATTTAGTGTTGTGTTTCTCTCTATTGAATCATTTTTTTTGTAACCAACAAAAAATGGATGGAGGAATTATATATATACTCTATACACCTATCAAAAAATCAATAAATAAATACTTTTATATACCTACTACATACTAAGAACTGGAGATAAAAAGACAAAAACAAAACAGCCCTTCCCATAAGGAGTGGAGGAGAAACTTTATGGGGGAAAACATTTGAAGTTAAGGAGATAAGGTGGTAGCATTGAGGCAAACTTTTGAGGAAACAAGGGATCCTTAGCACTTACGCTTAGCAAGTGTATTCAACATACGAGGGACAGCCTGTGAAAAGGTATTAAGCTGAGAGATGAAACGTTAAGTAATTGGAAGAGCTGTTTGACTGGACAATAGCCTTTAAGAAGGGCAGTAATATAAGGTAAGTTTGGGAAGGTAAATAGGAGGTAGGTTCTCAAAGATTTGTGACTATGAAAATTCTGTGTGAGAGTCTTCCTGTTTTGTTTTCATGTTTTTCATCAAGGAAACCCTCACTATGCTTCTAGATCATTCTGATAGATGTATTATTAAATATTTTTAAAATAGGATTCTTGGTCAGAGGTTGCCTTCAGACATATATTGCAGTCTATTTGCATCCATCGTGCACCTCTCCAGATCAAACATGTAACTGACAGATTTATGGTGCACCTTTTTTTTTTGGCATTTTCATTAGTTTTTTTTCATGAGGTAGACATAAATTTATCAAATCACCAAAACTTCTCCACTTCATGAATCCTTAACCCATTGTATAAGGAATACATATGTTATTAAATAGGGACAGAGAAAAACATAGAAATGACTGATTAATTTTGTGAAAAATGTTAAACCCTCACTAATCAGAATTAGTCAGTTTCATCTGAAATGAGTTTTCCTTCGTTCCAGATGTTTATTTAACTTTATTCAGATAAACTGAAACTTTATGCACTATCTGAATTGTAATTTAAGTATCTATATGATTAATGTTCTCACACATTTTTAGAAAATGAAATGCCACATTTCAACTCATCTAGACTAATGAAATATCATTCAATAAATTAAACACTGATGTGTTTGTAATCATGTTCACAATATTAAGTGAATATGTGTGCAATATAAATGATATCAGAAAGGTATAAATAATCAGGAATAGTGAAAGATGGGACTTTCCAGCAAATCCATGGCAGCCAACAATATCATCAGGGTGTCTGTTTATTACTTTGTAGATTTCTTTAATGAATCATGTTCAAAAAATATGATCCTGTTAAGATGTTGCCAAAGGAATTACTTTATTCAACAACTCATTTCTTCATTAAGAATTCTATCATGGCTTATAAGATATGAGGCTAGCTTCTTTCCATAAATGCTTTACATTTTCCATTTTAAAAGAGTGACTAAAGTAATCGATCTTATTTAGAAATAGTAACTCCATAAAAGAATGCATTGTACATTTACTGTGATCTAAGCTAAGTGCATTACCTTTGTCCAGCTTGCCATTAATATTCATGAAATGTTTGCACCCTTTATTTTCCCTGTAACATTTAATTTCAGCTGCACTCTTCCAGCAAATGTGACTGAATAAAAAGCCCGAAGGACTATTTTATGAAATACACTGAAGTATTAATTTGTAAGGTAGTTAAAAATGACTGATGAAAAAGTTAACAGGACCTTTCTTGACAGATCACTTCCTGAGACCTGTCATATGCATGCATTATCACAGGTCTTTTTAGATTTACAAAGGATACACAAATAATTGCTTAACTTGACACTGAGACCTCCTTCAAGTCACAGATAAGCTAGTATGCACAGGTGGGATTTATATCATACCAAGTTAGGCATTTTAAATAAGGGAAGTTCCATCAATAAGTCATTTGATCCAATATTTTTAACACCTATAGTATTCTGCATCAAGACCAATAGTAAAGCAATGAAAAAGAAGAAAGTACCGATCCTTAAGAACATTGCATTTGATTAGTAGAGATACAAAGTAATCAGATAAGTATATACATAATAACTTGAGCTTAGAAAGAGCTTTAACAACTAAGGGAACCAAGAAATGCAGAACTGGTATAAGGCAGCATCAGTAATAAGCCTTGAAGGAAGCTTGGGAGTCCAAGACAGAGGTAAAGAGGAAATGCATTATAGACATGGGGTTCAATAATGAGGTGAAGTGCAAATTCCAAGGCACAACATGTAATGCAGTTCATCAACAACAAAGTTGTCAAACTCACAACCTGCTAGCACATGCAACCCACAACACTCCTGAGTACCGCCAAAACCAGATTAAGATGTAATTGGAAAATAATAAAATTACTAAATAAAAAATATATAAATGGAGTTTTCTAAGTCAATACATAACCCCCAAGGATCCTTTTATACAGTTTTAGTGGTCCCCATTTCTATTTGCATTTGACACCACTGGTCTTATACCATAAGGTAAAGGGAAATAATCACATTATGCTAACTAATAAAATAAATACTGTAACTGACTTTTGCACTCAATAGATTGGTTTTGACATCATGTGAACCTATCTCTTCCAGTGAAAAAAATATACCAGATTATTTTGATTAAATTCTACTTGAATCTAATGTCATTTGTACCAACCTCCTTCTAGAAAAAAAATGGCCTGCATACATCCTAGCCAAATTCCACTATGGTTTTGGGAAATCTTGCTGGCCCTTTAGTCCAGCTCTTAACACTGCCAGTAAGATAGTAGGCATTTAATAAAAAGCTTTGTGACTGACTGGTCATTTGTAACATTGATCCTGTGGAGCTCCACTGCCTCTTATCATGTCCATAATGTCATGTTTTCCCAAGACCAATTAATGACATTAGGTGGAGCTTGCCTAAAAACCCTCTTTGCTCCAGGCAAGTTGCCCAGCAGCTGTTGATCTGTTCTGATAGAGTGATTTCCTCATCAGGAGTTCTCTTTA